>NW_016803660.1:563191-652240 GCF_001698545.2 Rhinopithecus bieti | reverse complement strand
ATTTTGTTTATATATCATGGTCATTTAAAAAGATGCATTTGCATATATAAATTTTAGGATGTAGCATTTACCACCTCTAAATCTTTTTCTTCTTTTGTCTTCAAAATCTCTCCAATATTTGAAGAGAAATAATTAATTTTAGCACATAATTGTACTTTTTTAACTTCTTCACACTTTTCTAGTATGTTAGCTTTGCACATTTAATTGAAAGTACTTTGATGTATTATAATTAAAACTAAAACTAATTTTGTAGGAAAACACCTACATTTCTCAACTGGAAATCAAATACAAAACCTGAAAAGCATGTGTAATATACATTGAACTCTCTTATTTATTTCAGGTTTTGTTTTGATTATTTGTACTACGATGTACAATTGTATTATTATGTACAATACTTCAAGTAACTTGTAAATCGCGGTACACTATCTCAAGTTACTTTGTCTAAACATGTGAAATACTTATTAGACATCATAGTACAATATCTTTAAAAAATTGAGATTATAGCTGGGAATAAATAAAACTTTTGAAGATAGGAGACCTATGTGTTCCAAAAATTGGAAAAAAGAACAGATGAGAAGAATTTAAGTAGTTCAGTTGAATATGCCTAATAGGTCACAGACATGATTATTAAGAACGCATACATTAAGAAAACTTAAAAAAAAAAAAACACTGAGAAATTTGGTTTTACTAAAGTTTCTATCAAAATTCCATCGAGATTTTTTATTGTAGATACAAAGAAGATTATTCTGAAGTGTAAATGAAAAATACAAAGAAACTAAAACACATAAAACAATTTTGGAAAATAATAAAAAAGTGGAAAAAATCAGTTCACCCAGTTTTAAAATTCATAGTACATCTACATTACTCAAGATACTGTAGTATTATCAGAGGTATATACACAAAGATCAATGTAACATAATGGAGAATCCAGAAGTAGATGCACAGGAATATGCCTAACTAAATTTTTGACAAAGTTGCAAAAGCAACTCAATGAAAGAAAGATATTCTTTCCAATAAAAGGTGTTAGAGAAATTGGACATCCTTAAGTCAAAATAACAACAATGACAAGAGAACCCCCCAAAAGAGAAGAAAACTAATAACTAGAAAGAAATAAACAGAAAACCCTCAACTTAAATCAACTATAACAAAACCAATTCAAAATGGATTATTTTTAAAAAATACAAAACGTAAATATCAAACTTTATTAATGAATTGGAAAAAAATACTCAGAGCACAGGACTATTTGACAAGTTCTTAACAGCAAAACCATAACCTATAAAAGAAAAAAATCATACATTTCAATGTATCAACATTGAAATAATTTTGGTTCATAAAAACCCTGTTAAGGTGAAAGAAATACAGCCTACAGAGTGATGGAAAATATTTTCAGACCACATATCTGATACATAGTTATATCTAGAATATATAAAGGAGTCTCGAACTTTAGAGTCAAACATGTAATTAGATAATGAGTACATGAAATGAAAAGATATTTCACTGAAGAGTACATACAGATGGCAGTTTACCACATCAAAAAAATGTTGAATGTAATTAGACATTAGAGAAACACAAATTACAAGCACAATGAGATTTCACCTTTTAACATACCTATTAGAAAGCCTAAAAATGGAAAACACAGATAACCAATGAGGTTATCCATGATAACTAATGACAACCAAGTTATATCTTATGAGGATATGGAGAAACTGATTATTCATGTTGGTGATGGGAATATAACGTGACTAAAAATTTTTACCAGTTTCTTGTAAAATTAAAATGCAACTATCATATAACCCAGGAATTGCACTCCTGCATCTTCATGCCAGAGAAATGAAAATTTATATTTACCACAAAATCTATACAGATATATTCATAGCAGTTTTATTTATAATAGACTAAAATAGAAAATAATGTGACTAGCCTCCAAAACTGTGGTAGAGCCACACCATGAAATACTACTCAGCAGTATATGGTGCCAACTATTTATACACAGAACTACTTGTTTAAGTGCCCATATAATTATGCCACATGAACAAAGTCAATTATAAAAGACTGGATTCTTCCTGTTCACTCTGATGGTAGTTTCTTTTGCTGTGCAAAAGCTCTTTAGTTTAATTAGATCCCATTTGTCAATTTTTGCTTTTGCTGCCGTTGCTTTTGGTGTTTTAGACATGNAAAAAAAAAAAAAAAAAAAAAAAAAAAAAAAAAAAAAAAGACTGGATTCTGTATGATTTCATTATGTAACATTCTTGAAATGACAAAATTTTAAAAATGGAGAAGAGGTTGGTGGTTGTTAAAAGTCAGCACCTGAGGTTAAAAGAAGGAGGTGTATGTGGCTCTAAAAGGGCTACACAAAGGATTCTTGTAATGACGGAAATGTTCTCTATTTTGCCTGCATCGTTGTGGATATACTGGTTGTAATAGTGCTACAGTTTTACCAGTTTGTTACCACTGGAGGAGACTGAGTTAAGTATACGTGAGATCTCTGTATCGTTATAATTGTATGTGAATATGTCCTTATCTCTATATAAAATTGAATTAAATAAAGCAAAAAGAAATTCCAATATTTAGTGTCTTAATAGAAAAATCATTTATTTGCTTGAAATTTGAAAGCTGGTAGGGCTCAGTAGGGACAGCTTTTCTATGCTCCAAGTGTTGTTAGCTGGAACAGTCAAACTGGTATCAGTAATACTGTGCAGAAGCCAGTCCAAGTGGCTTATTCACAGGCTAACAAGAGAGTGTTGGCTGCATCTGCATATTGTCTGAGAGCTTATTTGAGGCTGCATGCCTCAGTTCTCTTTCATATAAATAGATTTCTATAGCTGATCGGGTGACATAACTTAAAATTAGTATGCACCTGCAAATGCTGTGTTGTGCATTACTTACCTGGCACCCAAGATTAAGTGCCTAGGACTTTTTGAGCAAGCAGGAAACACACTCATAAACAGCGAACAACCCAGCCCAGTCACTTTTACCAACTTCCACCTTCATAAAGTAAGCATGGCAGTCATGTACTGTATTTGCCTTGACCTACTTATTTGTCAGTGTAGCTACACAAACTGCTCAATATAGGGAAACATATAAGCCATGCAATCTGGAGCACTCAAGGATGTGCAGGTACATGCAGGCCTTTTGCAGATTTTCTCCCCCAGCAAGTTTATGTCTGTTAATTTCATATTTGCTTGATTTATGGCTATGTTTCTGGTGAATAGCCTTCAAACAGATTTTAGACTTGCTCAAATCCAAAGAAGTTTTGCTTCAAAAGGATTTTGCATTTTTCTGGGAAAAGCCAATCATTTATATTAATATTGGGATACATTCATTGAAGATTTTGTTAAACATTTTTAGTGATTAGAGTTATTGCAAGGGTAATACAAATGATTTAAAACAATACTCTGCAAGTTACTCGGTGCTGAACATGTAGATTCAGGTTACTTGGTCTGAAAATGTGGATTCAGGGTTAACAGACTGGAGTCAGAGCATTGGAGTGAATGGCTGCCTTGGAATTACAGTGCTGAATGATTTACTATCCCTTCCCTTTGGAAAGCTTTACATGTCTAACATTGAGCACCCACAAAGTTAAGAATTCTTGATAATGAATTGAGAAATAGCTCAATCGATCAGACAGCTGTTCTTAATCTAATGCTTCTCCTACACATGAAGAAAATAAGAACTTTACCCACTTTTAAGCACAAAGATTTAGCAAAGGGCACTCACTAATTCCATTTATGAGGGCTCTACCCTCATGACCTAATTTCCTCCCCAAAGTCCCACCTCAACATATCATCATGGAATTAAGGTTTCAACACATAAAATTTGGGGAAACACAGATATTCAATCTGTTGCACTATCCTAAATCAGGGATGATAGATTAAGATTATCAAAAATACATCATAACATATATAAAATAGCAAAAATCAAAAGTAACTGAAATGTAAAATTTAAAATCATTTTAAATAAAAGAATAGCATGTAAGGGAGAAAGAAAAAACAGTTCAGATGCCTTATTAAAAAAATGAGGGAATTGAAAAGCATCAGAGAAAAGATCACAGCTGGTGGATACATTATTATCAATCCTGGAAGACTAAAGGCTGATTGAAAAGGTATTTTCTCTCTCATAAAAGAAGTGCTGCATGAAATAACATCCCTTCACTGCTGTCTTTCTTCCGTCTTCGGATCTCTTTTGTAATAATAAATTGTCTAGCTTTCTCAGGACCAGAACATGAAGACTGATGGAATTATAGACCAATTAAGTGTTTTATTTAAGCAAGCAAAAGGATGTTTTAAATATATTATTTTATTTTATGAAAATTCTGTATAGTTCATGGATTTGTATTTCAAAATCATATCTTGGAACATGGCTAATTTTGTAAAATAATTGCAGCTATAAAAGAAAGTAATGAATCAAAATTATTTTCTCATATTTAAATAATATTAACATATTATCTTTTAATATTTTATTCCTTAATTTCATTTTGTAGTCACATAAAAGAATCAATTGATTTTATGTTTTTATGAAACTATGCTTAAGCACCATATGTGGATTGAGGTATATTAGCTCCAACTCTGTAACTGTCAAGCTGTTCAGCCTTGAGCAAGACAATTAACCTGATTTTCTTCAAAAGCACAGTGTTTAGTGTGGGGTGCTTTGCATCCAAATATGAAGAGTTTGGAATATTTGATTCATGCCCTACCATTGAACTAGCATCAAAAACAATGAAAACTCTTTGAAGCAGTGTTTTCTACCCTTAAAATGTAAAAAAAAAAAAAAAAAAAAAGTATCTAACTGGTTTGTTGTAAGGATATTGTATAATAATACAAAAGTACTTAGTGAAGTCTGACACAGTAAGTAATCAGTAAATAGTAGTTGAGATACACAATTTTAATATTACAATTATTATTATCTAACAGAGATTTTGAAAGAGCAAATTAAATATATTATTTAAAGTATGTTTCATTTTTCCTAGAAAAGTTTAGTTCTCCTTCCTTCTGTTGTCTAATTTGACTAAATTTATTGGCAAGGATACATCACCCTCTTCATTGAGCAAAAAACTGTTTTGACTTATATTAGAAAGAAAACATTTAAATAAATGTAGTTGATTTGTTTTCAGACTGAATTTTAAATTATTGCATTAGGACTTACTTTATTGGTCCATTTTATGAGGCACAGAAAATCTAGGTAACTTGTATATAAGCACACACTTAATATGTGAAAGATGTGTAATATAAACCTGGGAGGTCTTCTTAGAGAACTTGTGCTATTAAACAAAATAGTTTAGCACCCGTGGCTTAAGAGAATCCAAATTGAGGATTCAAATTATAATACCATCTCTAGAAATCAGGACACAGTCATTAGTATGTTCATGTTAATCTGGCTTAAAAGAACCCCAGATTTTTCTAATTTATTTGCATAGCCTTGCTTGGTCCAGAAATTTGCCAGTTCTTTTAATTGTTCCTGTATAAATTGTTTATATGGAAAAGCAAATTTGTGTTGTTTTAATGTCATATTTTTAAAGTGTGATTTTACAAAATATGTATTTCTCAATTCCTTGAGATGCAATGCATAGTTGTTATTACAAGATAATTCCAGGTGAGATATTTAGAATCATATCATTAATTGTTCTCTATATCACTTATGGAAAATAACTCAATATGCCATTCATTCATCAAATGGTTAAGTTGCTTTTGGTATAGAGACCACAAAGAAAATTGCTTTTCTGTGAATAGCAGCTTCAGGAGCTATTATTTAAAAAAGAAAAAACTAATAGCTGTTACATATACAATATATATAAATAAAACATTCATTATTCATTAAGTAATGTTAATATGATTACATTTTAGAAATATGTTTATCAGAAATTAATAGAAACTAATTCTTGATAGGTTATTTTGTTTTTAGCTTCTTTGTTATTATGTATAATCTTAATTTTACTGTTTGATCATTATTGTTGAGTTTTTCAAAGTAAATTTAAACCGGTATTATTTTCAGGGTTTTGAAAGCAATATAGTAGGCCATGGTATGCTAAGATTAGTGTACTGGCCATTAAAAAAAAAAAAAAAAAAAAAAAAAAAAAAAAGCAGTACTTACTGCATGAAACTTTGTGGTGTTCTCTTATCACCAACATGTAGGAGATCTTTATATACTACATCAATGATACTGATGAGTTGGGGATCCAAGGGTAGTAAGGGTAAATTTAAGATTTCAGGAAAACACAGTATTGTGTGGGAAAAAATCCCATTAACTTACCATTCTTTCCAACATTCCAGTAGCTAATTTGTTTTTCATATAAAGTATCTTGTGACATTTACTTTCAACAGACAGTTGCTAACTGTTTGAATCATTCTGTCTTGGGATTCTTGGGATGATGCTTTTCTGACTGGAAACCTCTGTGGCCAGTGGTGCCTTTGCCTGAGTTATACTTGGGCCCTTGGGCTCATTGGCTCCACTCAGCCTGGCAGGCTACATTTGGCACATGCTACCGCCTGGATCTCATGCCTGCCATGGGTGAGAAGAGCAGCAAGGGGTTTGTGAAAAAGCAAGCAAGGTGTCTGGCCACTGTGCACAGCCAGACACTCTGGTTGTGGTGTCGTGGGCAGCCAGCATGGGTGCTGGCTCCCTGTGAGGCCGCGGTTGGACAAGGCATACCACAAGAAGCTTCCACGGCCAGTACCAGAGAACATGGTGATGCCCGGAAACTTGGAGACACCAGGAACCCAAAAGAGGGTGTCACAGCCTGGCTTGGGGAACTTCTAGTTTTGGGCTTGCCCAGAAGCTTAAACACACCAGAGCCCAAAAGAGGGTGACACAGTACTACCTCAGGGAGCTTCTAGGTTTGGGGTCCCTGAAGGGCTGCAGCTCTTTTCTCCTTTTTCTCTCCTTCTTGTCACCTTCAATGTGGCGAGCAAGGGGCATATTTCAGCCCCGTCTGTGCTATCACTCTTTTAGCTCCACCATTCAGCAGGTCCCAAGTTCTTGTCCTGTGTCAAGGAAGAATGAGGTATGCAGACAATTGGATGGTGAGCAAGGTGAAGAGCAGCTTTAATGAGTGACAGAACAGCTCAGAGGAGATCCATATTGAGTAGCTCCTCTCCACAAGCAGGGTGTCCTGACAAGTGTTCAGCATTCAGCAGAGAGAAGACCCTGGGGTGGGCAGCTCCTCTCTGCAGACATTTCATCCTGTCATCTCCTTGAGTCTGGCAGACTCTGGGATTTTTACGGTTTTCAGAGGGGAGGAAGTGTGTTCTGATTGGTCCATGGGTGGCCATGGGCAGGCTGGGAAAAAGCACCAAGTTCCCACTCAGGTCAGAGGGACTGGCAGCCTGGGTGCCAGGCCTCAGGACTTTCCCAGCTTGAAAAAGGGGCTTCACTGGAGATCCACCACTTTCCATCCCAAAGCCTGTCCTCCTCCTGTTCATGGCACCTAGACTGTTTATGCTGAGGAGCACCTGCAGGCCAGTGCTGGGCTGCCCCCAGCATCCCATTTGCCTCCCTCCTATGCTTGTTGGTGCCCAGAGTACAGACGGGGTCGAGGCAGCAGGGGGCTGGCGTGTCAGTGCTGCTCTGAGCACGTGCACACCAAGCTGGGCTGCGACAGTACCCATGCTTGCCCTTAACCTTGCTCCAAAATTGGAACAGGCACTGGAACCAGGGAGAGATGAGGAAGTGGGAGTAGACACCTCCAAGCCTGTGGGGGCAGGGGGGACCTTCCGAGACCCCCAATGGTTCAGAGATGCACAGGTCTACAGACATGCCTGAGGGGCTGAAACTGCATCCGAGAGGGTTGGGGGCTGCTGCCTGCTCCTGGGTCTCATTTGACTCTGTGGAGCATGTACCAGCCGCACCTCCCTTGCTGCAGCAGGTGTCTTGGCAGTGACTGCCCCAGGCAGGCTACCACTGCCATGAATTCCAGGACGGTCCTGATTAGATTCTATTTAGGAACACAAAATATCTCTAATCTCTTATTTTGATGTACATTCCAAAAACAAATGAGTATTTATTTGATTTTGTTATTTAGCTTTTGAAAATATTTATCTATTTGTGTACTTGTCTCATTTATTCTCAAAATTTTATTTTTTTGTATGCAAGCACTGAGATATCCCTTTGGCAGTCAGACATGTAATGTCTATGTTTGATAAGGTTGCTTCAGATTTTAAGCCAGGGGACTTGCTTCCTAATTTACTTAGAAAAGGAAATAAACAAAATTTTCAAAGGATAATTCAACCTGGAAGAAAATACAAGTTTAGAAAAAATCTGGCAGGTAACACAAAAGAAATATCTTTTGTTGAATCTACCTGGACAGTAGTTATTATGCTTTTGTGGGGTTTTCTTTAGATTTTTTTCTTCTCTAAAGAGGTGATCTTTTTTTTTTTAAATGCAAATTCGAGGAATTTCTAAGTTAATGGTAGGATATTACTCCAAATTTATAACATCCTCTAATGTAAAGTTTTCAGGAATTACTTGATTTTTAAAATTAGTTTGAGTGAATGGTGATTAACATGTTTGATTTTATGCCATATAAACTAAGTAGAATATTATCAATAAAAATTAAATTCATTTTATCTTCATGTACATCATATTCAAATAACACAAAATAACTCAGTTATTGCTATAGCTATAAAGCACATACAGTTATTCTGGGATTAATTCTCTTGGGTGAAATAAATATAGAATGAATCTATAAAGAATACTTTAATGACTACAGACAGACCGTTTGGTTGAAGACACAAGTGAGTTAACTGTCAAGTTCTTTTTTGGTTCTCTCAGTTGCTGGGTAGCTATCAAAAGCACAGGAAATTTCCATCTGTGAATAGGTATAATTTATTAATATATGCACCCTCATCAGACAGAATTACAGAAGGGAAAACTGAGACATTACAGATTTAGATAGCCTCACCTTGAAGTGGAAGTATTAGTAAGCTACAAACTATCTGACAGTATACAGAAAAATACAATATTCTATATTTGATATTTTTTTAAAATAAGAATCTACTTCATTCTAATATATAACATAATATGGCAACTTGATAAAGATATATATATATCACACCATTCTCCTGCCTCAGCCTCCCAAGTAGCTGAGACTACAGATGCCTGACACCACAACCGGCTAAGTTTTTGTGTGTTTAGCAGAGACGGGGTTTCACTGTGTTAGCCAGGATGGTCTGGATTTCCTGACCTCGTGATCCGCCCGCCTCGGCCTCCCAAAGTGCTGGGATTACAGGCGTGAGCCACTGCACCTGGCTGATAAATATATTTTTAATGACGTACTAATATTGCAAACATTTTTTTAAGTTTTCAAACACAGAAAAATCCTAATTTTAGAAGGTAACATGATTTATTTTTTAAGTTAATTTGAATGAAACTCTTTTCAGACATTCTAAATTAATCTTGATTTCAATGACTACCTATTCGACTTACCAGGGAATCTAGAAAAGCAGAAATATGGCTTCAGCGTTCAGAAGCAAAACATTTCTATAGAGAAACAGTAATAGCAAACAGAGTAAGAAAAAAATCAGAAATAAAATATATGTTACTATGTATCTTTATTGTGATTTCAGTAAAAGGAATATTTTAGAACCAAATTTGATATCAAAATATTGCTATAACAACTCTAATTGCTTTAGAAAAAAATAGACTTAAGTGGAGACGATCCCCAGAAAACCAATACTAAATCTTACATTTTGAACTGTATTATATTGACTGACAAATAATACTTAGGAACAAAATGTACAAAGCATCCCTACTCAAATTTTTTCTCTGTTCAAAGCTCAGTAATCAATTTGGTAGCATAGAATCAGGGAAAGGACAAAAATATGGTTACGTCTATCTTTTATATGTTAAATTTATTTTTTAATAAATTTTTATACTCTAATTACAATCTTTTCAAAATAGCATATACTTAATGCTTTGCCTATAAAACATATACTTTGTATGTAAAACATGATAAAAAACCATGTTTTCCATGTTTACCTATTATTTAAAAATGTATTAAATGACTATTTTACTCTGTTGTTTCTAGGAACATAAATTTAACTTTGTAATACAGATTCATTCCATGCAATGTACTACAAATAAAATTTCATTTGTTCATTGCTTAAGAATAAAGACCCAGATTAGTTAAGTTTTACAAGGCTTAACCAAAACATATGTACAGCAAATATATTGATCACAGGCTACATTTTGTAAATTAGTTGATTATATAACTCGGCAGGGTAGATGCACGTGGGGGGCAAGAGCATACATGATGCAGAGGGAACATGAATGGGTTACTGAAAACTGCTATTTCAAAAAGTTATTGGAAATCTGTATTAAAATCTTATTTTAAAATCTAGCTTAGCTTTAAAATGTAGCTAGGTATGAGATGGCACCCAAATATGTAAACTTTGTGTGTCAAATTCTTAACCAGTAAACCAAAGGACTGTGCTGGTCCCATGCCTCAAAAAACCTTAAGGCTTCCAAAAAATTCTAGTTGTAAGGGTAGTGAAGATAAATGTATGCTCCCTGAACATTCTTAACTTTCTTAAAAGAGTGCAATTCCTCTTTTGATTCTTCCTTTCAAGAAAGATTTAACTGGCTTGGACTCTTTGATATATTCCTCACTAGATGTGCTTGCTTATTTTTTGCAGTTTTCTAATTATATGTCTCTCAATATATGTTGTTTAATTAAGCAAGATTTAAAAAAAGAGTAGTTGAAATATGATAATATTAATACTATCAACAGGAGTGTCAATATTGAGTACATTTCAAGTAAAAACAATATTTGCTATGGCAAATTTTAAGTCTCTTAACTGTAGAATCATTCATGAAGAATTTATTACCATACTAAGTAACCATTCTTCCTCACTAGTTACTGCCAGATGTTGGTCTTCAAAGTTGTATTTATTATTCTCTAAGGGAGAAAAATAACAAAACATTTTTGAAACACTGTACTTAATTTTCTCAAGTAAGTTACAGAAATGATTAAAAATCATATCAAAACTTCTAAACACACTGACAAAGCTTTATTATGCAAATATTGTCTCATCAGAAAATATAAAAAATACTTTCTTCTTATTTCAACCTCATAGTGAAGTGCTTTTTTTAAAAAAATTGTTATACTTTAAGTTCTGGGGTACATGTGCAGAATGTGCAGGTTTGTTACATAGGTATATATGTGTCATTGTGGTTTGCTGCACCCATCAACCCGTCATCTAAATTAGGTATTTCTCCTAATGCTCTTCCTCCCCCCATCCCAGCCACATCCCCTTTCAAGGGCTCTTTTAAAGTTGGAAGTAAACTAGAAGATTAGAAACATGGGATGTATAAGTGGTGATAAACCAATGCAAATCCAAATACAATGCGATAAGATCTTCATCTCCAATATAATAAAGAGGAAAAAAGTAATGTCTATTAAATCTCAGAACAAAAGAAGGATAAATTTCATTTCATGGTCAAAGGCAGGGCTTACAGTAGAAAAAAGAGGATGAATGAGAGCTTCCCCAAATAGAATGGTTTGATACACATTATTAAAAAACTGGATCTAACTTAAAATTTTTATGGATAAGTTTCAAAGATGATTGTAGTTTGTGAATGGATTTGGACTAATTGGAGGGATATTGAAGTTCTGAGTGGATTAACAGAGAATGGGATACCAAGGGAGAGATGAAAAATATTTTGACCTGGATCACTACTAGATAATCAAACTGGGTCAGGTACAACACCCCTCATTCCTCAAGCATCAAACAAAGTTAAAAAATCGTGGTGGAATGAAAATAAATTTCTCACTTACACTTAGAACATTCCCAGAAATAGATTAATCGGTATTGGCTATTGAAAACAAATACAAACATGACCAACTAAACCAATTTGACCAAAACATTCATTAGTTCACAATACTGTCAAAGCAATACCTAAACCAAGTTTCCAAATACAATTATAGATCAATAAAATGGATTCATTTTTACATGAGTGAAACTGACTGATCTTGTATTTCATCAAAGTGAACAAATAAACAAACAAACATGTTTGATGTTTACACACAGACACCAAGGTTATCAGTTGTAAACCTTCGGTAGTTAATTGAATATAGATATTTTGTTCCTAATTTTGATGGTGAAATATAAATTGCACTATTTTACAACGACCTATTTTGTGACAATACCAGATATGATGGCAAAAAAAAAAAAAAAAAGCCATATGGTGAATTTGGGGAGGTGAATGTCAGAGAGAAAAATCTATCCTCGAAATTGCAACTTAGAGATTTACATTCTGTCAAATAGCATTTTAGCACATCTAGAGAGATTTATATGATTTTAATTCTAGATGAATAAATATAATAAATTATACAAATGTGCTCTATAATTGTTAACTTTCCAGTAAGAAAACTGATGTTAATGATATGTCATTCATCGCAATTATTTTTGGATACTATTTGCTATTATTTTATTTAAAATTTTGTCTGTTCATAATTGATATTGGTCTGTAAATTTTGGTGAAATTTTGTCACACTTTTGGCATCAATGTTTTATAGAGTTATTAAGTAATATTTGAAAAATTATCCATTTTGCTGTATGCTTTGAAATGGCTTAAGTAGTGCTGGAATTTTCTGTTCTTAATGATTCTGTTAGAATACTTTTACAAAGCTGTCTGAGGCTGACTAGCATTTTGTAGAGAATAATTCACAATCATATTTTTCTGGTTCTTCTGTGTACACCAACATATATATTATTTCTCAACTCCAGGATAGATTTTAGGCAATTATATTTTCATGGAAAATAATGTGTTTGATTGCATTTTAAAATATATTTATATATAATTAGAAAATCCGTTTATTAAAGATTTTCTTGTAGTTCTTTTCTGCATTTCATTTTCTGATCTTATTATATTTTCTTTCTTGCATCATAATGAGAAAATAGTATATGAATCATTTCAACTTTTTTATCATGTGTTTTAAAATTTCTTTTTGGCGAAATTTTAACTCTGTTTAATAGATCCTAAACAGAAAGTTATCCTTTAACTTCAGGATCCAAAATTTATATGGGAGTAATAACCTCTGTTATTATTTTTATAGCTCTTCTCTATTTTCTTTTGTTGCTGTTTTCTGGTGACCTTTTCATTATCTGAGAGAAGTGAATTAAAATATTCTACCATTATCATGTGTGTATTTATTGCTTTTTGTATTTTGTCAGATAATTATGCTTTCTCATCATAGGTACTTGGATATTTGGTTGGTAGATATTCACAATCGAATGTCTGCTTACAAAATACTTATTAGCCTTGTTGCTTTTTTAATCCTAAATTTCACCTCATTTAATAAACTGTAGATTAGCTAATAGAGTTGTATAAATATTAATTTGCTGATTTTAATTGTTCTGTGATTATATTTAAGAATATCTTTGAAAATACACGTTGAAGTGTTTCACATTAAGCAGTCATGTTACCTTCACCTTACTCAATGTTCATAAATAATAATTGTTTTAATAGTTAAGATAAATGTAAATATTGATAAATACATACGATAGAAAGATAAAGCAACTGAGTTAAAATGTAAATAATCTGTGAATCTGTATAAAGGGCATAGGAAAACTTTTTGTAATACAGTCATGCAGTGCACAACGATGTTTCAGTCGATAACTAACCACATATATGAAGCTGGTCTCATGAAAGAGAATGGAGCTGAAAAGTTTCTATGACCTAGTGATGTTATAGCTGTCACAAATTGTCGCATAATTTTATGGCACTACTCACATGTTTGTGATGAAGCTGGGGTAAACAATCTTTGGTGCTGTGAGTCATATACAAGTATACAGTGTATCATACAAGATAATGAGAATTAACAATTATGTTACTAGTTTATTATTTACTATGAAATACTTTGTGTTGTTATTTTAGAGTGTACACCTTCCACTAATACAAAAAATGTTTACTCTGCAAGGGTATGGCTGGCAGCAGCCTCATACATCTAGGGTTCCCCACATCTCTTGATTGCAGCACTTTATCTTGTGCTTGATTTAGTCTCTTGTTTTGTTCATCATGGACCCAAAGCAATTATGATACCTAACCATGGTCTTGCAATTTTTCTGTAACTTTGAAATTATATCAGAATAAAACATGTTGGAAAAAACAGAAACAAACAAACACAAGTCTCTGAGCCATCAGATAGAGTTTGGCATTTGCTGTGGTTTACTTATGCCCTCAAATAAACTCAAGCTTTGTTGGTATTGCTGAAATCTGATACTTTTCTTTTCTCACCAGCTCTCTGAATATCTTTCTGGTCGTACTCCTAGAATATAAAATTAAAAGTTTTATTTATAATAGTGACAGCAGAAACTAGTAACTAATAGAAGTGTTGAAAATATAATTTAATAAGTAAATAATAGTCAATACCCAGTCTTTACATATTAGTCAACACAGATCATTTGATTTTACATTGAGTGAACTTTTTCATTACCCTCATAAGCTAAAGTACCCTTTATGAGATTTTTACCATAAAAGCTATACATGTTAGTATGAAACTAGGCTATCTTATAGAAAAGTAAGATGTGCATATTAATGTGCTATTATTTTCATTTCTTACTGAGTGGCAAGATATGATTTATTATCATTTTTATCGTACCATTTGAAACTCTATTTTATCTCCATATAAACATTTTGACTATTACTTTCCCTTAGTGATCTTCACTGCAAGCAAGCAAAATTAGCTAGGTTTACTAAATACTGACCTAATGCTCTCTGGATTCATCTATGTAGTCACAAATGACAGAAGTTCTATCGTTTTATGCCTGAATAGTATTCCATTGTGCATATATTCCAGGCCTGTTTTCCCAACCTGAGCCTCTAGATCTTCTCTGGCACCAATGGGATCACACAGCTCCAAGCTTTAGGCTTGTGTGACAGACTGGATCTCAGGCCCAAGCCACCATGGGGTCGACTTCAGTGGCCCTGGACTATGTAAATAATCTGTTTTTGAAATTCATTTTTAATCAATGTTTTTACTGACAGATAAAATTATATGTATTTACTGTGTATATTGTGATGTTATGAAGTGCATATGGGTGCCAGTTTCTTTCTCCATCCATCTCTATTGATGGACTCTGAGGTTGCTTCCAAATCTTTGCTACTGTGAACAGCACTGCAATAAACACGGGGGTGCAGACATCCCTTTCATATACTCATTTTGTTTTCTTTGGATAATGTACTCAGTAGTGGGGGCATCGGGTGTTGTCCTGGTGCTGGATTTGACTGTGGCGGGCCCAGTGTTGGGGTTCACACGGGCCCAGTGTTGGGGTTCACAACAAAGTATTGTGCTCATTTCCCTCTCCTCCCCCCAAGTAGATGGTATCTCTCTCTCTTCTATACATCCTGACATTAGGGGAGTGGTGACATGGAAAATTTAAAACTGTCCTTTCTACCCTATCCAATGTGTCATTTCTTATTGTTGTGCCCAGGTACTGTGATCTCTCACAGTTTCCGTAGGTCTTGTGAAGGTATTTTGGTGAGTGACTAGTTATTCAAATTGATGTTTCTCTGGAGAAATGGTCACTGGATTTTTCTACTACATCATCTTGCTTTGCCCTGATTGGGGAAAAAAAAGAAACTTGAATACAGAATAAAGATTTTACAAGTCTAAAATACTTCTATAAAATAAAATTATTGCAATATTTAAAACACTTCACTGCCAAAAAAGGAAAGCCTTTGGAACACTGAATTGAAAAAGCTATTTTGTTGCCTTTTTTTCTGATGACATTGTCAAATACATTTACATATATTGACTATGGCTAGCTTGAATTGTTTGGAGAGGATTCTGAACTGAAATTTGAAGTGCATGTTTGTGAAGAAATAAAGCAACATCAAAAAAGTATTTTTCCTTATCAAATAAGTTATTCAGGATACTCCTAAAGAACATGAGATGCAACTCTCTTGAGGAAAACTGCATTTAACATTCCATTTAAAGACTAAAGGAACATTCTCCCCAATAATACAAGTAGATAATAAAATACAAATGGAAAAATCTCTCCAGGCTTTAAAAGAATACACAAGCGTGGACTTATGTTTTCTTTCTACCTGTTCTTTATAAAAGTCAAAATCCCACCTGTTTCAATGATTACAAAGAGTTACTAAAAATCGACAGGGTCTGTTTATTTCCTCTTCTGCATTACCTCCCATAATCTTCATACCCCTTAGTTTTCTAGATTCAAGATTTGAAGAACAGAACCCTATACCGTTTGCTTACATGTTTAGAAACAGATCAATTGACCCTGTCGAAAGGGTCTTGTTGTAATCTGTCCGTTTTCAGTCAGTCAGTTTATCTCTACATACAAATTTATGAAGTTATAAATTGTATGCAGAGGTAATGAATAGATGTACTTAAACATATGAGCATTTTAACCTTTATTATGCATTTTCTGCATATTGGAAACATGTTTGCCTACAAATTATAATTTGTATTTCATATACATATAATATATAATAAATCCCATAAATACATGCCTTAACAGATAATATGTCTACATAATCGAATAAATGCAGTCTTGAAAAGTCTCACACCTTAAAATCTTAGTCAAATCATCAAGAGCAACAACAACAACAATAATAATGAAGGAGGAAACATAGTATGGCTAACTTTTTGTTAAAAAACCAACCTTGTGCTAGAAATCCAGAACTCTCTACAAACAGGAAAGCTCATACAAAATTGAGAAGCATTCACTTTAAATCTCCTGCCTTCAAAGAAACAGCTGAAGTTAGAATAACCTCACTGATACCAGCTGGATTAGCATGTCAGGATGTATTCTATTAAGAAGTCAGAGCTCAAACTGTTCATAGGGGGACCAGAAAATATTATAGTGAAATGCAAATAGAAATTATCATATAAATAATACCAATGCATTACAAAATTGAAAAGGGATACAGAATAGAACCAACATCACATGAATTTCAGGGTTAATATTCAGAAAATAGATTTTAGAATTTCAGTCAGAATTCACAGAAAATTATAAAAAAGATGAAAACAAAGTGAAAAAGACAGAAATCAAGTATGGATAACAGAGTTCCCATTTGTAGATAACTGAATTCCTGTATTTATAAGTAAAATAAGTGGATCATAAAAAAATAAAAAAACAACTATAACAAAAAAGTGAAGAGCCTGTAAAAGTTAATTCTGACACAAAGGCAAATTATGAATTATCAAAATATCAGGATTTACAGATAATATTATTGTGGAATCAGAAAACTTAGAAATACTCTGAATGCCATTTATACTTAAGGATAAAGACATAGTTGTTTCCGTATTCGGGATCAGGTGAAAATATTGAGTTATTCTTAAGCTAAAATGATCTAGATTGTATTTAGGCTATTTCATAACTATATATTAGTCCACAATAATACAATAGGATAATCACCACAAAACTTTGAAGAAAGTAGATCCAATAAGTTATATTTCAAATATAAAGCCAAATTATATTCTCATATATCTATGGGCTCAGTAACTATAAAATTTATGAAAATCTTAAAACATATATTCAACAATTTAACACAAGTAAGCAACATTTACCTGAATAATTCAAGAACAGTGAATATATTAGAAAAAAAAAAACCTATTTTTTAATAGGCACTGGAGTAAACTCAGTGTAAAAGTTAGTTTACATGACTGATAATTTTGACTAAAATATAACTGGCACCCCTATATTAATACAGCTACATAATAAACATAAATCCTAAAACATTACTGTGAGTAGGGAAGAAAAACAAATTCCAAATATGTATGTTATGATATTGTTGAGGATTTATACATACCATCGAAAGTTTAACAATTTGGCATAAGTAGAAACAAAAATATATTATTTCAAAATTACTACTGATGAATATGAATAAACAAAGCAAAACAGAATAAGACACACTAAGACAGGTATGCAAATATATGCAGAGAATAGACAAAAAAACAGCAATGCAAAAGCTTTAAAAATAATAAAAATAATAATAGATGAAAACATATTTACATGTGACTTTAACATACACTTAGGGAAAATATAAATTATATAATATAATTATTAAAGAAAATGTTTAATATTTGTACATAGAATTTGAGTCTACAATTTCTCAAAAAAATTTAATTAAGAAAATACAAACTAAATTGCTACAACTACTCATAAAACTAAACATTCAACTCCCATACAAACCGGTAATTACACCCTTGGTCATTTATTCCAGAAAAATAAAACATATGTTTATGCTGAAAACTGCATATGAATGCTCACAGCAGGCTCCTATATAATAATCCCAAATTGGTTTTCCAGTCCAGGTATCTATCCTTCAACATGTGGATGGCGAAAGGGTGGTACATCCACACCATGGATTCCTACTTAGCAATAAATAGAAAAGTTATAGATAGATGAAACAACTTCAATACATATATTGCTAAGGGGCAAAAACTAAGCATCAAATATTACAAACTTTATCATTCTTTTTATGCAATATTTTGAAATGGTGAATTTTAGAAATGGAAAACAGATTAATAGGTGCTATTAATAGATGGGGATAGAATGGGTATGGTGAGAGACAGACAGATATATTAATAAATGGGCAACACAAGGGATTTTTGTGGTGGAGGGATCGTTCAGCATTTTGATTTTGGTCTTAAGTACATGCATCTACACATGAGATAAAATTACATTGAGTAAAATGTGCACATAAATACACAAACACAAATAAGTAAACTAGACAATCTGAATACATTGTTGAATGTCATCAATATCAATTGTCCGGTTTGGTATTGTACTACAGTTTTCAAAGTTGTTCCATTGGGAGAAACTGGGTAAAGTGTATATAGAATTTCCCTGTATGTTTTTCTCTAACTTTTATTTTAGATTCATGAAGTATATGTTCAGGTTTTTTACAAGGATATGTTGTGTCATGCTGAGGTCTGGAATACAAATGATCCAGTCACCTGGGTAGCGAGCACAGTACATGATAGGCAAGTTTTCACTTCTCACCCCTCTTCTACCCTCTCCCCTCCAGTAGTCATTACTGTTGACTGTTCCCATCCTTATGTTCACGTGTATTCAATGTTTAACTCCCACCTATAAGTGATAATATGCTGCATTCTGTTTTCTGTTCCTGTCATAATTTAGTTAGGATAATAGCCTCCAAGTGCATTCATATGAC
Source organism: Rhinopithecus bieti (assembly GCF_001698545.2). Taxonomy (NCBI): domain Eukaryota; kingdom Metazoa; phylum Chordata; class Mammalia; order Primates; family Cercopithecidae; genus Rhinopithecus; species Rhinopithecus bieti. Next base: position 633,103 of record NW_016803660.1, on the reverse strand, counting down.
TGCAAAGAACATGATTTTGTTCTTTCTTATGGCTGTCTAGCATTTAATGTTGCATATATACCACATTTTCTATATCCAGCTCATTGTTGATTGGCAACTAGATTGATTCCATGTCTTTGCTTTTGTGAATAGTGCTGCAATAAACATACTACTGCATGTGTCTTTTTGGAAGAACAATTTATTTCCCTTCAGGTAGATACCCAGCGGGGGGGTTGTTGGGTCAAATGATAGTTCTGTTTTAATTTCTTTGAGAAATCTCCAAACTGCTTTTCATAGTGGCTGAACTAATTTGCCTTCTCACTAAAAGTGTGTAAGTGCTCCCTTTCCTCTGCAATCTCCCAAATATCTGTTGTTTTTTGATTTTTTAATAATAATCCTCCTGACTGATATGTATGAGATGGTGTCTCATAGTGGCTTTGATTTGCATTTCTCTAAAGATTATTGATGTTGAGCATTTTTCCTATATTTGTTGGCTGCATGTATGTCTTCTTTTGGGACGTATCTGTTCATGTCCTTTTACCATTTTGTAATGGGATGATTTTATTTTATTTTAATTTTGTTTATTGAATTAAGTTCCTTATAGATTCTGGATATTAAATCTTTATTGCAAGCAGAGTTTGTGAATATTTTCTCCCATTCCCTAGGTTTTCTGTCTACTCCATTGGCAGTTTTGTTTGCTCTACAGAAGCTCTTTAATTAGATCACACCAGTTTTTGTTTTTGTTGCAATTGCTTTAGGGGAATTCTCATGAAATTTTGCCAAATTCATGTCCAGAATCATATTTCCTAGGTATTTCTCAAGTATTTTCATAGTTTTAGGACTTACATTAAAATCTTTTGTCTATGTTCAGTTAACGTTTCTATATGGAAAACTTAGAGGTCCAGTTTTATTTTCTGCATATGGCTAGCTAGTTATCTCAGCATCATTTTTTAGATCTGTGTATGAATCTACAAGTATCTTAACTGTTGATTAAAAAAGAAATCTCTCAAATAAAGTTAATGTAACAAAGATTAAAATACCAAAGAAAAACCAAATAAAAGTTTTTGAAAAAAACCACACAAAAGTGTTTATATGGATTGAGCATGGTGACTCACGCCTGTAATCCCAGTAGTTTGGGAGGTCAAGGTGGGCAGATCACAAGGTCAAGAGATCGAGACCATCCTGGTCAACATGGTGAAACCCTGTCTCTACTAAAATACAAAAAATAGCTGGGCAAGGTGGCATGCACCTGTAGTCCCAGCCACTTAGGAGACTGAGACAGGAGAATTCCTTGAAGCAGAGAGGCAGAGGTTGCAGTGAGTGGAGTTTGAGACGGAGCAAGACTCCGTCTCAAAAAAAAAAAAAAAAAAAAAAGGGTTTAAATGTTCCTGAATGAGAGAGAGAGAGACAGAGGAGGGGGAAAAAAAAAAAGACAGAAAAAAATAGGAGGAAGGAAAGGAGAAAGGGAGGGTTAAAGGAAGGAGAAAGGAAGGAGATAAAGAAAGAAGAACACATTAAAAATGTGTTTGTACATTTTCTTTGCAAAACCCAAAATATGAAAGGCAATTTTGCAATACCTAAATAAAAAAAAAAAAAGAAAGAAAGAAAGAGGAGAGACAGGGTTATGAGAGATATTAAGATTCCTTAAAAGAAAAATGTTCTATTAACCTCATTTGATATATGAAACAAAAAAAGAGTAAAACTTAGTAAAGAAAGTGAAGAAAAATTATAACTTCTCAAAGTGCTAATTATAGGTACAATGACATGAAAAACCTACTGTATAAATTTAATTTGCATAAGTACAAAGAGCTGAATGTTGATCACCAAGACAATGGGAAAAATGTCTCCAGAGACCTTTGCAGCAGCCCCTCCTATTACAGGCCCAGAGGCCTCTGAGGAAAAAATGATTTTGTGGGACGGACCCAGGGGCCCCCTGCTGTATGCAGCCTAGGGACTTGGTGCCCTGCATGCCGGTTGCTCTAGCCATGTCTACAAGGGTCAAGGTATAGCTCAGGTTATCGCTTCAAAGGGTACAAGAACTAGCCTTGGCAGTTTCCATGTAGTATTGAGCCTGCAGGTGTGCAGAAGTCAAGAATCGAGGTTTGGTAACCTCCATCTAGATTTCAGAGAATGTATGGAAATGCCTGGATATGCAGACAGAAGTTTGCTTCAGGGGCAGAACCCTCCTGGAAAACCTCTGCTAAAGCAGTGAAGAAGGGAAATGTAGGGTTGGAGCCCCTACAAAGAGTCCCCACTGAAGTACTGCATAGTGGAGCTGTGAGAAAGAAGGCCATTGTCCTCCAGACCCCAGAATTGTAGATTGAATGACAGCTCACACCGTGCACCTGGAAAAGTTGCAGACACTCAACACCAGCCCATGAATGCAGTTGGGAGGGGAGCTGTACCTTGCAAAGGAGCAGAGCTGCCCAAGGCAGTGAGAGTCCACCTCTTGCATCAGTGTGATGTGGATGTGAGACACGGAGTAAAAGGGGATCATTTTGGAACCTTAAGGTTTACTTACTGACCTTTTAAATTTCAGACATGTATGAGACCTGTAGCCAGTTTGTGTTGGCCAGTTACTCCCATTTGGAATGGGTGTTATTTACCCAATACCTATATCCCCATTGTATCTAAAAGAAACTAATTTACCTTTGATTTTACAGAGTCATAGGCAGAAGAAACTTGACTTGTCTCAGATGAGACTTTGGACTTGGAGTTTTGTGTTAAGGCTGGAATGAAACAAGGCTTTGGGGGACTGTCGGGAAGGCATAATTTTGTTTTGAAGTGTGAGGACATGAGATTTGGGAGGAGCCAGGGGTGGAATGATATGATTTGACTGTGTTTCCACCAAATCTCATCTTGAATTGTAGCTCCCATAATCCCCACATGTTATGGGAGGTACTCAGTGGGAGGTCATTGAATAACGAGGACAGTTCCCGTCATGTGGTTCTTGTAATAGTGAGTGAGTTCTCATGAGATCTGATGGTTTTATAAGGGGCTTTTCTCCCTGGTTGTCATGCACTTCTTCTTGCTGCCATCATGTGAAGAAGGATATGTTTGCTTCCCCATTCGCTATGATTGTACCCATCCTGTGGCCTCCCTGCTGAACTGTGATTCAATTAAAACTCTTTCCTTTATAAATTACCCAGTCTTGGGTATTTCTTCATAGCAGTGTCAGAATGAACTAATACATTAGGGGTCCACTTTTATTCTTCTGCATATGGCTAGCCAGTAATCACAGCACCATCTTCTAGAACTGTTAGTGAATCCACAATTATTTTAAATTTTAATTTAAAAAGAAAACTCTAAAAGTTAATGTAACAAAACATTAAAATACTTAAGAAAAACTGAGCACAAGGTTTTGAAAATAAGTTCTATATAAAAGTGTTCATATGTTCCTGAATGAGAGAGAGATACAGGATGGAAAAAGAAAGAAAGAAAGTGGATGGAAAGGAGGAAGGACGGAAGGAAGCAAGGAAGGAAGGAAGGAAGGAAAAAAGAAAGAAAAAGAAAGAAAAAGAAAGAAAGGAAGGAAGGAAGGAAGGAAGAAAGGAAGGAAGAGAGAGAGAGAAAGAAAGAAAGAAAGAAAGAAAGAAAGAAAGAAAGAAAGAAAGAAAGAAAGAAAGAAAGAAAGAGAAAGAAAGAAAAGGAAAGGAAAGAAAAGATGTTAAACGTTTGTGTGCACATTATCTTTGCAAAACCTAAAATAACAAAGAAAGGTTTGAAATACCTAAAATAAGAAAGAAAGAAGGAAAGAAAGAATGAGAGAAAGAAAAGAAAGAAAGAAAGAAAGAAAGAAAGAAAGAAAGAAAGAAAGAAAGAAAGAAAGAAAGAAAGAAAGAAAAGAGGAAAAGAAAGGGTTATGATAGATATTAAGATTGCCTAAAAGAAAAATGTTCCGTTAACCTCATTTGAAAATAAAACAGGAAAAGAAATAAGTAAAACGTACAAGAAGGAAGGAAAAACTATAACTTCTTAAAGTGCTGATTGCAGGCACAATGGGATGAAAAATGTAGTATAAGAATTCATAAATGGTCTTATGAAAAGTGGAAGAAATGAGGACGATAGCAGCTGTGCATATTTTTCTCAATTTGTTATAGTTAACCAATTTCTACTTTCCTTCTTCATTTTTCTATACTATTATATTTTATGATGTAAGGTTTGGGTGGTTAATCTCATAATTTATTCTTTATTGCATAGGATATCACCGGTGTATCAGTACCAAACCGAAAAACAAGAATATATTTTAGAAATAAATAAAGAAATTTTGGATTTTTATTTGCAGATAGAAAGGGTGAGTACCTCAGTATTTTTACAGGCGATATTCCTGTTATGTTAGGTAGAAGCATCTATTTGACTACTATTTCTGAAAAGTTTATAGATGTAGAAGGACTATACAGACACAGAGTAGCCAAAAGTTTGGACAGTGCTAGCCTCTGTCCTAGCACCTTGGCCTCTTTTCACCCTGTGTGTCTTCCCTGTGTAACAGAGGCTAAGCCTGGAAATTACATGTTTCAGGTTCGGTTCTCATTTTCACTTCTCCTAATGGGACACATTTTGTGAGATGGGAATGGAGGAAGACAACATGGGGCCATTTTTATTTATTTCAGTCCTGGTGGGAAGCAGACCTGATTTTCACAGGTGGTTAATGACACATTGTCCTGGTATCTTTTTACTTTCCTTCTGAGAGACAACCTTTGAGATGCTGCAGAAAGTCGTTGTTATCATCACTAGTTTTTGTGATTCCTACTTACTGATTTATTAAACACTCATAACCACCTCTCTATCTCCTGCTTCCCCAATTCCCCCAATGGAGTTGTAAACTTCCAATACTTAAAGTAAAATTCCTTCCTTCTTGTGATTCCTGAAGTGTTTCTATTGTTCTGGCCAAACTCTAACTGGTATAGAAATTGTATTACAAGTCCTGACATTCTCATTGAACTTATTGGATTGGATCAATACACTTCACAGTTTCAAAAGCAAAGGTGAAGAATATTTGATGCCTTGTCAAATGTTGTGGGTTTCTTGAAATAAAACTTTTAATAAATGAATTTAGTTGCAAATTTAATGGCAAACAAAAAAGTATTCTCTTGTGTAAATATTTTCTTTATATTAGCAAAGAAACGTTTCAAGTTCCTGTATCAATACATTTATATATGAAGTACTGGAACTATTAAAATGTGTTTGCACAAAATAGGAAAATACATGTATTTGACAAATTATTGTTTTTTTGTTTCAAGTGACTTAAGGTTACTTAATTATGAAAAGTATTTCATTAACTATGTAATTGAATTTTGAAAACATCACCATAAAAAAAAGTGTTTAAATTTTTCATAGTAATGCCTGTACTTGGAACATGTTATCAATTTATTTTAAATGGAAAATTAAAACAAAACATGCATAATTTGAAATACACTGTCAGCAAATAAACACTGCCCTTTTTTAGGCAAGCAATACTTTTTTTTTTTTTAATTTCTGGAGAGAATACTGATGATGGAAAATGTTTATTGTAGTGGATGATTTTCACAATAAATTGAAGTTTGAAATAAAGGTATAAATTAAATAGGTATCATTTAATTATTCAAAAGCAAAATTGAGTCCATTGAAAATGATTAAAAGTATAGGTACATAATGTAATGAAAAGTAAAAATGTGTTTGTACTATACCTAACATATATGTATACACACACGTATACATACCATATATAATATATGTATACTTTTGTCTACGGGAAAGAATATGCATCAAATATATACCAAGCATGGGATTTTGAACCATTGAATTACTGAGCAATCCCAGTAGAAGTGGTTGATGTATTTCCAAGCCTTGGAGGGAGATATGCAATGAGGGATTATAAAGTTGAGTAAAAAAGTCATGAACATGGAAGATATGAGAATCATATTGCTGAACAAAAAGGGGAAGCAATATATGGAGTACTGAAAAATAATACTCCAAATAATTTGGATAAAATAAAGTTATTTGGGGGATTGAACATCCAAAAGAAAAGAAGAACAGTTTTGTACTCTGCAGGCTCTCTTCTTTATAACCTTATATTTATAGGTAATATATATTTGCACATCCACCTATATACACTGTGTACCTTCCAATCGTTGCTACAAGCATTAAAAATATAGAAATATACATATACATATATGAAGGTATATGTGAAACATAATTCTACTAATCAATATAAATGGTTTACTTAAATTTACAAATTCACTATTACTTTAGAAAGATTGAGAGAATATTCAATTAGGTTTAATTCCAATGCTAACTACTTTTTGATGTTTAGAATACCTGATGTTTCATCTGATATACATGACATTGCTCTTGGAGATGATTAAATTATATATTCAAAAGAAAGAAAATTAGGATATTGAAGAGATATCTGCATTCTCATGTTAGTTGCGGCACTATTCAAAATAGCAAAGATTTGGAAGCAACCTAAGTGTTCATCAACATTTGGAAGCAAACTAAGTGCCCATTAACATATTGAGGGATAAATAAAATATGGTATTTATACACAATGAATTACTATTCAGCCATGAGAAAGAATGAGATCCTGTTACTTGCAACAACATGAATGGAAATGGAGGTCATTATGTTAAGTGAAATAAGCCAGGCACGGAAAGACGAATGTCACATGTTCTCACATATTTGTGAGAACTAATAATTAAAATAATTGAACTCACAAAGATAGAGAGTAGAATACGGTTTCCAGAGTCTGGGAAGGGTAGTAGAGGGTAAGAAGGTAAGTGGGGATGGTTAATTTGTACAAAAAATGGAAAGAATGATTAATATTGAGTATGTGATAGCACAGCAGAGTAACTATAGTCAAATATAATTTAATCGCATATTTTTAAATAATCAAAAGAGTGTGATAGAATTATTTGTAATACAAGGTGTAAATGCTTGAGGTTATGGATACCCAATTTACCGTGATGTGATTATTACAGATTCTATGCCTATATCAAAATATTCAATATACCCCATAAATATATACACCTACTATGTACCCACAAAACTTAAAAATAAACATGGATTTATCTAAATTTTCATATACATTTATATTATTCTTCCTTTTCCATAAACATTTAGTAAATTTCTGTAGGGTAAATAAATAGAAACATTTTAACCAATTAAGAAGTAAAATTTGAAATCTAAATTCATTTACCTTTGATAAATTTATGGGCCAACTTTCTTAATAGCTCCCAAGCAATTTGAAAGTGTAAAATTTCTTAAGGCAAAATTTGCTTTATGGCAAAAAGAGTGAATGCATCTCAGATGAAGCTCCATAACAAGAAGTTATGCCAAAATATTATAGTTTCATGATTGATACCTTCCATAAAACATTACATGAATGTCCAATATTTTATTATAAATAGACTACAATGATCATTTTTTAATACAGAGTTGTGAAATGAAAACATTTACTGATGTTTAGTATTATATTACAAGTTAGCATATATATGTCTTTATGCTTTTTTATCTATAATTATAATTTAATATAAATACAATAAATAACTATATGCAATTATGATTTTGATATTTCCAATTATAGTATTTATTTAAAATAGTGTAACTTTAATATATTATAGTACATCATTTACAAAAGTGCTTATAAATGTAAAGAAATAGCAGTGGGTATATAATAAGTGCTCAAATAATATTATCAAACTCAAAAGATTGCTTTTACAACAATATTATTTTGAAATAGAGTAGAAAAGACCTCTTAATATCTAAAATAGAAACAATACAGATACTATTAATTATAATATTGCTCACATTTTACTTCGATTATGCCCAAAATATATTTACTATTAATTTAACCAGCATTATTAAAATTTGTCTACTTTCTCGTAATAAAAATATTGCATTGAGAATATACAATTAAGTCGTTCACTGTTGGGGATTATACTAAGTGATACTCTACTAGGTGATTGTCTTTGAGCAAGGAAGTTACCATAATGAAAGTTTTTAAAGTAATAAAAATATAAGCAGTAAGACAACCTGAAATGTCTGTCTGAGACAAATCAAATTTTGCCTCATGTAAGTGCTACATAGCACTACATAGTGCAGTGGTTCCTTTGGCCTTATCATATAACTGATAGAAGAATTTAAAAAGATATGCTGTTGAATTACCTACCATGGTTTCCAAAGTGTGGCATCTGGACCAGCAGCATATGTACGACCTGAACTAGGAACTTGTTAATAATTGAAAATCAGGGTCTTCCACAGACTACTGAATCAGAAGCTCTAAATGGGTTCCAGCAATCCATTTTTTTTGTTAGCTCTGTGAAAACATTCTTATATAATTTTTATTTAATTAATTATTTATTTTTTACAGTATAATAGCTGTTTGCTTATTTTTTATTTGGTTTGTTTATTTTTTAACTTTAGCTTGGGTTACATGGGCAGGTAATTTACGTGTGTCATGGTGATTTGGTGTACAGATTATTTTGTCACCTGGGTAATAAGCATAGTACCCAATTTGGTTTTTTTCAGTCCACTCCCGTCTCCCACCCTCCACCCTCAAGTAGGCCCCAGTGTTTGTTGTTCTCCTCTTTGTGTCCATGTGTTCTCAATGTTTAACTCCTCCTTGTAAGTAAGCATATGTGGCATTTGGTTTTCTGTTTCTGTGTCAGTTTGTGTGGGATTATGGTCTCTAATTCTACCTTTGTTGCTGCAAAGGACATGATCTTATTCTTTTTTATGGCTGTGTAGTATTCCATGGTATATATGTACCACATTTTCTTTATCCATTCTACTGTTCATGGGCACATGGCTTGATTCCATGAATAGTGCTGCGATGAAGATACACATGCGTATTTCTTTATGTTAATGCGTATTTCTTTATGTTAGAATAATTTATATTATTTGGGCTCTGTTTTAACCAAGTCCTCCTGGCGATTCTAATGTAGACTAAATTTTGAGACTCGGTGGTCTGGATTAAAGAAGAAGGACCTAAGAGAATTTTATTCCTTTTTTCTCTAGGAAATTGTTCTCATGCTACAGCATGAAGCAGTAGAAGAAAGGAAGTCTCCAACAAACACAAGTGTACATCTATCACACCCCCAGATGGTGCTAATTTACCCAGTATTGTGGACAGTAGACGTGAGGGAAAATATTTTTGAATCCTATTTGAGGAAAATGAAAATGAGTCTGATTCCTGGCCGGGCGTGGTGACTCACGCCTGTAATCCCAGTACTTTGGGAAGCTGAGGCAGGCGGATCACGAGGTCAGGAGATCGAAACTATCTGGGCTAACATGGTGAAACCCCGTCTCTACTAAAAATACAAAAAAAAATTAGCCGGGCGAGGTGGCAGGCGCCTGTAGTACCAGCTACTCGGGAGGCTGAGGCAGGAGAATAACGTGAACCCGGGAGGCGGAGCTTGCAGTGAGGTGAGATGCGCCACTGCACTCCAGCCTGGGCGACAGAGCGAGCCTCCGTCTCAAAAAAAAAAAAAAAAAAAAAAAAAAAAAAAAAAAAAAAAAAAAATGAAAGGAAAAAATTCTGATTCTTAGGCTACTTTGGTATATCTGGAAGGATATTCTGAAAAAAGATCCTTACATTAAATTGCAATATTTTATTACAATTATATACAAGATCCTAACTTCTCAAAAAAAGAAAAAAAGATGCTGGAAAATTAGAATGAATGTAAATATACTATTTGAGATGACAAAACTAAAATTTACTAGGGTAAGGAATGGCATTGCATAACATTTAGCCACTTTAGCCACTTTAAGCCCACCATATTTCCTTTCACAACATTAGTATTGTAAGTGTGCAGATATTTCCCTCACTGGATCCAGACTCCTGCTGTTCTTTAAAGGAGGGCAGGTGTGTCCTGGATGCCAAATAATAGGCTGAGCGAGTGGATTTCTTAGCATATGTTTGGCTCCAGATACTCAAATCCACATAACTGTTATTCGCTAAAGCTATCTATTTTTTAACAAAACATTTCTGTTTTTATTTACATAATAATAAGATTCTGGGGGAGTCAGAACATGGAGATTACAGTATAAAAATAAATTAAAATGGAAGCAGAATATGAGATAAAGATATATCTTTACCACTTAGGATTCTTTAAGGGAAGGGTGGATAATTCTGTGGGAAAAGGGAAAAGGATTTCCTTTGGTATGTATGTCTTACTCATCTTTTAATCCAATACCTATTTATTGACAGCCTACTAAGTGATAGGTACTTTTTTAGAAGCCTAGGAACAGCACAAATAAAATCTCTGCTCTTCTGAAATTCACATGAAATTGTTGAAAGTCACATAATACCTAATAATCACAATAAATTATTGAATTGTATAGTGTTTTAGAAGGTGAAAAGTTTTATGAAAAGAACATTAGTTTGATAGAAGACTCAACAGAGAGGTAAGCCTCTGTAAGCAGGGCATAACAAGGGAAATTTTCAGTACATTTAAAAAACTCTGTAATAGTAGAGCAGAAGAAAAACTAACGTAATATGCAGGTAGTACACTAACAAAAGATAAGAGAGAAACCAATTTGATGAATCCAAGGGCAGTGTTATAAAACTCAGCATGGCATGAGATAAGCAGTCTAGAATCCACGATCCCCAACATGCTCCATTTTTAAGAAATACTGAGTGTTGTTGAATAGAGAAAGTTCTGCCATTGGAATGAAAAGATAGCAGCATGTGTATGTCACAACTAGAGGTTAAAGCAGTGCCTATGGGCCTCTGCCAGGCACGGGTTTGCATGGCTTCTTAAAACCAGGCAGGACAAGCACCATGATTTGGATGTGTTCCCTAAAGTTTATGGATTGGAAACTTAATCCCCAATATAATAGTGTTGAGAGGTAGGACCTTTAAAAGATGATTAGGTCATGAGGGCTCCAGCCTCATAAATAGACTAATGCTGTTATCACCTGAGTGGCTAGAAGGTGGCAGAAGTGGGTATTTTGGTATTTTGTAGAAGGATTAATCTAGCTACCTTCTCCTCTTTCTCAAGCACTTGTGCTCTTGCTTTTCTGCCTGCATCCCTGGAATGATGTTGCAAGAAAGTCCTCACTAAAAGCAGGCTGTTAGATGTTGAACTCCTCAGCCTCCAGAACTGTAAGACATAAATCATGGTTCTGTAAAACGTACCCAGTAGTTGTTATTCTATTATTTTAGCACAAAGTGGACTAAGATAACTAGTTCAACACATGACCAGAGGCTAGGAAGAAGTGACAGTCATCTGCTGATGCCACCTTATGTTTAAGCCACCTAGACCTTAGAAAAGAGTACAAGAAGAATAAAGAGGGATGAATACAAGCCTAATTTCAGAAAACATTTTAAAATAGTACTTTGCATATATAATTGGAAGAAAACTGTTATAAAGAGCAATGAAAATGTTTAAATGATCTGAGACAGAAGATAGACAAGAAAGGGCATATAAATTTCAGAAGATAAATTTTTTAACAGAGATAATTATTTCTGCATTCTTTTTTATATCTCAGTTCTACTTTTTATCTGCTTTGGTCTTTTAAAACCAAAATTCTCCATTTAAAGCAGCTTTTACAGCCGTCAATCTAACTACTCAAGGAGATATTACATTACCATTTTAATCAAGTATGCTTATTTTTTAGAATTGATATAGAAATACTTTAATAGTGGTACACATGCATGTATGCCCTTAAAGAAGAGTACTATACTTATGAGATATTTGTGAATTTGTTAGCCTAATGGAAACGTAAGTGGTATATACGTATTTATAAATTACACATATACATATGACTAGTGGGGGAATATATTTGGCATTTTGAATTATGATAGAAAATGAAGAAAGTAGGGGTAGTGTTTATCTTTTCTCAACAGTGATAATTTCTCTTTGAAGGTCATTCTTGAAAGTTAAGTATATTGATAAATTTTTTCATTGTGATATAATTCTTCATCACAAATTGTATAAAATGAATTTATTTGCAATGTTCAGAAAATTTCAAAACACTTTCCAATCTCTTTCCTTTGAGATATACTTCTTATTTTTCATGTATATTTCTAGCATTGCTTGGATAATCCAATTCAGCATATTCTGAGCCTGGAAGAGTTGTCTTATTTTCATATTAGATTTGTTTAATCCATCACTGATATATGTATATAAAGGCTCACCCACATGTCTTGCTTTTTTATAGCAATTCTTCTTACTTTTATAGGACATCAAAAATGGAAATTAATTGAGAATATCCTGCAGGCAACTTTCTAGTGAACAGAGAGAAGAATTTATATCCATATATTATTCCTTCAATACCTTTCTGAGCAAGTTGTTTAATGAAATATAAATTATCTACAAAAGTTCTTTTACTTTTGTGCTCTAAATGACTTTATTCTCTGTGGCAAATATTTCTTTTAAAAGACTTTTGTTCATTTTAAATTTCTAATATGTGAAGTTTCAAATGTATTAAAAAGGTTTGACCTGCTTGTGAAACGCTCGTAATAAGAGGACTTGTTGAAGCATAACTTAAGTCTTGTGTTGTTACCTTAAACTTTAAAAAAAGGAATATGAACATGTTAAGTGCACAGCAGCTAGTGACTTTGGGAACAAATGTTTTACAGGAAACATTAATCTAACAGGCAGATTCCTCCTCCTCTTCCTCCTCCTCCTCCTACTCCTCCTTCTTCTCCTCCTTCTCCTCCTCCTCCTTCTTCTTATTCTGTTTTGTGGAAGAAAGGAAGTCTGCATTTAACAAACAACACATTAGAGCAAAACAGAGTGTGTATAGTATGAAAAATGTCCTTCTGCGAAATAGGTAAAATGCTAGGTAAGATGAATCATATATCAGCCATGTAATCCAAGCTACTTGGGAGGATCACTTGAGACAGGGGTTGGAGACCAGCCTGGCCAACATAGTAAGGCCCCATCGCTATTTTTATTTTATTTTTTTTAAGATGCAATGCACATCATAATTACTATATGTTTGAGCTAAAAATACTGTTGAGGAAAACCACAGGAAGCAGCTCTAAAGAGAAAACAGAAATCAGAGTGTTGCACAGGATTTAATTTTTGCTTTGTACAGCTAGAGGAAGACAAATAAGATCTTGGCCTGTTCAAGACAGAGAATTAGAAATGAGATCCTTGCATGAAGTCAGGGCTGTAAAAATGATACATCTTAGGGAGAAGCCTCAATTAGAAAAAAGATCCAGTTACCTAACAAGGGAAATCAGAATGAAACTCTTCTGCCTGAATTCCAATTCTGGGTGGGGAAAACATCCATGAAAATTTAAATTCATTGTTCTCTATACTCACAGAGGATTGTGACAGGAATTTCATTATTTTATCATCCAGGAATTCACAAGCAGATTAATTAATATAAAAGACGTTTGAAATGGTAGTGTTCCAGAGTAAACAGCTAAAGCATGTATACATCCTCTAAAGAAAATTCCCAGCTGGGTGGCGTGGCTCACCTCTGTAATCCCAGCATTTTGGGAGGCTGAAGCAGGCGGATCACCTGAGGTCAGGAGTTTGAGACCAGCCTGGCAAACATGGCGAAACCCCATCTCTATTAAAAATTTAAAAAATAAAAATAAAAAATTAACATAGCGAAGCATGGTGGCGCATGCCTGTCGAGATACTCCGGAGGCTGAGGTAGGAGAATCGCTTGAATCTGGGAGGAGGAGGCTGTGGCTGCAGTGAGCTGAGATCAGCCAGGGCACTTCAGCCTGGGTGGCAGAGCGAAATTCAGTCTCAAAAAAAGAAAAAAGAAAAAGAAAGAAAATTCTCTCAACTAAGATTCATCAGAGTTCCAGAAAAAAACAAGTAGATATACGAGACAAACTTAAAACTACAAACCCCATAATGACAATTAAATAGCTTGTAAAGGGGACCTTGGACCAGAAATGTCAAAAGAAACTTTATTGGATACTTGAATGAAGTATGGGAAAGAAGGGTAAGGCAATATCAGTGTTGCCTTACGATCTTGGGGAAATATAGAGTTGTTGCATTGGAGAATATCCTTGTTTTTGGGAAGTACATACTGGGACCAGGAAACATGGTACTGAAAATGATAAATGCATATGTGTGGCTTGTCACAAAAGTTTGAGACAAACAGAAAGAGTGAGAATGAGAGAGAGGTGTTGCGGGGAGCGGAAAGACGAGGAGCAACAGCAAAGATGGCAAAATGGGAAACCTTAGTGAAGAATAGATGACAGTCCTTTTCATTGTAATTGAGGCTATTCTAAAACTTTGAAATTACTTCAAAACAAATTATTTTATAATAAAATAAATTTCACATATGGTGGTAAATCTCAAAATAGTTATCCTTAGATTGTGACTCAAAAGGCTATGAGCAGTACTTTGGGGATGCTGGTGTTTTTTCATTTCTTGATCTCCATCTTGGTTAAAGAATTATATTTAATTTGTAAAAAAATTCATCAAGTTGTATGTTTATGATTAGTACTATTCTCTGTAGATGTAATAGAGTAGCAAAAGGAAAAATAATTCTTACTATATATGTACATATATACACACATGTTTATATATACATATATATATAAATGTGTACATATATATAGTTACTAATTTTTTTGCATAGTAAAATACGATATAAGACTAGGAATCTTTTTTTCATTAATCCTTCTAATGATTTAATCTTAGGCTGCTCTGTATTATTCTCAGTCTTACATGTTCACTACTAATGTTGCCTAACATATGTAAGAAAACATTAGTCAGCCATTTTGAGAATTATTTAGCACTCTTGTTGAGCTGTTTCAGCATTTTAAGGATGTATCAATCAGGTAATTGCTCTCAGCATCTCTGAGTTGACTTTGTTTTAATTGGTCCTGATGCTTTGATTTAATTGGCGTATATGAGATGAAAGCATAAGATGGGACATATATGACCCTATTTGTATTGCTTGGCTCATTTGATTAACTTTCTAGGTAGCTGTGAACACCTTTCATTCTTCAGCACTGATTGCATAACCCTAAGGCTGGCAGCCCACTCAAAAATGGAGATTTTCACTAGGAATTGTGGGAGCTATAATAAGTTCAGTTATCTCATGCCCAACGTATATGTATAACTGGGGTCATCATATTGACACTTCTTGAAGCTTACTGATACTTATTCCAAAACCAACTAAAAAAGTAAAAACAAACAAAAAAAATTCAGGAAATTATGTCTTTTATCGAGGCTATTCAGTCTAGTACAGTAATCATCTGTGTACTTTTTTGTGCTATACTTGTAGAGGCAACCTCTATCCAAGGAATGACCTGCTGCTCAACTTTGGCATAATGTTGATTCCTAAGAAATACTGTGTTCCCAAAACACTGGCTGATGATTGCTTCTGTAGAAGCCAACCTAGTACAATTCATACACATACTTTAAACTTTCCTAAATTAACATTCATTTAAAAATATATCAATATTAGGATACACACAGACGATACATGACGCAGAATGAAAATACAGCACTGTTAAAAGATATAAATATTACTTATTGATTACACATTATAAAGTTTGGAACTAGGTGGGGCACAGTGGTTGATGCCTGTAATCCCAGCACTTTGGGAGGCTGAGACGGGCGGAATGATTGAGACCAAGGGTTGGAGACCAACCTGGGTAATATGGCCAAACCCCATCTACAAAAAAATTCAAAAAATAGCTGGCATGGTGTTGCATGCCTGTAGTTCCAGCTACTCGAGAGGTTGAGGTGGGAGGATTGCTTGAGCTCATGAGGTTAAGGCTGTAGTGAGCTGAGATCACTCCACTGCGCTCCAGCCTGGGTACAGAGTAAGACTCTGTCTCAAAAACAACAACAAACCAACCAAAACCTTTGGGAAAAAAAAGTGAATTGAAGTGGCTGGGTAAGGTTTCATGGAGTTGGTGAGACAAGCTGGTGTTTCAAAAATAGGAGCATTCTGTATAAGATTAAAGTATGGAAAATACATTTTAGGCAGGGAAAGTTACTTGTGGAAAAACAGGAAAATATACAAGTGAAACAACCAGAAGCCCCGGTGCATAAATGAAAAATGCCACAAAGTATGGGCATAGAAAAGTGAGTACATCAATTATTTAGCAGCTGATAGTTGTCTTAATGTTTTTACTATCTCATAAAATGATACATTTTTTCAAATGTTTGATATTCAGATGCAAGACATGGTACAGCACTAAGTTTAACAAGTTTGATATTTTTTACCATCATAATTTTTATAATGATTAATTCATATTTTAAATTGACATTTATTTTGGTCACCTAAAGATTTCTAAAATTCAAGTTATTATTTATTTAAGTTTAAATAAATCAACAAGACTCATAAATATATCTTCACATCTTAGAAGTGCAATCTTTAAACATCTTTTTATATTATAAAACAAAATGGTTACTACTGAATAAATGGATTGTGGAGGTTTTTCTATTCATTGAGGCAGTGATATAAAATAATGAGAATGGAGCTTCACCAGTGTGTTAGTGTTACCAATGCTTTGTGATAAGCATGTATTTGATGAAATTAAACCTCTCAGTTGCAGATACAAACTCCTGTTTTCTCCAGTTACTTCTCAGAAAACTCTACTTTTTTAAAAATTCTGCCACTAATAAGTATTTTCTAGTTTACTTGGAAGTAGATAAAGTTCCTGGATAACCAGAGACCTTAGGATGGGCAATGTAACTGGGACTTTCCCCGATGTATGCATCCATGAGTGAACTGTTCTAATGGAGTTGCCACTCTTTATGTTCAAAATATGTTTTATATTGCTGGTGAAGTGAACTAGTTATTTTTAGTGAATTTGTTTCTATTAACATCTAGAAATAATATAATAAAATACTGATGTATTAAAACTTTAATGCAAATAAAAATTGTAAAACTTATTTTCACATTTTTTGTAAAGGCAAAGGCTATGATAGAAAGCTTTTTTAATACAACACAATTATCCTTATTATACAAAAATCCTTTTTTGTAAATTAATATTTTGTTCTTGCACTCTAAATTGTCCCTATGACTTAGAAATGAAGCATAGTTTTAATAGTCTCATCAAAAATGATTTCAAAAAATTAAAACACTTATGCCCAGATGCTATTAAGATCTAAAACATTATCAGACATAAGCATGCCTTTTTTATTTATGGAAGCTATTATGGCTTATAGTTATCATGTTTGGATGAATATCTTTGTTACACTAATGCTGGATATTTTGCATTGCTTTTTTTTGCTTTGTTTTATAGAGTTTATGTGTGTATTTGTGTAAAAGGTGCCCTTAGGAAAATAAACGAGGCTTTATATTTAAAATGCTATGTTTTATTGATGATGATGTCAGTAATAATTTTAATAATTTGAATCATGTTAATAATAATTAACATCGTCAAGCTGAAGTTTTAATGTGAATATTTTATAGATCCTCAACACCCTCTACACTTTTATCCTGAAGACAGATGCAAATCACATAAATCTATGAAGAGTCAAAGCTATCCATGAAGTGTCTAATGATGTGCTTTTAGAGCTTTTGAGTTAGTTGGGCTTGGCAAGACCTATGCAATTAGAGCAAGTTTCATGTGTAATTGATAAACTTGGATAACCTTGTTAAGAGAACACTAGCTATGAAGTGGTTAAAAATCCTAGAAGCCAACGTTAAGTTAACAATAATTCACATCCTATGGTTAAACTAGTGTATGAAAATATTTTTCAGATTAAACATATAGCTAAGAATATGATGCAGGGAAAAATAATTGACATGCTTTATGTACAGGATTTATCTATTAAGTACGGTGATGTGACCAGTAATAAAATACTATGACATTTTCTATTTCTTACAGATTTGTCTAAAAATTACATGTGTTTAATCTGTAATACTAATTTGGTGGAATTTGCAATTCTATATTATTTTAGAGATTTAAATTTACTGATTATTTTTAACTAATCTTTGATGTTAAGAATAACAGCCACCTAATGGTTTGAATAGTTTTCTTGATAAAACTAATTTGCATTGTTCTATTTTCGTTTGGGAAAGTGTAAAATGATATTTTAAAATAATTACCATATAGATGTGTAAATGAATTATGATTCATTAGAATAATTGAAAAGAAAATTTGGGTCAAGATAATTGCTATAAACATCCTTTGAAAATGTCCTTGGGAAATTAATTCTTTTACTTCTCCATTGGAATAAAAATTTTTAAAAGCTCTTAGAAGTTTAACTGAAGTCTTCCCAATAATAATGTTCTGTCATTATGACAGACAGCTATCATTTGGTCCTTTCTAGTACGTGTAGATGTTTTCAGTGGATGTACCTGTCTTTTAAGTGTTTTCTAAAGAAAATGAAAATGACATGACTTCAGGGATCTATTGGTTAAAATATTCTTTCCAATTATCTTTGTCAGCACAGAGAGATAATGTTAATTCTGACCTAAAGATATGGTTCAAGGATCTTTTCTTCATGCACTCTCACTTATGATTCTTATTGATCTTTTTAAGTGAAGACCACTTAGTGAAGATTTTAGCCAGTAAATCCATATTTTTTTATGTTTTCAAAGTCTTGCTACATTTTTCTGTTAGTGATATTGCAAATACCAGGTAATTGGTATTGTTGCACTTGTCCTCATTATCAATGTCGATTTTGAAAAACATTCTAGCATAAGTGCAAGATTCCAAGCTAACTGTCAATTATATTCTTACTGAACAGAAAGAGCATCTGGCTTTCGAAACTTCTGATTACAACCTTAAACCTGAGATGAATGTTTTAAAATATAGTTTGCATTAACAATCTTGAGCACGTGTATTATATGTAGATACTGCATCAATTTGTAATTTCTCTTACAAAAGTTTTTTGTGGGAAGAGAAAATGTTTTATTTATCAAAACCATTGCTACATGAAAATGCATAGAAATACTAACTTTAGAATGGTGAGTAGCATATGCTTTAAGATTTTTCAGATATAATAGAATTTACAAATGCCATTTATTGTACATCTGTGAACATGAAGCCATATGTTGAAGCTGACTATTCTAGTAAATTTAAATATACAAAGCCCAGAGGGTAACTCCAAAATCTGTATCAAGAGTCATAAAAACCAGGATACCGTCTGATCCTGGACATGAAATACTTAGAAACAGAATATTCAACAAATTATTGTATATGAATTTAAATAAATTTATATGATATAATTTATCTTTTGTTGGTTTAACATTACATTACTCAAAGAAGGACAATTGTGGGCATAAAATATCAACATATATTATGTTTAAAAAGTCACAAAATAACATGTAAAGGGTATTTATATCTGGATTTCTCAATATGTGCTTATTAATAACTCTCAAGGATTAATGCAAAATATGATTTAAGAAGTAACTCATTATTTATTATACATGTGTTTATGAAAATGGAATAGCTAAAAAAGTTACAGTGATGAAGATGATTATTACACTAATGATAATATATAGTGTCAGTGAACTTCATTTTTCTAGTGATTTCTGATCAATTTTATAAAATCCACACAGAGAGAAAAGAATAGTAATTTTGTAGCAGCTTTAGTTAAACTATAAAGAAATCCAGGCAACAATATCATGCAATGTGAAAATGTCTTGTACATTTTTGTAATACAGTTCTGTTCTGATTATATAAATATGTATTTTAGGAAATCTATTAAATATTAAGTTTTGTATATATACATCAAGATAAAATATTTTTAAATCAGTTGATGAGATGGTTGATCTTGCTACTACAAACATAATTTTATATTAATATATAATGCTTAACAATACTCTCACTCAACTGCTGATTAAGGCTTTTTTTTTTTCAATTTTTTTTTTTATTATACTTTAAGTTCTAGGGTACATGTGCATAACGTGCAGGTTTTGATTAAGGCTTTAAAAGATTGTCTGTTCACGTTCTGAGAGTCTCAATTGATGAGAAGCTTTGTACACATGGGAGGTAGCAAATGACAGAACAATATTAATTTGTTTTTCTCTAACTGACAGAAACATTTTATTTCTGTTAACTAGAATTTTTCCATGTCAATTATTGAAATTTTGTTTAAAGGATAAAATTTTCCATAGTTCTATCAGTCTTTTCTTTTCTTTAATTGAACAATATAATGATGAAATTAACTATGATAATGCTAAATCAATATGAACACAAGTCACTTTCTGTACTGAAAATTGCATAAGCCTCACTCTAATGCGGCCTTTCCTTAAGTCTACATGGATGTAGTTCTGCTAGTTTAAATAATTCTGCTGTAGAAATGAAATTATAACAGCATTTAGTCGATAAAACTGAAGCACTTTGGAACTCAAAGCTGACTTTTGCTCTAAATCTACAAAATGTCTCAGAACATATTTAACACAGTAGGTGCAATTTTCAACTGTACTTGTTAAAGTACTCAAAATACCTAATTTATAAATTATTTTGGAGGCAAAATATTGTTCCAGAAACCTGCAAATTAGGGTCATTGCCAACATATTTTCAAATATTTTGCCTATAAACTCTTGATAGAGTCCTTCTTCCAGATACCAACTAACTTTAGCATAAAATGGCAGAAAGTAATATGCTGTTTCTTCTTGTAAACTTGAAAACTGTACACGTTGTATAAATTTAAATGTTATTATATTTAACACTCATAACATAATTTAATTCACCTTGGAGGTAACATTATTTAATTACATGTGAGAGTTTCTCTATGAATAAAACTGCTTATTGCTTGAACATGTATTTCAGTTTTTTCAAGATGAGTATTTTCAGAGAGAATGACTTCTGCTCACACACCATGCCATGTATGCGTAGGGTTACAGTAATAGGTGTTAAATAAAACCTAGTTTCTATAAATAATAATTACAGTATCAGGGCTTTTTAGGCTTTCTGAGAAATACTAGGGAGAGTGCATATAGGGAAACAGGTTCTGCATCCCAAGGACACTGAGAACAGCCTTGCATGGTGGCTTCAGTTCACGTGAGCTCACTGTCTACTAGACTTGGTTACTCAAAGAGGAAAACAAATGACGCAAGGGTGTCCATATTTGGATTTTATCAGATTTTTCATGGTCTTTGAGGGCTTATAACATATAAGTGACTTCATAGGCTATGACCAATATCAACTTATAGTGTGGTATCAATGAGATCTCATACCACTGGGTCAGATGAAAGTTAAATATTAACATTTGCTAGAAATTCACACTATGAGACATTGCTAAAAGTAGCTGTGAAACACTATTTGGAGTTATTTACCCATATGTTTAATAGAAAATAAAATAATCACTCACTTCCCAGCATAGAGCATGTTCATAACCAACCAATGAAACTACATCATCCACTTTTGGAAGAACTTGAATATTTGTCCTTTTTTTCTGTGATGATGTATTTGATAAAGACCCAGGAGGCACCATGGTTACATTATAACTTATCTTTGAGGACAGAAGTATAGAATGACCCAAGGCAAACTCAGTGTTCAAGTAAATGTCTGGCCAGATGTTCTTGGTCTGAGCAGTGTTGATCTCCCCCCACCAGCTTCTGATGTCAAAAGCAGACACTTCATGAACTGTTAATCCATTTTGAGAAGACGCTAGTCTTGAAGAAAAGTATATTGTTTTGAAAATGTAGGGAAGTATACAGCACCTTCTCAAATTCCTGTTTCCTACTATCTGACTCTGATGCCTAGACACACAGCTGAGGGAGAGAGGATGTGGCACATGTAACTTGTAAGTGGTTAATGACAGGATCAGCTAATCTTATAGGGGTTTACCTGGAGAAGATGGTATGGTTGGCATAGAGTGAACACTTTGGAGGTAACAGTGGTCCCTATCATATCATAAAATATTATACGTGTGCACCCTATTTCTTTGGAAAACTTTCAGTATTACGGCAGTTTTTGAGCATAATTTATTTGGGCCATAGGAAAGGTGATATCTGAACATATTTAATTGGCTTTGAAAGTCCAGTTATTTCTCCTAAGATATGGTTGCTTTATTTTGGCATGTGCAACTGATAAAAGATTCAGTTAGGAAATATGATATACTTATTAAAATATCTCACTCTATATGTATGTGTCTTTAGTAATATAGTACTAAAACTGTGACCATAGAATTAGACTATTATTGTTGGCTCATTAATCTGTACAGGTAGATTTCTATAAGTACTCTACCGATATGCTCTATGTCCAGCAATAACATTTGAGTTTTAGCTTATTGTGTAGAACATCCAAAAACACAGGCATTAGGAATTCATCATCACTGTGGTGGATCATTCCTGTATTTTACAGGACATGGCCACCTTGAATGCTGGCTGTTTCTCCCAGTAAGCCACACTACAAGGACCAAGCCTTGTGAGAAGTTTGTGTCATGTCCTAAGTAAGAATGTATATCTAATGAATGAGCAGCTGCTTGTGGGTGAGAGGACTAAGAGCTCAGGGGCTGGTATTATCCATTAATCAGAGGGTCCATTTTAGTATGAGAATATTAGGTATAAGATTTAAGACTTTTTTTTTTTTTTTTTTTTAGTGAGACATTCTTTCTCTGTTAGGAGCCAGCCTAACCACAATTTCTTAATACCAAGGAATGCTGGTGGAATATATTTGCCAGACGCTCCAGTCATTTATGAGAATGGTAGAAGATGTACAAAAACATAGATGCAATGGGATCTGTAAGAGAGATGGGGATACATGACAATGTGTGTTACTTTTGTTTAAACTGTCTTTTAAGGCATCTTGGACAGGCATTCCCACTCAAGTGTGACTGACTTTGGAAGTTGAAGTAAAATACCTCAAGTGAAAGATGCGCTGCCTTCAATATCCAAATAGCTCAATAAGTAGGTAGGCCTCCTCTTTTTTTGTATTTGATGGATGCAGAAATAGTAGATCTTTTTTAATTTCTTGGGATTATAGTCCATTTAATTCCCAATGAAATCACTAGATAGTGTAGCCTTGGACTTTGTTTTCATTTGAGGCGCAGCAGTTTTTTCATAGAGGATTGCTATGGTTTGAATGTCTGTCACCCAAACCTCATGTTGAAATAAGGTCCTAATGTTGGAAATGGGACCATATGGGAAATGTTTGGATTATGGGCAAGGATCTCTCAGGAATAGATTAGTTCCCTCCCAGGGTTCCAGGAAAGTGGTGAATGAGTTCTCACTCTACTAGTTCCTACAAAAAGCGGTTGCTAAAAAGAACCTGGCATCTCCACCACTTCTCCTGTGTCCCCTCTCTTGCTTCCCTTCTCACCATGTCGTCTCTGCACATGCCAGCATCACTTTGTCGTTCACAATAAGTGGAAGCAACCTGAGGTGCTCACCAAAAGCAGATGCTGATGTCATGCAGGAGCGTAAGCCAAACAAACTTTTAATTTTATATAAATTATCAGCATCAGGTATTATTTTATTGTGATATTAAACAAACTATGATGAGGTCCTTATCAAAAACTCGTTGTAACAGAGTATTTGTGCATTCAGCAGAAATCCATATTATACTAGAGTTTGTCCAATCCAGCAATGATCTGATCTGTCATTGGCATGCTTTGCCAGGCAGGAAAGGGAAATTGTTTTGATTTTCTTTCCAAAATGATCCAAAAAAAAAAAAAAAAACCATCAGCAATGCCTAAGGCTGCATGCCAAGAGCAAATAATGACAGTAAAAATACATCAGAGTTACTCTTGTGATGTCAGATAGTGTTGGAACAACAGTAGCTCCCTTTTCTTTAAGACCATATCGTTAACAGTAAGGCTCTAGGAATAGTCATTTCCAGTGTCTAGTCAGAGCCATTAACCTTGAAGGATGCATTGCATAGTAACTCTGACTCTGCTAATTTTTCTGTGAGTAAATCAAATACTTTTCTTCTTCTAACCAGAGGCAGTAGATCAATTTTACCTGGATATATCCATTCTTGGCAATGCAATTTCCTGGTTTTGAAAAAGTCAAAAACTGGGGATGCAATGACTTTAACCAATTATTGGAGTGTCCAAAACATCCACATTATACATAAAAGATGGCAAAAGACACAGGAGCCAGCATAAGTAATTTAAGAGTGATCTAAACTAATGAATTTCACAATATTCTGGGTCTCTCCTTAGAAAGAAAGAGGGGGATCGTGTTCCAAATCTAGTCCTTGCTACTGTACATTACATTGCCATGGTTTTTTGAATGTCACTTCAGATTTCAGTATTATCCAGATTTTCTATGTGCATGTTTGCATTTGAGCAGCCAATACAACTCCATCTCAGGAGTTCTCTTGGGATTTATAAAATATATGCATTTTTGCAGGTTCTTCTACCACCACCACTTCCACCTCTAACTCTGAAATTCTTGAAATCCTATCTTCATCCAGTAAAAAGGCAGGGACTTTACAGCATTTTCTGTAGAAGAAAATACACCTTTCTTTCAAATAACCAACACTTTTATTGTTATTTACTCCTTTGGGGATTGCGGTGGGACAGGCATCTTTTTACCCTTACCAGGTTCTGAGAGGATTCCTTGGTAGGCCTACCCATTCATGGGTTACTGTACACTCAGCATCAGCTGTTATCGAAAACTTCTAACACACGTATTCTCCAGTTAAACCCTGTAGTTTCCCAGAACATGTACCACCAGGATTTGTAATGTTTGCTGCAGGTTGATCACCAACTGACTTGCAAAAAAGATCCCAGGAACACACCAGTAGTGCTAGATGGGGCATATGCAGCATAGGCATATTAGGGATAAACTTCCACAAAAAGAAGTAGTAAAGTGCATACTGTTCCCCATAATATTTACAAACATGATTCCATAGCATAGGGCAGGAAATAGATACTCTGAGCATGTTCTAGGGCCAAAGTTCCAAAACAGAGGTGTTTGCCTAGACAAGAAAGCTAGAGATGTGCGTGATTACCACATTAGCAGATCGATAATAAATAATCATGCCCCCCAAAAATGTTATATATATACAGGTTGACCTAAGTGGAATGAAGTATCACCTAGCTCCCTAAGTAGCAATAACAATAACAAAAATGTATTAACGACTCTCCTAACTCAGGAACAGTGTCCAGGACCTGAAAGTGTACATATAAAGGATCAATATCTACACACTGAGGGCCCTATGAGAACATTACTTGCCTGTAATGCTGACATAAGCCAAAGTCCATATATCTCCACAGACTGACTTAGTCTACCTGAATCAGTTTCTGATTAAGCTATGTAAAAGGGGAAGAAAAATGAGCTTCCAAGGCCAACAGGGTATTTTCACTCCTTACATAAAGTATTTAGTATGAGGACAAAAACTACTAAGACTCACAAATCTAAATTTGGATAATTGACATTTTGCTGCCTAATTATCGTTCAGTTTTCACTTTTGTTTGGTGAAACTGAAAACTTTTGAAATTACTAGAATTTGATTCATATCAGTAGAAATATTTATTATTATCTGTAAAATTAAAATATTTGCATATAAAATATTTAAATCTTCAGAAAATAAGTTTTTCAGTGTTTTAAACACTTAATGATTGGGTCCTTAGAAATGTTTATTGTAGGCCAAGCACGGTGGTTCAGACCTGTAATCACAGCACTTTGGGAGGGCGAGGAGGTTGGATCACTAGGTCAGGAGTTCAAGACCAGTCTGACCACGATGGTGAAACCCCGTCTATACTAAAAATACAAAAATTAGCCAGGTGCAGTGGCAGGTGCCTGTAATCCCAGCTACTCGGGAAGCTGAGGCAGGAGAATCACTTGAACCCAGGTAACGGAGTTTGCACTGAGTCAAGATCATGCCACTGCATTCCAGCCTGGGCGAAAGAGTGAGACTCCATCTCAAAAAAATAAATAAATAAATAAAAATATTGTGGTTAAATATTCCAAAACAGGTATTTACAGATAGCATAAAATTTAAAAGTATTCATATTTCTGAGAGTCACAATTAAAATTCTAAAACCCTCACAAAGTATTAATATTACACATGTATGCAATACAATATTAAGTTAATTTTCTTGATCTCTAAGGCTACAGAAAATATTTAGTAAAATAACTGGTTTAAAATTTATAGAATGATACTTGTTTTAAAACATTTTCCTTTGTTAAATGAAAGTAAATAATAAACACAAGTAGATTTTAGCTACTTGTTATAATAAAATATCGATAAACAAATTTGTAAATATATGTAGCACTTGAGAAAAAATATCGACTATTTCTCTTCATAGAAACTAAGTATCAGATGCTACTACTGCTGGTAATAACAACAATAGTGCTAGTAACAAAAGCATCAGGAGGCCCTTCTATGTTTTATACGCTATGATGACTTTACAAACAATTTTCTAGGGGTAAACAAATCAATATTACGTATTAATTACATTAACTGGAATAATTTAATTCCATGATTTAGGAGTGAAAGCTCATGACACAGAGTTAATTTAAGCATGCCCACTAGTGAGAATGGCATTCTTAAGGCTTACGTTACAATGTAAAGTTTGCATTCAGGAAGTAAAAACAATGTAGTTAAAATTAAATTCTAAGCATTTTAAATGTATTTATGGCTGTAAATTATAGGTTTGAGATTTTATCACTATAGAGTTTTATCACCCAACAAAATCCCACAGAACACACTTGTTGGGAATTCTTGCTTCAGGGCACCCTACTGAGGACAAATATTTTATAAGTGGAAAACATAGTTTTAATAACTTGATATGAATATATTTTGTTGCATAGGGACACAGCTAAATTAAGCTCTTACAGTCTATCTGTAAGGAAGGGGTTCCATGTTTAAGACCCCTGGCTCTGGAGTATGATTCCCTGAGGGTCCTATCTGGGTTTTATCACTTACACACTGGATATGATGGGTTATTGAGAGAAAAATCACAGAAAGAAAGAATCTTCTCATCAAGTCTTATCAGGAGCCAAGCTATCAACATGGTTTACCACTGGTTACACTAAGCTTATCACATGGCCAACTTTTTGCCAAGTTCCTCCTTCCTAAATTATTTATCTTTTTGCCTGTATTCAAGAATAAGTTCCACCTCTTGATGAAAGAAGTATCTGCATAAATTATTTGGAATTTTCCTATAAGAAAGAGTTGTATCTCCCCAACCACTCATTTATTTATTCAATTGTTTATATTAGTATGGACCTTATTTATTTATTTATTTATTTATTCAATTATTTATAATAGTATGGGCCTTATTTATTTATCTATTCATTGATTTATATTTGTGTGGACATGGAGTATGGAGTTTCTACTAATATAAATAATTGAATAAGCAATAAATAGTATTTTTTTCTTCTGGTTATTGTTTGATATTACATTATTTATTTAATTCCTCAAATTGTTCCAGTTTTAGTCCTTAAGAACTCTTTCAGTTTTTCTCCTATATCCTTTGATGTACTCTTACAATTTCTTAAGCAATTTTATTTATTTATTTTTTAGCATCTATCTTCTGATATTACAAAATCCTACAGGCTTATCTTATATTTTGTACCCAGCATTGGAACAGCTACTTCTCCAAAGAAACTTGGTTTATTTTACTGTAGATTGCTGTAGGTCATCACGATGTGAATGCTAGATATCCTAAAAGCAGTAACTGGATGCCCTTTTTTAAAACCTCTCAGCAGAAGTTTTCATTTTCATGAATGAAATCAAATTTCCCTTCAAACTGATTGAAACTACTTGCCCTTCTACCAAAAATGTATGAAAGTAACTGCTTTCCAATTTCTCTAAGACTGAACTTAACTAACTTAACTAATATTTTACTAATTTAGTAGGTGAAAAGCATTATTTGAATTTGTCTTGTTTTGTATTGATTTCCTTCTCTATTAAAAAAATTGTTTTTAGCCCAGTTTCCTATTTAGCTTTTGGTGTTTCATTATCATTTTTTAAAAACCTTTTCTTTTTGCACTCTAGTTTATTCAATTATTTTTCAATTCTAGTATCAGAAAGTTAGGAATTTTCGGGCTCGGGTAATCTGCCAAGTACTTTTCCTATGTACTGTATTGTATTTGTCTTTAAGTATTGCATTTGATCATTGAAATAACTAAATACATACATCTTATATTAATCTAATTCTAATTTTTATTAAAGTATATTTAATTAAAAATACTAATTATTTCATTTCATTTTTTTGAGACAGCATCTCACTCTGTCACCCAGGCTGGAGCGCAGTGGCACCATCATTATTGACTGCAATTTCAGTCTCCCGAGCTCAAGGGATCCTCCCTCCAATGTAGCTGGGATTACAGATGTGTGCCACAGCACCTGACTAATTTTTGTGTTGTTTGTAGAGATGAGGCTTTAGCATGTAGCCCAGACTGGTCTCAAACTCCTGAGCTCAAACGATTTGCCCTCCTTGGCCTCTCACAAGTACTGGGATTATAGGCATGAGTTACTGCATCCAGCCTCAATAACACATTTTAATATCATTTAGTGATAGTCTACCAGAACAAGGATTCTTAATGTGGAGCATATGTGGTTTGCAGATATATAGATGTGTTCTATTATGTTCATATGCACCCTGAGCTTCTATGTAAAATGTTGGATCTATATGGGTACAGAAAGTTTGCAGGAGTATGTTTATAGCATTCTTAAGATTAAAAAAAATAAAAATCTAGAAAATAAGGAATGAGACAAAAATATGTCCTTCTCAACACTCCTTTCCAACACTGTATTAGAAGTTCTAGCTAATGCAATAAGACAAGAAAAGGAAATAAAACATATACAGATTGGAAAGGAAGAAATATATATTGTCTTTGTTTGCAGATTATATGATTATTTGCATAAAAATCTTTAAACATTAACCAAAATCTCCTAGAACTAATAAGAAATTATAATAAATTTACAAGATTCGAGGTTAATATAAAAAGGTAAATCATTTCCCATGTATCACCCCAGAACAAGAGAAATTTGAAATTAAAAACACAGTACCATTTACATTAGCACCTCTCAAAATGAAATAGGTATAAATCTAATAGAATATGTGTGAGGAAATATATATGAAAGAAAACTATAAAACTGATAAAAGAAATTTAAAATAACTAAATGAATATAATGTGATGAATATATTATGTTCATGGGTAGAAGAGCTCAATATTGTCAAGATGTTAGTTCCTCCCAAACTGATATTGATTACAATAAAAAGCCAAGCAAGTTATTTTGTGAATATAAATGAGCTGATTTTTAAAGCTTATATGGAGAGGCAAAAGAGTAAAAAGGGCTAACATAATAATGAAGGCAAATAACAAAATTGGGAGACTGATATTATATAACATCAAGACTCACTATAAAATTGCAGTAATCAAGTCAATGTGGTTTTAGTGAAAGAACAGACAAATAAATCAGTGGAACAAAATTAAGAGCTCAGAAGATTCACCTAAATATATAGTTAATTGTTGTTTGACATTGGAGCAAAGGCAATCCAATGGAGAAAAGATAGTTGTTTCAATAAATGATGCTGAAAAGACTGAACATTTGCATGCAAAAAAAAAAAAAAAAGAATACAAGCATATACCTTATATCTTTTACAAAAATTCACTCAAAATGGATCATAGATCTAAATGTAATAGTAAAATATAGAATTATAAAATTGCTTGAACATAACATAGAAGAAAATATAGATAATCTTGGTTATGAAAATGACCTTTTAGTCACAACACCAAAGACATGATACCTGAAATAAATAATCGATAAGCTGGACTTCATTAACATTAAAACTACTGCTGTGAAAAGACAGTGTGAGGAGAATGAGAATACAAACCATAAACTGGGAGAAAATATTTACAAAACTTATGTGGTAAAAGTTTTGTTTGACCATTTAAAATGGTCAAAAGACCTGAAAATAGACCTAACTAAAGAAGATATGAAAATGACACGTAAGTGTACTAAAATATTCAACATCATATGGCATTAGAGAATTGCATATTCAATGTATAAGATGTCACTACACACCTATTAGAATGGTGAAAATCTGAAACATTGACAACACCAAATGCCTGCAAAGATGTGGGACAACAGAAACTCTCCTTCATTACTGGTGAGTGTGCATAATGGTAAAGCCACTTGGAAAAGCAATTTGGCAATTTCTTACAAAACTGAACATACTACATGGTTCAGCAATCATGCTCTTTGCTGTTTACACTCAGATGTTTATAGCAGTTTTCTTCATAATTACCAAAACTTGGAAGCAACCAAGATATCCCTCAGTAGGTGAATGAATATATAAACTAATACAGCAGACAATGGAATATCATTTCGTGTCAGAAAGAAATGAGTTATAAAGCCTTAAGAAACATGGAAGAAACTTAAATGCACATTATTAAGAGAAAGAGACCAATATGAAAAGGGTACATACTGTATAGTTCCACTGATATGAACTGCTGAAAAAGGCAAAACTATAAAGTCAATAAAACATCCGTGGTTGCCTGAGATTAGAAGAAGAAGAGGGATAAATAGGCAGCACAGAGGATTTTTAGGGCAGTGAAACTATTCAGTTTAACACTATAATGGTGAATACATGCCATTACACATTTGACAAAACCCATACAATGTTGAGCACCAACAGTGAATCCCAATATAAACGATTGACTTTGAGTGATAATGATGTGACAATGGAAGATCATCCATTGTAACAAATGCACCAATCTAGTGTGGGAGTTTGATAGTGGCGGAGACTGTGCATGTTGGGGGAAAATCAATATATGAGAACTCTTGGTACTTTTCTCTCAATTTGAGTGTGAATCTAAAACTTCTCTACAAAGTAAGTTATATATATATATAAATTTACACACCCTCATGCATATATACATAGGTATGTACTGTACTAAAGTCTCCTCATATTGAAAATAGAGAATCATATTTCTGCATATGAAACATCTAATCCAAAGTATGGCACATAGTCCTTAACATATTAGGAAAAATATATTATCCCATTTAACTTGTGACAGGTATACCAGCATTGTCATAGAGAACGATTTTGTTCAGCACACTTCCCTAGAAAGTTAATTATCATTATCATCATCCTCTAGCCACTTTCTAACCTTGTGTGAGCATGGCCATCAATCATTGCTGCTAATCCCTCAGTTATATCTTCTAGTACTGGAAGACAGTGATGGTCAAATCTTTGCATGTTTAATCTGTAAATTGTGGTCTATGAATTAGACAATCCAGTAATGACAGAAGTGAATATATTTAAATATTGAACAATACAAACAACACAAACATCTAGCTTTAAAACTTCAACTTTTATTAAAATGTGTAGAATTATATACTTATATATAAAAGATACTTCATCCAACCTTAATATTCTGTGTCTGACCATTGTAGAATATTAAAACTGTATAGATTTTAGAATTATTCTTTCTAAATGCCTCATTTGTATAGATGTAAAGCCAATAAGATTAAGTGAGTTCATCAAGGTCACACAGCTTATTAGAATCTGATCTTTGACTCAGAGGTCCTGTCTCTTTAATGAATAATCTTTTACCAGCAATCCTCCTTTGTGACATTAAGTGATGCATTGTTCTGATTTCATTTTCTATAATTAAATGGCACCATGGCCATTGCTAATTCACCATAAATAAACTGAATTTGTAAAATAAAGTACTCATATAAAATTACAATAAAATATAATAGTGGATATCTATACATAAAATTTTATTTTATGTATTTGAATTGTATTATTTTTGTCCCTATGCCATTCTGGGACCTTGTTATATCATAAAAAGTTAAAAGTATACAATTGAAGATAATTTAACAAGAAACTACGTATCTCTGTTACACCTATCATTCTCTAAAATTAGTTGGGTTAGACAGCGATTCTTTAAACCTTAAAATAATCTGTGTTGCCCATGCTAAAATCTAGATTTCTGGTTTATTTCAATATGATAGCTTATAGTTCCGATTTATATAAAAATAATACCCAACATAACCAATATGTTATCTAATTTAAAACTTGAGAATACCTGATTCATTACAGAAATAACTTTCTTCTCATGGCAGAGGAAAGCAAATTAAAAGGGAAAATTTTTTTAAAAAAGTTTCTATTAGTGTATGAGTTTGCTAGAGCTGCCTAATAAAATACCACAATCTGGGTGGCTTAAATGTCAGACCTTTGTTTTTTCACAGTTCTGGAGGCTAAATGTTTAGATCAAGGTTTTGGTCGGGTTTGGGTTCTCCTGCGACCTCTCACTTTGGCTTGCAAATAGATAGACGATTTCTAGCTATGTTCTCAAGTAGTCTTTTCTAGTGTCTCTCTCTCTCTGTGTGTGTCCTGATCTGGTCTTCTTACAGTTATATTATAAGGTTTTGGGTGTTAGGGCTTCAACACATAAATTTGGGGAAAGCAATTCAGTTGAAAACAAATGGGTAAAGTTGTTAGTTACAATTTGTATGAGAAAAAAAGATATCTTGTACAGTAAAAATAAATGTTACAAGAAGTTAGCTAATTTTATCCAGGTTATTTTAAATCTAAGTTAACCTTATTTTATATTCTTTATGTTAAAAAAACACAGCAGGTATGTATGTATGGAAAAAAGTAGGATAGTATAGAAATAAAAAAGCTTGTAGCACTGACCTGTTTTCTAAAACTTTTAACCTGAAAATGCTGGTATATCATCAATTACATTCAGTTCCGTGCCAGAAATATAAAGGCTGTAGAAAATGATAAGAGCTTTGGAATGTTCCACCACTACTTGTGATATAAATTAAACTGTTAAAAAAAAGAAAGCACTTCAACATTATATTTTTTCTAAACAAATAAAAGAAATGATGAATATTTGTCTTGCCCCTGACATTTTCAAACGGAAAACAAATGACCCAGAAACTGGAAAAAAAAGAAGTTCCGGAATAACTTTTATCTTATTTCTTTTTACACATTTTTCAGTGTGGTGTTGCAAAGATACATTTGTTGTCTGTTACACAGCTTGACCTAACCTAGATCATAATGCATAAGGATGTTAGTATTTCAAAAGCACATTTGTCATTTCAGATAATATATTGGAAAAGAAATATAATGTTTAAAAGTTGGCTGCCTTTTGATATATTTCAGTAGTAATCCTGTGTTTATCTAATCAATAGGCTGAACATTATTAAAATGGGTTCATAACTTGGAATGCTTCCATGTTTCCTTGAACTGTTATGATTATTCATAAATGTAAAATAATAGGAAACATTTTTTTAAATGCAAGCTGGAAAAACAGTTTGCTTTCATTTTCTAAGTTTAATATGAAAATAGGAGGGTTGCCATTTAATATTTTAAATAAATATAATTTAATTTAATTAAATAATAATTGCTAGCTTTTTATTACAGTTTTATTACAGTATTGATTAGCTTGTACCTTAAAAGATAGTAAATGCCTCTGTACAGCTTTCTGAATGTTATTGGGTTATCATTTTAAACGTTGGATTACTCATCAGATTCTTTAGAAAATCATAGTAAAATTATCTTTATCAAAACCTATTTCTCGAAACACTTTAATGACTTTTATATGACTTCAATTCTCACAAAAACACAATGAGAAATTACTGCCTTGTCTTAATAAAAGACATTTTGGTGAAATTATCTATTCAGTTATAAAGTACCAATAAGAGCAATTATTATTTTGCTTACACTGTAGTCCCTTCACTCATAGATGATTATTCTGGGATTATTTTAAGCTTTAATATTTTGTCAAAATTTAGTGTCATTATTTTGGAAGCGCAATTCTATATACAAATGTACATTTTTTTAAGTGTTAGATATTAAAGTGACTTCATTATAATGTTCCCATGCTATTATAATTTTGGGATGTTTCATTTTTTCGTAAGTATACTTTTGTTTCTATAGTTTGCCTTTAAAGTAGTAGAATGGCTTGCTTAAAAAAAAAAAAAAACAGAAAACTGATCTCATAATACTCATAATATTGCAACCATATTCTTTACACAAGAAGTACATTGTAACATTCTAGTCACTACTGGAAATTTATGTTGCTACTAACTGAATCGTAACTCTAATGCAGATTTGTGATTAATAATAAACACTTCGTTACATTCATCATCAATAATTCATTATATAATAAGATAATAAAGCTGTATGCATGAATAGTTAAATTTTCTTGTTAACAATATTATTTTGGAAGAAAATCATTATCATATGTATTCAGATAAAAACAAATATCTGAAAATGAATGGAACCTCATCTTTTATCTCCTCTGTGTCTTATGCTGATTATCTTTTGTCTCCTTACTGCTTCAGATTTTATTTTCAGTTATTTCTCCAATTTCAATTTGATTTTCCTCTCAGACTCTATTTCCCTCGGAGAAAATATGTTATCTTGGCATATTTCCCTTGTGTGTTTCTGGCAGGTTTTCTTGCTGTCTCATTTGGGGAAGCTGAGTTTTTCCCTGGGCACCCACTTCCACATTTTACATTTTGCCAAGATGTTCCTTGCTCTTTCTTTATTTCTTCCCTTCTCTCTGAGGACAGAATGATTTTTAGCCTATTTTCCTTTATTTAACTCTTAGCAACTATGAACTAAATGTTTTTAGCCACGTTAAAATACACAAATAAGAATATCACCATAGGGATTATAGGAGTTGAATTGCAACAGTCCATACCAACATTTGACATATTACTTGTTATCTCCTTAGAGAATTCTCCACCAGTTTGAGATAATGAAATGCTCCCTCATCCTTTCTTCCATATTCTAGTGTCTTCTCAAGAGAACTCACAAACAAAATCTTCCTTTCATTTGTACCTGTCTGTCTGTATAAAAATGCACACATATCCCAAAGGTAAAGATTAAATCTCAGAGGCAATGCAATTCAATACAAAGAATAGACAAGAAACTCACATCATTAGGCAAAGGTGTTACAATTGATTCTGTCACTTGCTGACATAGGATAGTTAAAAAAAAAAAGAGGAAAGGAAAGTAACTATTAGAATGTTCTTTAAATTAGGCTTCTTTTGGTTGCAAGGAACAGATTTCAACTTTAGTTATCTTTAGCAAAATA
Organism: Rhinopithecus bieti; assembly: GCF_001698545.2. Taxonomy (NCBI): domain Eukaryota; kingdom Metazoa; phylum Chordata; class Mammalia; order Primates; family Cercopithecidae; genus Rhinopithecus; species Rhinopithecus bieti. Next base: position 598,276 of record NW_016803660.1, on the reverse strand, counting down.
GTACAGAGAGTTTACATCTATGGAAACATGAAAACCCACCTTGAAATTTTGTCAAAACCAAAAAAGCATCACAAGGGCCAAAAACAGGAAACTATAGGATCCTGTCTTATAAAGTGTAAAGTCACTTTCTGAATCTTCAGCCTCTTTTATCATTTTGTTGAAGATTTATATTATGGGGAGAAATCTTCTAATTGACCAATGTTGAGCAAAATATTTGCCTTTCGTAGTCGAGAAAGAGTAACTTAATATATACAAACAAATTCCACTGGATAACAATGAAGTAATTCCAATAAGTCAATCAAGAAGTGGAGGTTGGCCAAGGCAAAAATAACATGTCTGTTATAATAAAGTCATTGCATTGCCTAGGTTACTTCTTTATTGCCTAATATAATTCTTGAAATCTCAAGATTAACATAAGAAAAATATTCCGGGAAAAAAACTATATGTCTCCTTCAGGTATTATAGAATATCCAAGTTGTATTGGTTATTTTAGTATCCTACTTTAAGTTTAGCTTCTCAGAATAAAACCCTCATTAATCTCATTGCAATTGATTTTCAATATTTTAAAAGTGAATAATTTATGGTATATTTAACCATCATACATTTGTTGCTAGTGGTAGGGATAAGTGGTGGGAATATTTGTTAAATAGATACAGATTTATACATTGCAATCCAAGGATATAAATACAAAGAGAAGCTATATAATCTTTATTTTTACAAACAGTTACAAATCCTTAACTTCCAATAAACATTTCATCTTCCCTCAGATTCTATATTCTAGCTAGAAATAATTATCTTCTTGTTGGAGTGATACAATCCTTTATTCTTGAGTGACTGAGGGTTTTAGTGGTTCTACCAATACAGGATTGCAGTTTTGTCTACTAATCATTGCCACCAGGCATGGTAATGGATCCATTAAATCAGCATATCATCAATTTCATGAATCAGTATCACATCATGTGCAATGGAGAAGCAATCAAGGGTCCTTTAACACAGGACATGAAAATTAACGTACTACTGAGTAGTAAAGATTTATTTCTGCCAAGCTAGAAGAAGGAAAACTGCTTCTCATAATCTTTATAAACAGGTTTTGGGGAGAAAAGCATTTGTCAGATTAATACCTACATATCAGGTGCCAGATGTGCTAATTTGGTCCAACACTGCAGCTACATTTAGAACATAATCTGCAATAAGTATAACCAATTAAGTTTTCCGTAATCCACTCTATTTTGTAAGTTTCATCTGTCTTCTGCACAGGTGAAAAAGGCGAGTTGAGTGAACATATGAAGGAATTCACCTCCACTACATCATGATGGTAGCATCAATCTCTGAAATTTCTTAAGTAAAATGGTATTACATTTGATTGACTATTTTGGCTGATAGAGGCAGTTATAATGGCTTCCAATTCACCTGTATTGCCATAATAGTCTTAACTCTATGGATCAGGGTATCAATGTAGAAATGTGAGTTACTGGTTATGAATATATTTAATTAGAAAAATGAGGAAATAATCAGATATTGTCTTCAGGTTCCCACTGGTTTCACAGGAAGGTAGACCCAAACCAAACTTTTTGCGAACAGGCCCCCAAATCTGGCCATAGACAGGTCCCAAAACTGGCCATAAACAAAATCTCTGCAGCACTGTGACCCGTTCACGATGGCAATGGTGCCCATGCTGAAGGTTGTTGGTTTACTGGAATGAGGGCAAGGGACACCTGGTCCACCCAGGGCGGAAAGCCACTTAAGGCGTTCAGGAACCACAAACAATAGCATGAGTGATTTGTGCCTTCAGGACATGTTCCTGCTGAAGATAACTAGCCAGAGCCCATCCCTTTGTTTCCCGTTTTAGTTAATCTACAATCCATAGAAACAATGCTTATCACTGGCTTGCTGTCAGTAAATATGTGGGTAAAACTCTGTCTGTGATTCTCAGCTCTGAAGGCTGTCAGCCCCCTGATTCCCACTCTGCACTTTATATTTCTGTGTGTTTGTGTCTGTGTGTGTGTGTGTCTTTAATTTCTCTTGTGCCACTGGGTTAGGGTCTCCATGACTGAGCTGGTCTTGGCAAGTGGTGCCCATACATGGGGCTTGAACCTGGGTCAAAGGATCACCAGAACAATGGTTGGAAAATGTGGGACTATGCTGGAGGATACCAGAGTACTCTTAATCAATCCCCATGGTGAAAAAGAAGGGGAGCTCAGAAGCATCAGGGTAACAATGGGACAAGTGTGGGCTCTGGTTTGTTCCACCTTGAAACCTTTTCATACTGATGATGAGGAGGAAGGACAGTATAACAAAGTAATAAAAGAAGTGACAGAGCAGGTTTGTTTGCCAGCTAAAACTAAAGCGTCAAAGTAGGGAGAGGTTTGCCCCTACCTTTCTGTACCCCCTCATTATTTTGAAGAAAAAGAGTGGCTGACCCTCCAGATCTTTCTTTTCCAGAGGACGCTGAGCAGAAGTAGTTGCTCCAGTGATGGTTTGGACAGTGCTGCAAGCAACCACTCTCAGTTCTATTCAAGCAGGAATTCAGCAAGCTAGAAAAGAGGGTGATATAGAGGCTTGGCAGTTCCGTTAGGATACACCCCCCAGATCAACAGGGAAATATTATAGCTACATTTGAGATTTTCTTTTTAAATTACTCAAAGAATTTAAACAAGCTATTAACCAATATGGACCAGGTTCTCCTTTTGTAATGGGACTGTTAAAGAATGTTGCTGTCTCCAGTCAGATGATGCCAGCAGGGACGGTAGGATTACTTCTAAGTAGATCTAGTTTAAATTTAAAAGGAGTGCAAGTACATACAAGAATCATTGGTTCAGATTATAATGGGGAAATTCAAATTGTTATATCTACTTCTGTTCCCTGGAAAGTACAGCCAGGAGAGCGTATAGCACAGCTCCTGATTGTTCCATATGTGGAAATGGGGAAAAGTGAAACTAAGTGAACAGGAGGATTTGGAAGCACAAATAAACAAGGCATAGCAGATTATTGAGTGAATCAAATTACTGATAAATATCCTGCCTGTGAAATAACTATTCAGGGGAAGAAATTTAAAGGTTTGGTAGATACAGGAGTAGACATTTCAGTCATTTCTCTACAGCACTGGCCATCCATGTGACCAATTCAACTCACTCAACTTAGCATAGCTGGAGTTGGTAAAGCCCCTGAAGTATATCAAAGTAGTTACATTTTGCATTGTGAAGGGCCCAATAGACAACCTTGGACTATTCAACCAATTGTAACTTCTGTACCTATAAATATATGGGAAAGAGATTTATTGCAACAATGAAGAGCACAAGTTTTAATTCCAGAGCAATTATACAGCCCTCAAAGTCCCATATGATGCGTGAAATGGGGTATGTCCCTGGTATGGGACTAGGAAAAAAATTTGCAAGATTTGAAGGAACCACTTCAAGCGGAAAGACAAAGTTCCCACCAAGGTTTAGGATATCATTTTTGACGGTGGCCGTTGTTAAGACTCCAGAATCTATACCTTTAAAATGGTTAAAGGATAAGCCAATTTGGATAGAACAATGGCTGCTAAGTAAAGAGAAACTCGAGGCTTTAGAGGACTTAGTTACCGAACAATTAGAAAAAGGGCACATAGCTCCAACATTTTCCCCCTGGAATTCTCCAGTCTTTGTTATTAAGAAAAAAAATCAGGTAAATGGAGAATGTTGATAGATCTTAGAGCCATTAATGCAGTTATACAACCTATGGGGGCATTATAGCCAGGATTGCCTTCTCTTTCTATGATTCCAAAAAATTGGCCTTTAATAGTCATAGATTTAAAAGACTGTTTCTTTACTATCCCCTTAGCTGAGCAGGACTATGAACAGTTTGCATTTACAATTCCTGCAGTAAACAACCTGCAACCTGCTAAGCATTTTCATTGGATAGTGTTGCCACAAGACATGTTAAACAGTCCAATAATTTGCCAGACATATGTAGGGCAAGCAATTGAATCTACTCTTAAAAATTTTTCACAATGTTGCATTGTTTATTATACGGATGATATACTTTGTTCTGCCCCACTCAAGAAATATTACTCCAATATTATCATCACTTGCAAAATTAGATTTCTCATGCTGGTTTAATTATAGCTGCTGACAAAATTAAGACTGCTACTTTGTACTCCTAGTTGGGGACCTTAATAAATGACACTACAGTAGTGCCACAGAAAGTAACCAGACATAGGCATCAATTGAAAACATTAAATGACTTTCAAAAATTACTAGGGGACATTAATTGGATATGACCTGCTCTAGGCATTCCTACCTATGCCATGAGTAATCTATTTTCTATCCTTAGAGGAGATCCTAGTCTCAATAGCCCTCGGCAATTAACAAAGGAGGATGAAGCAGAGTTACAGCTAATTGAGAAGCAAGTGCATAAGGCTCAAGTAAATACAATAGAACTAGAGAAGACTCTAGATTTGCTATTTTTTCCAACTCAGCATTCACCTACTGATGTTACTGTTCAAGAGCAAGATCTTCTAGAGTGACTTTCCTTCCACATACTAATTCACAGAGTCTAATGCCTTATTTGGATCAAATCACTACTATGATAGGAAATGGGAGAACTTGGATTATTAAATTACATGGATATGATCCTGGAAAAAGTATTGTCCCTCTCATGAAGGCATAAATACAGCAAGCCTTTGTTAATAGTCTTACTTGGCAAACCCATTTAGCTGACTTTGTGGGTATTCTCAATAACCATTTTCCTAAAACAAAACTGTTTCAATTTTTGAAATTAACACATTGGATTATCCCTAAAATAACTAAATTTAGAACAAGTGAAGGTGCTGAAAATGTCTTCACAGATGAGTGTAGTAATGGTAAAGCTTCTTATTCTGGCTTGAAAGGTAAAGGTTTTCAGAGGCCCTATACTTCAGCTTAAAAAGCGGAGTTTGTAGCTGTAATTGAGGTATTGACTGCTTTTAATATGCCTATTAATGTGATTTCTGGTTCTTCATACGTGGTTCATTCCACACAATTAATTGAAAATGCTCAGTTATGATTTCATACAGATGAACAACTGATGACATTATTTACCCAATTGCAAACAACAGTTAGGAGTAGAATGCATCCTTTTTACATCACTCACATTAGGGCATATACGCCTCTCCAAGGACTTTTGACTGCAAGGAATCAAATGGCTGATCACCTAGTTGCTACTGCAATAGCTAAAGCTAGACACTTGCACAATTTTGCCTACATTAATGCCTTTGGTCTCAAACACAGATACAGCATTACCTGGCAAGAAACTAAAGCTATTATCCAGCGATGCCCAACTTGCCAAATGGTGCATTGGAACCTAATTCCCTTTGGCAAATGGATGTCACCCATGTTCCCTCGTTTGGGGGACTAGCTTATGTACATGTATGTGTGGACACATTTTCTCAATTTGTCTGGGCTACATGCCAATCAGGAGAGTCTTCTGCCTGTGTTAAATGTCACCTTTTGCAGTGTTTTGCAGTGATGAGCATTCCAGCTTCTATTAAAATGGACAATGTCCCAGGCTATACTAGCCAAGCTCTAGCTACATTTTTCTCTAAATGGAATATTAAACATATAACTGGTATACCAATTCTCAAGGACAAACTTTAGTGGAAAGAATGAATCTCTCTCTGAAACAGCAGTTGCAAAAGCAAAAAGGGGGAAACAGGGATATTGGAAACCACATATGCACTATTGACTTCAAATTTTTTGAGCCTGTCTAAAGGCCAGATGCTATCAGCAGCTGAACAACATCTATAGAAACCAGCTGCAAAAACAGAAACAGAACAACTGATTTGGTGGAAAGATCAGATAACAAAAAGTTGAGAAATAGGTAAAATAATAACTTGGGGAAGAGGTTATGCTTGTGTTTCTCCAGGCCAGAACCAGCAGCCAATTTGGATACCATCAAGACACCTGAAACCTTATCGTGAGCCAGATACACAGGAAGAGGTTTTGGGAGGATCCCAAAGATCACCTAGTTGCAGCCATGTCGAGACTGAAGCTGAGGAAGACCCCAACTGTCAAGAGCAACACCCATCGAACACAACCACCTACCTGGGGACAGATCATGAAGCTGTCACAGAACCTGAGGAAAGTGGGACAACCAGTCACAGTGAGTAATTTAATGATAGCTATGATAGTGGTGATCACCATTGCCATGAGTATTCCTTTAGCAAGGGCTGACACAGAGAACAATTATACTTATTGGGCATATTTACCTTTTCCACCATTTCTATGGCCTATAACTTGGCTAGACCCCCCCAGTGAGGTATACACTAATGATAGCTCTTGGATGCTCAGTCCTACAGATGATTGAGGCCCATCTCACTCACATGAGGAAGGAACTGTTAATGATATTTCTTTAGGATTTGAACATCTGTCTATCTGTTTGGGAAAGTCCACTAGTTGCCTACCCCATAGCTATCAATCTTAACTGGCAATAATGCCTGGATATAATCATTCTATGACGCAGTTACAAATACTTTCTGGTCTCAGTATTTACCATAATAAATCTTCTCCTATAATTGAGATATACTGCCCTCAAAAACCTGTTTGTAAACAGGACTGGACCTGGTCAGAAAAAAATGAATGCACTTGTTTGGGAAGATTGCATTGCAGAACAGGCAGAGGTGGAGTGCAACGATTCCTATGGAATCATTATTAGCTGATCTCCTGAGGGAATGTTTAGCTTGAATTGAACCTCTTAGTCTGTGTGCCATGACCACACTGTGTTCAGTTGGTCTGAACAAAATGGTCAGATGGTAGAAATGGTAAGAAGCATGACAAGAGTTCCTATTATCTGGAAACATGGCAGTATAGTGACACCTCAACCTCAAATGATATGGCCCACTCTAGGAGCTAAACAAGGACTTGTGGAAACTATTAATGGCTGTTAACAAGATCAAAATTTGGGAAAGAATAAAAAAGCATCTAGAAGGACACTCTACAAACTTGTCTTTGGATATTGCAAAATTAAAATAACAAATATTTAAAACATCCCAGGCACACCTGAACTTGATACCAGGAACTGGAGTGCTTAAAGGAGTTGCAGACAAATTAGCAGCTAGTAACCCATTAAAATGGATAAAAACACTTGGAGACTCTGTGATTGCAATGATGACTGTGCTTTTAGTCTGTGTTGTTTGTCTCTGTATAGTCTGTAGATGTGGATCCCAATTCCTGCAAGAAGTCGCTCACTGTGATAAAGCCACCTTTGCTTTTAACATCTTGCAAAAACAAAAAAAAAAAAAGAGGGAAATGTTGGGAACAGACCCCCAGATCTGGCCATAGACAGACCCCCAAACTGGCTATAAACAAAATCTCTGCAGCACTGTGACATGCTTGTGACGGCTATGACACCCACACTGAAGGTTGTTCATTTACCAGAATGAGGGAAAAGAACACCTGGCCCACCCAGGGTGGAAAACCGCTTAAGGCATTCTTGAACCACAAACAATAGCATGAGCGATCTGTGCCTTAAGGACATGTTCCTGTTGAAGATAACTAGCCAGAGCTCATCCCTTTATATCCTATTTTAGTTAGTCTATAATCTATAGAAACAATGCTTATCACTGGCTTGCTGTCGATAAATATGTGGGTAAAACTCTGTTCATGGCTTTCAGCTCTGAAGACTGTCAACCCCGATTCCCACTCTGCACTCCATATTTCTGTATGTGTGTCTTTAATTTCTCTATTGCTGCTGGATTAGGGTCTCCACGACTGAGCTGGTCTCAACAAGACTCTTTTGAATGACTGACTTCTATTAACTTCTGTTCTGACTAGTACACTATAGAGATATTTAGGGCCTCAATTTAAAACCAGTGTTAGGTGACCTCTAATATTCTGATTATTTTCTTTCTTCAGTGTACAGCCATTTTGGTGAATAATGTGAGGTTGTTTTAGGGGAAGGCTGAAAGAGGACTTACATTATAAATTTCTGTCAGTGTAGGATGATACTTCCTCAAGAGGAGGAAGCCACTTCTTCATTTGATCATCTCTGTGCTGGTCGGGTGCAGTGGCTCATGCCTGTAATCCCAGCACTTTACGAGGCAGAGGTGAGTGGAACACCTAGGTCAGGAGTTTGAGAACAGCCTGGCCAACATAATGAAACCCATCACTACTAAAAATAGAAGAAAAAAATAGCTAGGGATGGTGGTGGGTGCCTGTAATCCCAGCTAGCTACTTGAGAGGTGGAAATAGGAGAATCTCTTGAATCTGAGAGGTGGAGGTTGCAGTGAGCGAAGATCACAGCATTGCCGTCCAACCTGGGCAACAAGAGCAAGACTGGCTTTAAAAATAATAATCTCTGTGCTGTGAATTGCCTTAAATCTGAAAATATTTTGAGGGTTTGTGACTCTTTATTGTAGTAATTTGCTCATACTTGTGTTCACCAGATCAAGAGCTTTTCTATTTATATAACTCAAGAAAGATGTAAGGTGACTATTTCAATTCTAGGCTCACCATGATTAGTTAGTCAATGTTAAATATTTCTGTAGGGCAAATCATTATGGTTATGGTGTATATGTGATTTCTATTAAAGTAGCTACAACTACTTTATCTTTGACAATTACACACTACCACTTGGCCCTGGTCACTCAGGGGACCATCATCTGAATTAAATTTAAGGAGTTAGGTATTTCAAATGCAAATTTTTGCACCATAATTTTTGGACTAAAGAGAAGAGATAATGAATTTTGGACTATAGGGGAGAGATAATTTGGAGTTTGAGAATGTTTGGATTCTTATCAAGACCAGGAGTAGTGGTTTATGCCTGTAAGTCCCAGAACATTGGGAGGCCTAGGTGGGCAGATCACTTCAGGTTGGGAGTTCTAGAACAACCTGACCAATATGGAGGAACCCCTGTCTCTATTGAAAATACAAAACTTAGCCAAAAATCATATATGCGTGTGTGTGTGTGTGTGTATGTGTATCTCAAAACCTATATATATATCTCAAAACATATATGTATATATACACACATACATACATATATATATGTATATATCAAAGCCTTTAGAAAGCAGTATTCTCTGAACTTTTCCAAAGGACATCGTTTGTGGTTATTGCATGATAAATCTACTCTAACATTCTAGTGTCCCCAGTCTTCTGGGGACTTTCTTTACCATATGCTAAGAAATATTTAGCATTTTACTTTTATTTACTATAGGTAATCTTTGGGTCTAGGTTTTTTTCAGCATATTAAACTGTGAGAGTCACTCCCATTCACTCTAGCTAACATGATAAACCTAGAATACCTTATCAGCATATCCCTATCAGTGAATTCAACCTGATAAAACACTGCACTGATTTTACTCTAACACAATACCCTTAGGATTTCTTTCTGAACATTTCTCCACATTTTTATTGAGGTAACTTGCCATAATACTCCTGATGGGTTACACGTTTTACTTTTCCCTTTGGGATATGCTGGCACTTGAATCTGGTGAAAGGTACTAGAGGCAGTAAAAGCCTATATGGATGGGTCCTGAAGATGATCAGAAGCCTTCCAGTAGGCCTCTTCCTCATGGAAGGAATTTAATGATTATTTAGACAATGGCAGACTAAATCTCTCAAGAAAAGGAAAAAGTCTGATTTTATTGACCAAGAAAATCAGAAAGAATTTGTGAGTTTAATATCTACAATTTGATAAGAATCTGCCACATACTCTCATTCCAATTTTCAGGGTTCCATTCCTTCCCAATATCCTAATTTTATAATAATAGACTTAGCAAGGTTGTAAATTCAATTTGTATTGTAACTCAGCCATCCACAGGATTACACTCTAACTACGGATTTGAGCAATATCAGTCCTGCAGCCACAGCCAATAATGACTGTTAAGCACAATCATAGACTTTTGTTGTTCTTCACTCAAATATTTTATCTTAAAAATTAAAGCACTGAGCATATTACTTTATTTCCCCACATTCCCCAGTGAACATAGAAGCAATCAGTTGCATTATATTCATTATTTTAGCAAAAGTATTAGAAGAGTGACTATTTTTTAACCTAAGCTTCATTTTTTAATGATAATTTCATTATAAGTATCCACATGTAATATTTTAAGTAGTGATTTTCCAAGACAGCATCCACTTTTCCTCTGGAAATGAGGGCATCAATGATCTACAAATATCAAAATTTAATATAATTTGTAGTCAAATTAAATCAGAGAAATCATTCCATATAATCCAAAACCTATTCAGTGAACTAATTTATATGATTCTGTTTTCCTGGAAAAATCTATCTTATTTTTACTTATTTATTTACTGTTAAGAGAGAATTTCACTCTGTTGTCCAGGCTAAAGTACAGTGGTGAGAATCACAGCTCACTGCAACATTGACCTGCTATGCCCAAGCAGTCCTCCTGCCTCAGCCTCCCAACTATTTTTTTTTTTTTTGATGTTTTGTAGAGATGGGGTCTCCCTATGTTGCCCAGGCTGGTCTCCAATTATTGGGCTCAAGTGGTCCCTCTGCTTCATTTTCTCAAAGTGCTAGTTTTACAGGCATGAACCACCATTCCCAGCCTGAAATAATGTTTTGTTTCAAATTCTGTATCAGACTTTGATCAGCAAGCGGAAAGCTGGGTAAAGTGGTCACTCCTGCAACCTCAGGACTTCTGGAGTCCGAAGCAGGAGAATCACATCAGGCCAGGAGTTTTTGACCAGCTTGGGCAGCATAGCAAGGCCCTGTCTCTACAAAAATAAAGTGAAATTCACTGAATGTGGTGACATGTACCTGTAGTCCCAGTTACTCTGGAGGCTGAGGTGAGAGTGCCACTTGAGCCTAGATTTGGAAGCTGCAGTGAACTATGATCTTGGCACTGCACTCCAGTTTGGGAAATAGAATAAGATTAAACAGGAAGAAAGCAGAATATGATTTAATACATAATTGATTATAAGTATTACATTTTACACAATCCTGAAAGCTAACTAAGCAGCATATGGAAACCTGTGACTTCTGTGTCTGGTGTTTTATATGAAATGAACAGAGCCTTCAGTGCTCTTATTTATTTATTTAACTTGAGAAGAAAATAACTTCTACCTAATTTTAACCATTATTACTTTTGAATTTTGTCAATAGCAGGCAAATGTATTTCTTAACTTACCACTGTGGTAAAATTCTACTCGCCCTATTTTCTAGAGTATCTAATCTATGGATCGACTATTTCTACATATGTCAAATTTCCATTAGGTCTTAGTTCTCACAAAATATTTTCTGATTATTTCTATCAATGTGGTGTCTCTCTATGCTGAGATTCCCTCGTCTCATGTATTGAGAAGCTATGTATAACAATTACAATTAATTTTTTCTAAGCTTTACCTTTTGCATATTTGGTCACCTTCCTTCACAACTGACACATTACTTGAGCACAGGATTGACATATTTCATACCTCACACTTCTTAAAACACGAGAGGTGAATGAAAAAATGGCAAAAGCGAATTTCTATTTAATCTGTTTCTGGCAGCAAAAACCTCGTTGATAAAAGGATATGTTACCAAAACAGCAAACAAATAAAATAACGAAAGTATAAACTCACGGTTCTATTTTCACATGTTCACATTTAAATCATTTAACTACTTAAGATTTCAAAGTTTGAAAATAAAATAAACTGCTTAAAATCATTATTTGTTACTTAAACATGAATAATTGAAATCTGACAACCTGGCTCTACCTAATGTTTAAAATTTGACAGAATTAAATATCTTGAACTTTTTCCCCAAAATGATTATAGTATTTACAGGGCCAGTAAAATGTAGAAAGTGATTTTAAAAATGTTTCTGGGCAACATAGTAATTGGATATATCATAGATACTTAGATGATGTTGGGTGATAAGTGACAATTGGTTATGCCTTTCTACTTCCACAGTGTAATATTTTAGCTAATTGCTAGTTAATAGCTTTGGTGATGTCATTACAATTATCCATCAGTGTTTTACATACCAACACACACACATTAAGCAGATAGAGAGGGTTTGTGATTTAATGGACATCAAAATAACCTCTTCAATAATATGAAATCAGAGAAGTTATGATTTAGAAGGAGAACCAATTGAAATGCTTAAACCCTTTTGAATTTATTGTATAAATATTTCTAGAATGTATCCACTTGTTCTCTGTGTTACTTCACACTCCATTTGAGAGTTATGTTGGAAATTAATCCTTAGTCAGTTTCTGCAGTTCAATTAATTAGTTATTAAATTCAGTCATTGTCGTTTTCTCCAATGAATCACCAGATTTTTGAAGACCATCCAAATGGCTAAATGTATAATAAAATCTATAGTCAAACACATTTCTTGTGGTTAATTAGACTGCTTTATAGAGTGTGTTCTTTCCTAAACGAAAGAATTTTTCAGGTTATTCTCATAGTTAGTGATTATAGTCCTGAGTTTTAAAGAGCATATAACATTACTGCTGTTGAGGGTCCAATTCTAATCTTTTAGATAGTAGAATTTTCACAGGGGAACTTTGGATAAAATCTTCAGTTACTTTCAACAACATAAAAACTGTGAATATACAGATTATTTTAACATGCAAGCTTTGCCTTCTGTTGTTTCAGTAATATAGCCTAGGTTGTGGTTATTATCAATGAGACACTTGTTTTCTAGAATGAAAAATAATGCATATTTCCTAAATTGTCATACAATGTAAGAAGGCTGCAAAAATAAAACATCAAAATACTAGTAAGTGAATTGTTTCTGTGATCTAACTGTCCTATCTGCAAGCTGTGAATATAGATTGTGTTATTTAACTATACAACCAGTAGACATCCAACCTTTTGCTGTCACATTAAAAATTATGTAGTTCAATGTGCAGCGGTACAGCTGGAGGAGTACATTCATCTGTCCCTTGAATTATGTTTACCTTCAAGCCTCAAAATCAAATAATCCAGGATGCCTCTGTTATTGATATTTCCTCTCTTAAAATGTTTCTTTTGGATTTTAGTTAAACATACATATTCTTAAATTCTTTTAAAATAGTCATATACACAAAAATTCCTCTGACGAGTTCTTCAATGTGTGCAACATCCGGTACTTGTCACTTGAAACTAGGACAAAATTGCATTGATTCTTGTTTGTTTTAAATTTTTATGCAAGTAATTGGATGTCACAGAATATTTTACATACAAATGAGTCCACTCCTAATAGAAATCAGGAATTCTGTCAATCAAGAGAAGGGGTGAAAGGGAAAGCTTTCAAATGTGTTGGTTACCCTCCACTGAATTATATAATAAGTGGCTGCAGAAATGTGAGAGTAAGTAATAACAGCCTGAATGGAAGCCAGTGGTAGGTAACAGAGTGATTTGTGACATTATCAGTGAATGGCAGTGAACATATTGGATAATGTCATGAATAAAAAGTTGATGGAGACTTTCTGCTACTTATTTCCAAGTCACTCAAACAAGCTATATGCAATTACATTAGAAAATTATCTCATTGCATTGTTTAAAAACCAGTTTTTCTGAGAAAAAGGCAAACTATTTAATTTTCTCAAACCTATAAAGTAAAGGGATGTTACAAATGAATACAAATATATTCTTATATTACTAAATATACATCACTAATAGAAATTTGACAAAAAATACACAATAATATGTAATATGTTACCAAATTTGGTAGTGTAAAATAGTGAAATTCACTTTTAAATAAGTACCGATATTAAGAAATTGATGTTTTATAAAAACAATTCATTTACATAATTGAACTAAATATGTCATTAATTGAAAATAAGATTAAGAAGTCTTTCAAAAATGTTATTATATAAAAGACTAATAAATGCTATTAGAGAAAATTAGCAAAAATTGTTCATTCTTTTAATTTTAACCTAGAATAGAGACTTTGTGAGAGCAATGCCATTTAAAAGAGCACAGAGAGCACAACAGAGACTAGAGTAAAAACTACATATAGGGGAAATAAAAGCTGATTAGTAAGGTGCCAGGTATAAAGAAGCAGGGAGTCATCAGTCGCAATATATAATGTGGTTCCAAAATGATGACAGCAGTTTTAGTGTTCCATCGTGGAGCATCACCAGAAGAAACTTAATTTATTTGCTATACGTTACTCTACTGTTTCCATGCTCTTTGCCTTTTTTCATTGTATGATAGCCTCTGAATAGCAGGAATTTTGTAAAAAGGAAGAGAAATTGCTATTTTAGGGAACAGAGGAGGAAGTGGGATATCATCCTTCAACCCCTTCTATAAAAGCTGTCTGTGGATCTAGATTGGGCTCTTCATTATGTTATTGTACTATATAAAGGGTCATTCAATTAATTGTTTTCCATTAAAGCTATTGAGATATGGCAGATGAAATTAAATTAATATTCTTGGATGAGATTTTAATTATTGTCAAACAGGGGCATGGATTTAAACATTTAAAGCCTACTACATTTCACTATTACTGAGCTGTAAGAATAAGTTACCAGCGTCCACAATGAATCAGTAAATCATGAATTTCAAAAGCATGCTAATAAATACAATTTTAATAATCATGTTTTTCTTATAAACTGGATCTGGATAATCCTTTTTCATGCTGTCAAAATAGTAGTACGTTTTTTAGCTACTTAAAATGAAAATTTGCAAGATATATAGAATTGAATCAAACACTGTCCCTGCTCTTAGTTCAACAATGTATAATATTGGAGGCAAAGTGTTCAAAAAGGAGAGATGCTGTGTAATAAACTTCACAAGAGTATACAATAAAACTATAAACTAGATAAAGTGAGATGAACAAGAGGGAATGCCCCGCTTCAGGGCAGGTCTGAGGTCTGACGTTCAGTGGAATAGCATTATCTAGGGGAGATTTTAAAAAGGAGTTTTGCAGAATAAGTTTTCAAGCAACGTGGCGAGGGTAGCTGGGAGCAAAGAATCTGAATTTGGGACTCCCTAATATTTCATTTTCATCAGTGTTGATTAGTGATTCATAGGTACTATATATTTTCACTCACACTATGAATCCTGATGGCATAAGAGCCACATCTTCTAAGAGAAGTCAAATTTTAAACCAAAAAGTCCAGAGAATATTTATGGCAGCTTTTTTTTAAAAAAATTTTTATTTATTTTTTTTATTATACTTTAAGTTCTAGGGTACATGTGCATAACGTGCAGGTTTGTTATATGTGGCAGCTTTTTAATTATGGTTGGCAATAAAACCTGATTCAAGTAAGCTGAAAATAGTTGAAATGATGGTTTTTAAATATACATATGGCCATCAATGTTTTATATAATTTATAAATAGATATATACATAATCTATCAAAACCAGAATTATAAACTATTGAAATAAAATAATTCTATTTAAAATTTGTGTTACTTAGTGAATGTTTAGTCATGGATTCAGAGCTAGAAAAGGTGAACGAAATCCCTGATATCATGAGCCTTACACTTATAGTAGGAAAATATCAGAAATTTAATATAATGCAAATTAATAAAATATATTTTATTTTATAAGTGTCACCAATAATAATCAAAGTCATGATGCTTAGAGAGTGTATAATAGAGGGACTAAACAAATCCTGAGAAAGTGGAAATAGATGCCTAGGGAAATCTTCAGCAAGGAAGTGATACTTACTTTAGCCCCTGATGGATCAGAGTCATGAAGAGAAGTGATAAAATAGAATACAATGATGACACAATATTTATGTGAAGGCCTTGAGGTAGAAAGAAGATTAAGGTTGTTTGAAGATCCAATTAGGTCTGTTCTTTTTAGGAAGACTATACGTAATTTTAAAACTCAGTCAGAAATAATATTTTCTTAAGAGGGCCCAGAGTGCTTTGCAATTCTAAATCACTCAATATTATTTATCTTACCAGCATTACCTAAAATTCCCATACTACAGCTCAACTCTTATGATCAGATATGAACTTAAAACAATGACCTCTTAAATTTAGCTTCTCAAAGAAAACCATTTTTACATAAACAACTATGTTATATGTTATTTTGAATGACTAATTTATTACTTATTAATTAACTTTTACAATAAAAATGTCATAAATTTTGCATGTAAATCCAAACTCTGCATGAATATTTTTGTGCTCAAAGTAAATATTGAAATTGATTTATCCTCTTGCTCTCTATTAAATATTCAAACTTTTCTTTGAAAATGGGGAAATAATATATTTTACAGATTGAATATAATTTTACATAAAAAGTAATATTTTAATAACTTTTTGTTCTTAATTCTCATTTATATTGATCTTTAAGCTATGGAATTGATGTCTTCTAATAGAAGTAGCTTTAAAACCCATCAATGAAAATTGTACATTAATATCTTGAAAAAATGTATTTTTAAGATATAGAGTACTGTTTTTACTTTCTGAGTTCTGTCTTTACAGTTAAATTTCAGTGTTTTTTTCTGAAACTATGATTCAATTGATTTAATGCTAGTATTCCCAAACTAGATAGACTTTTTTTAAAAAAACATTAACTGCATGAGTTTAGTGCTTTTGAGAAAACATATGAGCTTAGCTAGGCATGTTTAAAATTCTAGAAAAATGGCCGGGCGCGGTGGCTCAAGCCTGTAATCCCAGCACTTTGGGAGGCCGAGACGGGTGGATCACGAGGTCAGGAGATCGAGACCATCCTGGCTAACACGGTGAAACCCCGTCTCTACTAAAAAATACATAAAACTAGCCGGGCGAGGTGGCGGGCGCCTGTAGTCCCAGCTACTCGGGAGGCTGAGGCAGGAGAATGGCGTGAATCCGGGAGGCGGAGCTTGCAGTGAGCTGAGATCCGGCCACTGCACTCCAGCTTGGGTGACAGAGCGAGACTCCGTCTCAAAAAAAAAAAAAAAAAATTCTAGAAAAATGAATAATGATTAGTATTTTTTACCTGAAGAAAAATGCACTAAGCTACCTCAAATAAAGGGAGGCTAGAACTTTAATATAGTCAGAAGGTCATTTAGCCTTTATAGTATAGCCAATATTATTCAGTCTTTGCTTTGTAAGAAATGTTCTTTGGATAGATTAAATATGCAAAGCTCATTAAGACCAATTTTATTACATTACCTTTTATTTGCTACTTTAGGTTAAATTTCTCACTTGTAAATGAAACGATTATAAGTTGATGTACGTTTTGCTTTTCTAGTTCAACCCCCATCACCTAATAATATTGAAGAAAAGGAAATCACTACATGATATAAATTAGTTTGCAGCATGATTATGTCTTAGATAATAAAAGTAAATAGATTTTACTTTTAGACCTTAGAATTTAAAAGTCAAATGCAGGGTAAATTGCAGGGAACTGCAAAGGATCAGTCACCATTGATGGTAAAATATGCATGAATAGGATGCTGCGAAATGTTATGGCCTTGTAAAATCATTTCATTCAACAATGCAACTTAATTTTTTTTGGTATTGTTGTATGTTAAATGAGTTTTTAACATGATAGATGAAAAAAAAATAGTACTTCTGACCTTCTACATACCTTATGGAATAATGAAAATGTCACACATAATTATTCTGGAGATAAAACTGACTACTATTTTAAAAATAGAACACCAAATACTTAAAATTATTGCCTTTATAATCTATATCTTCATACAATACCTTCTCTCAGACTGCAACAATTTTGACCCAAACTAATAATTTCTGTGAAATAAAGTGAACACCAAATTAGAGCTTTAGTTATATTTCATGCTCCTGATTTCTTTTGGGCACTCTAGTTTTATTGTAAGTGAAGAAAGCCAACCAAAGATTTCAACCAAATAAGTATATTTAGTAAAAGATACATAAGCAACACAAATTAATTCATTTGCCATATTTTTCCCTTGGTGTTTAGGTCATAAACAGAGATCATCCATCAGCTGTTAATAACCATCTGCTGTTTCTTAGTATGTTTAGTGAATTTACATAGCAAGGATAATTACATGTTTATATGTCAGGTGTGTGTTTGTACATGTGTGTGTGTGTGTGAGTGCTTCCTTGTGTGTCTCTTGATGCACACAAGACTTATTTATAAACCGTCCCAAATCAAATAAGCATCAATAACTGTTTCAATGTACATAAAATGTAATATATTCCATCAGCTAATCATATCCTCATGTTCAAATAGTTTTACTCTATCTAAAAAAAATGATCAATTTAAAGAATAAAGTTAAGTATGGTGGCTACCAAATTCTTTTCTATTCTGAAGCATACAATTATTTACTAACTCAAAAAAATTAAGAAAAAAGCATTTGCCGTCTAATTCTCTGAATTTACACATTCCTTTGAAGAGAAAACATAAAGAGAACTAAAAGTAATACACAAAAATACTTATTTTTAGCCAGATTTCACTTAAGCCAACATAGCACCATTAACAACAGTACATTTCTTAGAAGCTTTAACATATATGCCATGAATCATATGTAACTAGTGAACACAAAGACAATCCTCGGTATATCACATATAAGCAAGGAGTCCTAAAATACATGAAAATAACATTTATAAATCAATTAAAATACAAACAAGCAAGACAACTGGACACATTTGAATAGATAACTCACAGTTTTTTGTTTTGTTTTGTTTTTTATTGTAGCTTATAGATAAACTAGGTTTTACTTTATTCAATTCCAGATAAATAAAATTAAAGTGTTATGAATCAAAGAAGGAGAGATTCTCAGGATTTGGGGGAAAGAGATAAACTGAAGACTTGTAGTTACCTCTATTTAATTTCTCTGTTGTGTTCTTACTTGGTAACTTGCTGTAATTTTATACTAATATTCTATAGTTTCAAGCTGCCACTGTCATCATTGTGTATTTGACACAGTAGATGGTCTGTGTTTAAATATGCTAACGTAAACACAGAGAAGAATAAGAAATATGAGCATAGACTGAAGGTGCTCAGGGGAAAGAAAGTTACACTCACACATCTCAGCTTCTAACGTGGGGTTAGTCATTTTTCTGTAATTACATTCTTAAACTATTATCTGATCTTTTTTTAAGTAAATAATTGCTACTAAAATACTACTAACAGGTACTACAAATATGTAGCATTATGTACTTTGGTCACAATATTTGTTTTCCATTAATGAAAAAAATTGTTTTATGAAAAATAATGAGAGCATTTTTTTTATCATTACATGGGTCTGTACTTTATGAAGTCCTAATAAACAATTTTATTCCTTATTTATGCTAATAAGCAATGTGTTTATTAGTAAAATACATATTACTATAATATACTTAACTACTGAGACGTACCACTTATATTAATTATTATTATATATATGTATATGCATTCAGTAAAGATCATATGTGGCATTTAATCTCCAAAAAACACAAAATGTAGCTCCAATATTCTTACCATATTATTATAAAAATAACTTTGAAAAAAATGGCATTCATTACTCCCAAACACATTTTATAGTTCCATTTAAACATCTCGTATATATGCTATTAGGAAAGCTTACCTTCCTAATACCATACCACAGATCTAGTAGGGAAAATTAGTAGTATTAACTGTAAAGAAAAATACTGATTTGTACAATGAGTATATAATTGTGATTCAGTTTAGTTTACTATGCTTTATAAAGTTTAAAATTTTAAGAAATAATACTTGTATAGATTCAGGTAACTGAAAAATAGGCCTTGTCACAAAATGCTTTTTAATTGCTTTAGAAGTTAACCATGAATATCAATTATAACATGAATATTTAGCTTTTGGAAATTCCAAGTGAAAGATGAAAGTACCTTTAGACGCTACATAAATTGATATTATGAAATGTTAGTGTTAATTTTATTAATTAGAATACAGTGACAATAACAAAATACAAGTCAGGTGTTGAAAAAGCTATTGGAACAATATTGACATGGAATAGAAAAATATCGGGTTCTCCCTAGTGTCTAATTCATTGCATATAAAACTGGAATGATGAGGATATCAGATTTCCCAAGAGCAGTAATGAAGGAATGCATTTCAAATTTATCAGAGACTGATTAGAACGATTTACTATTCCTTCAAACATACAAATCAAAATTAAATGTACCCATAAATTTAAATTTAAATTAAATATATACATTACAAATGTATGTAATTAAATAGTAATAACAACAAAATATATATTTTAGAAAGTGTACAAATTTTGAATTTTCTTAAATAAGTTAGTACAAAAAATTACAAGGATCTTCTAAAGAAAATACAAACATGAAAAATAAGAACTGTCTAGATTTGAGCCATAGGCTCACCATTGCTTGATGTCAAGGCACACTGGTAAGGAGATATTTAATAACATTAAACATTAAAATATTACACAAAGCCTCCCAAAAATACACTGTCAAACGATGCAACACAGGTGAAATTAATAATAAGAAATCATCATGTATTTCAGCAAGAACGACATAACTACAACCACCTTCAGAAATTATTTCCTTTGAAAATTCAAATGTTAGGTAGATAAAGTGCTTAATTTTGTAATTTTTCCAGATTGCTTTGGAGTTGAATATTGGCTTATATTTAGTAACCAAAAATCAAAGTTAGGCCAAAAGGTAGGATTATTGACTTTTACACAGGGCTCATCTTAAAGCTTCACTTTTTCTACATAATCTTATATTTAATCAGTTTTAGACCTTTTATTTATTTTAAATTTATTAATGTTCTATTGTCAAAATATAATTTATTAAAGGACTAAAAAGGAATAATTTATGTCAGAATCTCTCCTAATATTCTTAATTCCATTAAGAATAACCAACGTAAATTTACAATTAATGTCTCCAAATATATTTTCAGATTTTTTAATTTTAGTTCATTTATAGAGTAAATCTAACACTCTAGTATTCACCTAACGCTAGACTATGGCACAAATTTCAGTATTTATAAACCAAAGCTAAGTTTTATTTTCTTTTCAGTATCTCTAAATGCAATGTAAGCAATAGCTTAGATGAATTTCTATTAGCCCATAAATAGAATATTGTAGTTAACACTAACAGAAGATTTTGCTATCATTTTTAAATTACAATATATGAATAAATGATATTGGTAATACAAAAATCACATTGTATTATAAATACATATTTGAATTCAGCATACATGATGGCTCTGTATTATGCCATGCTTGCATTGCTATAAAGAAATACCTGAAATTGAATAATTTATAAGAAGTTTAATTGGCTCACAGTTCTTCAGGCTATAGAGGGAGGACAGTACCAGCATCTGCTTCTTGGGAGTCCTCAGGAATTTTACAATCATGGACGAAGGCAAAGTAGAGAAGGCACTTTACATGGCAAAAACAGTAGCAAGAGAGAGAGGCCATACACTTTAGCCAGATTTCATGAGAACTCAGTCTCTATCACCAAATCAGCATGAAGAGGATGGTGCTAATCGATTATTTTATACACTGATTTTGATGCATTAAACTTTTCGTTCATATTCAATTTGCAAATGATTCAAAATGATTAAAGTTTGTATCTGCTTTTCAAAATGTAATGCAATACAATTATTTAAAATTTAAAATTATTTTAAGGTTTAAATTAAAATTGCATCACTTGAAACATAATTTTATTTTTTTCAATTAAGCATTTTATATTAGTGTTTATTTATCCTGAAAATGTAAAGGTACATTATCAGCAACATTGATTTTCTGCAGTAGAAAATGGTAATAAACCTCAAATGTACACAATTCTTGCATCTTTTCTGCTGCAGGCATTCTCCCCTAATTCTGATAAATATATAAAACATTGGTTAACTTTAAAATTTCACTTTATTTAGGGCAATATATCTCCTTATATCATTTAGCAATACATACTTGTGATATGTCTGTGTGTGCATGTGTGCATAAGCATGAAATATGTAGGGAAGCATATGTGTGGTTTTACACATTCACACACACACACCCCCATACATGTATAGAAATATTCCAGACTGTAATGTTTTCTAATGTATATTATTTAAAATTTACATCTATAGCTTCCAATACATTAAAGCAAAGATAAATATTGTTATGATTTTTTGATAACTGTTCAAATTTGAAACCCTTGTATGTTATGCTCATTTTGTATTGTAGCATAACAAGTCAGTCCAAACTCAGCACTTAAAAACAATACACATTTATCTCACTGTACCAGTAGGTAAGAAAACCTAACCTGGGTTACCTGGGTTCTTTGCTCAAAAGATTGATATGGAAGTGTTCGCTGAAGCTGCAATCGTTTCTAAGGTTTGGATTCCTCAAGCTTACATGAGTGGTCGGCAGAACTCATGAATAATGGTTGTAGCTTGAGGTCTTTATTGTTTTCTGACTGTCTGCTGGGGGTTGCTCTTAGGCCCCAGAGGCCACCCTCAGATCCTAGCTACTTGGCTCTCTCACAACATGACAGTTTACTTTTTCAAAGACAGCAGAAGAATGTCTCTGCTATTTAGTGTGATAAACAGGAGTCTTTGTGTCATTATCATGGTGGTGATTATATCATCATTTCATTATATGAAGGGACATCAAGGGAGGTGCTGTCATATTATATAACAGCTTCCCCCATGTTCAAAAAGAGGAAATTTAACACATACAAGGTTTGTATACAAATTTATACATATAGGGCATGTAGAACAGTGCAGGAGTCTCAGGGATTACCTTAGAAGTTTGCTCATTTATGTGGCTAGAGATAAAATGAGTCTTTTTGCATAGGCGCTAAGGGATATGGCAAAGCATGCTAATAAGATCAATTTTAATAAATCTAAGATCCTTATACAGCTATGATTTTATTTTATACTATATTTGGCTATTTTAATATAATATATATTAGTTTAATAATTATCTACACAAAAGAAGTGAGTGATTGTGTGGTAGTTTGGGCTATCTGAAGTTACCCTTTTCTGATGCTGCTACCCTAATGGCTGCTACAGTTTAGATCAAGTGAATTAAAGAGAATAAATGAGTAGGATTGTATTTCCTTGATTTTTATAAAAATGAAAATGCTTTACAAAATCCTCTTGACAGACTCTGACTGTGTCTTTTTCTAAGCCCTCTGCAATGGAATACATTTAAAATTCTTTTGTGGCGTCAAATCCCAGCTGCCTGAAATCACCTGCCTTTATAAAATAAGAGAGCTAAGGTGAATGGGAGGATACCTAAAAGGGATGTTTTGTTATGAAAATGCCAGTAATTTTAATGTGAAATGATTCAAAGCTACCAAAATCAATGGTATCATATACATGTTTTAAAAAGACATGTGCAAAGTACTTATTAATATGTAGATGCTAATAATTCATGGTTTTTCATGTGTAAAACATCACATATTTCAATTTTGTATTTCTTTGGTTTAATGGGATGGCTGCTATAGTTTTACTATGTCTAAAGTTGTCTAAAAATATGCTGCTATGCAAGGTTCGGTTCATTATGTGTATTATAATTAAATATAGGATAATATATGTAAAGTACAACACATAATAACTTGAATTAATATTGCTGCTATTTCTACTCATAGAAAGTTTTTTTTTTTTTAATTTAAGAACTACTGTCTTGATTCACTAAGAAATAACCTGAAAACATCAAAATTCTTTGAGGCATAAATATCATTAAATATAGGACAAATTCAACAGGTTCGTAAAATGTAACAGCTACATGACAGTGCATGGTTTTAAAAGTAAATAAGTCTAATAATCCAAAAAGCCACTTGGTCTTGTCCAGTTATTTTTGTGTTATGAAGATGTGTCATGTGAATGGGTGACAAAGGAAAAGTTCGAGAATAATGTATTTATGTGCATACACTTGAAATTAAGACAATTTGGGATAGTATACACTTATCATTTCCAGTACATTAGCAAAAGTTTAAGTTGAAATTTTCTGGATATTTTAATATATCATATACCCCATACACAAAATATTGTTTGTATTTATTTTCCAGTTCCTCCAACAGTGTTCTGTTGTATATGATCAAAAAGTATCTCATTAAAAAGTGACAATATTTTGCATTAGTTGGACTCAAAGCCTCCTTGGGCATTATACCAAAGAAAAAGTAAATGACAGTTTGTGTCAACACTAAACAGCTTAGAGCAAACTATTTTTTCAAAACCTATGTAATTTAATTGAAATGCAATATTTCATGAATATTAGAAAACTAGGCTTTATTAAAAATGGCAAGGAAAAGGGAATGCATGACTGTTTAGAGTAACAAGCAATACAAATTTATTCATTCAATACATCACTGAATTATTTAAAACTCAGCCTAAGCACAAGGTCATGGAATAATTTTGGCAAGTAGGCATTTTGCATGATGCATTTCCATAATTCCCCTGAATCTATAAAGCTAATCACAACTTTGGCATGGAGACCTTTTTCACGTGCTCACAGGACCAGATAAAGGTTTTGAATCAAAGTTAGAACTAGATCAAACTATTAACACTTCACATAGAAAATAAGTACATACATGTATGAAGAGAAATAATGTCAACTAGTCACTTTATAACTTACAAATCAAATACAAAAATATTAAAATCTCTAGAACTCTTAATTTTAATTTTCTTCCAAAATCCAAGTGATGTTTAGAAGTATTAAATTCTCAGACATTCACAAACTTTCACACAAAAGGCTTCAGACAAAGCCTGCTATTTTTGTAACTGAAGTAGTAATTATAATTTTTTGTTTCTGTTACAGTGTTTTTTATTTATAGCATTTTCTTCTTTTTTTTAGAGTTTGCATTCATTATCCATCTGTTCTTGCATTATGTCTACTTTTTCTATTAGAGCCCTTAGCATATTAATTATAGTTATGTTCAAAGTCAGGGTTGATGATAATAACATCTTCCATGTCACAGTCTTGGTTCTGATGCTTTCTGTGTCTCTTCAAAATGTGTTGTTGTTGTTGTTGTTGTTGTTGTTGTTTGGCTTTTAGTATGCCTTGTAAGTTTTTGTTGAAAATTGGATATGATTTAGTGGGTGAAAAGAACACAGGTCAATGGGCCTCTAATGAAGTTTTATGTTTGTCTCGCTAGAGATTACACTGTGCTCACTGCTGTAGCTGTACATGTCAGAGGCTATATGTTCCTCTTGGGTCCTTATTTTTGTCTCTTCCATTGTCTTTCCCTAGAAACTTTTTTGGGGAGTTGAAATATGTAATTCTCAGATTTTCACATCAATAAAACACATTGTTTGAATTTATTGTATTGGTTGCACTAAAGCTGGATGTTGAAGTGTCATCTGATCAATTACATTAGAATGTGAGATGGCCTTTAGAGAGAAAATGAATGTTCCCATCTCTCTGTTTCATTGGCTCAGTTCCAAATCAGAGGGGTCATAGCAGGCATGATTTCTACTATGATCAAAATGACAGTACATAAGAAATTCGACATATATACGATTTCTACTATGATCAAAATGACAGTACATAAGAAATTCGACATATATACATTTCTAAAGTAAAATATTATTACAATTTCCAAGTGAAAACATTAAAAATAACAAAACATCCTTCAACACTCTAATAAAACAGTTATTAGTACTTTGTAGTTTTCAGGTGTGTTTTGCAAGGAGACAGAAAAATCTTTGCCTTGCCATTTGTGAGCTGTGAGACCTTATCAAAGTAACTTACCTTCCTTGTGCCTCCAATTTTTAAAAATAATTCCAACTTTTATTTTAGATTCTGAAGGTACATGTCCTGGATTGTTACATGAGTATTTCGCATGATGCTGAGGTTTGGGGTATGATTCATTTTGTCACTCGGTTACTGAAAATAGCACCCAAGAGGCCATTTATCAGTCCTCTCTCCACTTTTTCTCTCCCACTTCTAGTAGTCCCCAGTGTTCTCACCTTTATGTCTGTGTGTATCCAATATTTAGCTCCTATTTATAAGTAAGAACGTGGTATTTGTTTTTCTGTTCCTATATTAATTTGCTTAAGATTAATGGGCTTCAGCGGCATCCATGTTGCCGAAAAAAAAATCTGATTTTAAAGTTGCATAGTATGCCATGGTGTATATGTACCAAAGTTTTAAAATTCAGTCTACCTTTAATGGGCACCTAGATCGATTCCATGATTTTGGCATTGTGAATAGTGCTTCGATGAACATATGAATGCATGTGTCTTTTTGGAGAAACAATTTATTTTTCTTTGGATAGATACCCCATAGTGGGATTTTTGGATCTAATGGTAATTCTGTTTTTTATTTTTAATATTTGTTTTAGTTTCAAGGCTACATGTACAGATTTTTTATTAAGGTAAATTCGTGTCATTGATGCAGGAGTGGGGCAGGGAAGTGCTAGGAGGAGACGGGCAGGGTTTCTGGCGATGGTTCCACCGTCGGGACTGTACCTTTTTCTTGTTTATTTTATTCAGCATAATTATTTTAATATCTATCCGTGATTATCCATGTATCAACAGTTAATATTTTTTCGATTGTTGCCAAGCACCATTCATTTTAATATTGCAGTGTATATTGCTAGACAATTGGGTTATTTCCAGTTTGAAGCTCTTATAGATGAAGCTGTTACAAACATTTGTTTAAAAATCTTAATACAGACATATGCTTTTATTTCTCTAGAATTGACAAACAAATAGAGGAATGGCTAGGTTATAAGGTAGGAAGATATTTATCTATTTAAGGATCTGCCAAACTATTTTTTAAAGTGGTTCTTCCCTTTCAGGTTCAACCTGCAAGTTATGACAGTTCCAGTTATACTGCATCAGCAGCAGCATTTTCTATTATGAATTTTTTTAATTTGGGTATTTTCATAGAATTCTAATGCTTTTCAGTGTGAATTTAATTTGCATTTCCACAATGATTACTAATGTTGAACATCTATAGAGGTGCTTATTTACTAAATGCTTTAACTTCTTTTGTGAATTGTATGCTCACATGTTTTGTAAACTTTAAAAAATTGGATTGTGGTATCACTATTATTGAGTTCTTAATATGTGCTAGATACCAGACTTTTGGTTTTTTGGTTTTTTAAAATCATATATTTGTACTGCAAAATTTTTTTCCCACTCTATGGCTTGCCTTTTCATTCTTTCAGAGTTTCTGTCAAAGAGCAAAAGTTCCTACTTTTGATGAAGTGACATTTATCATATTTTTCTGATAAATCATGCTTTGGTGTTGTATCTTGAGATTTTGTCTGTGTTAAATTCATGGAGATTTTCTCATTATGCTTTCTTCTAAAAGTTTCATAGAGTTAGATTTTCCATTTAGATTTATGAACAATTTGATTTTTGTACATTTTACAAGTTATAGATTGAAGCCTAATTATTTGCATATGTGTAACTAAATATTGTAGCACTGTTTATTAAAACACTTTCCTTTATCTGCTGAAATGACTATGCAACTTTGTTAAAATCAGTTGGCATTTTTTTAAAGTTTATTTATGGTTTATTTCGATTTATTTGAATTTTATTTGATTATTTTTATTTGGAAGATTGTAGAAGGTGGAAATTAAAATAATAGACGTCTTGTGCGATACCAAGTTCCCAATATCAAATTTAATGATTTATAAAATAATTGTATATTATACAATATATATACATAATATTAATAAAATCTTGATTATAGTAGCATTACTAATGCTGATTTTCCTAGAGTACTTTTTCTAAATGCTCCATCGTATTATATCATGTAATCCAAAAGGCACTCTATGAATTTGACAAAATTATTGCCTTCTTCACAGATGATGGAACTTAACTGCATGGGAGAGATTAAATAATTGTACAAATTTTATAGTATAATACCTTCATGCATAAAAATGATCATTGCGGAAAACCGCTAATAAATAAATACCATTTATCTTGTTGCTTCAAAAGGAGGCATCTTTTTTTCTGTTCAATTCTTATGAAAGATACCCAAGTGATACCACACTAAATAGTTGAGAATCCCATTGGTCCTTGAATGCCTCCCTTCCACTCAAGCAAGACTTTTTATCATCATTGGTTTATTAAATCGTTATAGCTTACTTGGCCAGCAGACACAGATTTTTTTAATCCTCAGCTAATGTTCTAACTGTCCATCCACTGATTCGATTAATGGTAGTTTCCCCGAGGATGTTTTCACCTCCAACAGACCATTGGCAGAAAGGAGGATGATTCTTGGCATAGTGGAATCTATTTTTGGCTATTTTTATTTATTTTTTCTATTTTAATTATATATTCCAAATTATGTTTAAACATGTCTCATCTTTAAATACTACATGTCATCTATTATTATTATTACTTAATTACTTTTCAAAAAGGCATATTAACGATTTGAACAGCATTTCTTTACATATAGCTTTTTACAAAGTTATGTTTTTCAATAGTTAAATGGTGTTTGTTAATACAGCATGCTATGCATTTATTTGTTTTACAGTATGTTTTAAAAAGAAAAATAAATTTAAGATAATCTTTTAAATTAGACAAAAACAACAAATGATCCTAACTTACTAATAAATCGAAATTTAATTTTTTTAATGAGTGTACACAGTGAGGAATATATAAGACCAGACAATATATATGCATATGTATTGATGTATAAACTTATACTTTTATACAGATGCCAGTTAATGTATAGAGTCAACAAAGGTAGGGATAAGCTCTTCATTGCATAAGTTCATGTTTTTAACTATAAGCTATTTCTTATAAATTTATTTTTTTTAAAAATATATATTTATATTATATTTTTTTGAAAGAAAGAATGTTCATGAAATTAACTAAAATGTTTGAACTACACACTTCATAAGTTCCCTACCTTAGCTGTGCCCAAGAGTCAAACCACTCTTTCATTTTATTTTACTTTGTCAGTTCTGTTGAATCTATGGAATTTTTATTACCTTACAATTATCTTGAATAATAGTACTATGGTCTTTAGCCTAATTAACAGATTTGTCAATTGTATTTTTATGTTTACAAACATTAGAATAAACTTGATTTTTAGCCTATTGCAAAAGTATGTTTAAATGAGTAAAACATTATTGTTTTCTCTCAGTTTTAATACTAGGGTGCAAATTGCTTTTTTCTACTTATTTAATTAAACATGTGTCTTCATTTATTATTTTTTACATAGTAACTATTTAACATATCCCATATACACTAGCACTAATCTTCATTTTTCTTTGGCAAAAGATATTCCATAATAATTGCAAGGGAACTGCTACAAATAATCCCATAGGCCTAAAGCACCAAAATGGATTAATCCCACAACATCTGGAAGCCACAGCCTAGAAATTCAACTACCTATATGCAGCTATTACCAGAAAATGAGATTTCTTTCTCTCTCATCTTTTAGATTTTTAATTGTCACCTCCTATTCTGTAAACATATTGTGAAGAGACTTAGGGAAATTCATTTTCAAACTTCTTTCCATATGACATAGGAGAGAAGGTAAAACGTTACAGAAATGACACTGAGTCTCCAACGTTTTATGTGTTTGTTCCATTTTTAACCTATACAAACTTCTGCCTATATTAGAGCTGTTAAACATCAACTACTCTGTCAGTCTTCTACTTAATACTATCAACAACTATAGTACAAATTAAACTTGCTTATCATCTCTATAAAATTGTAGGCAAGTAGTCCCATTAGTCTCTTTTTGCTTATCTAGATGTCATTTTAACTTACTCAACTTAGTATCTATGTCCTTTGATAACTTATATAAAGACACAAATGCAAAGTTAACTATCCCAGATAAAATCATGTAAAATGACAGCATAGAGGAGAGGAACCACTTAACATATACAAACATGTATTTGTTTTGTTTTTGTTTCTTTATTAAGATGCTGAGAGGGAACTCGATGAGATCATAAGAGACAGCTGAAAAGAGAAAGAATCAAATTAGTAGCTTTATAGGAACCAAAACCACTTACTTAAGCAAATACTGGTTCCTTCAGGATCATTAGAAATCCAATTGTCTTCTAAAGACAGGATTCTGCTACATGCTATACACTTGGTGTAATCTAGGGATTATATACATAGCGGTTAAGTAGCTCAGGTTCATAAGTTTTGTATCCCACAACAAAGTATTCTGTTTCCATAAGAACCCATTCATAAGCTGATTTCTGTCTTTAAAAGGTGGAATAGTTTCCTCAAGAAAAGTATGTGGAGTCTTCTCTAGAGCTTTCTCATAGCACTAAGTGTCTGTACCATGATATTTCCATCAGTAATTGACAGTTTCCATAAAGCTTTCTTATCTGCCAAGGAAACTTGAAGTTGTATAAGATACACTAGATCATTTGGCCAAAGAAGCGGAAGAGCTGACACTTTTGCTCATACTTGACAGGAAGCCTTCTCTTTCTTTGCCTGCCATTCAGAGCTGAAAGCTTAACAAGCCACTTGGTAAATGGATTATTCTGGGAGAATGACATTTGAGGCAGATGACACAGCACATGCAGAAGTGGTTGTGTTACTTCTATTATCAAATGTGGCCAATAAAGAATTGTGCCTCTTTCTTTATAGTACAGAGTACAAGGTACAACAACTGGCCCTTTATTTGGGAGTGAAACACTTTAAAAAGCTCAAGTTCATCCTCTGTCAGTCTAAGTTTCTGTCTATGATGGCAGAATTTCCCATAGACCTGTATTGAGTATTTATTGTGGGCATAATAATTATCATATGCTAATCAATTCAGAGTTTGTGAATGCAGTAAAACCTAGCTTATCCTGAGTGATATAAATGCAACAATTATATCAATAATTAAAATTAATTCAGAGTTTTCTATCTTTTATATTTATCTAAGCCAATTTATTCATTCGTATGCTAGATTTATTTGAGGGCTTAGGTTCTTTTCCAGATACTGTGATTAGGGCAGTTAGAGAAAGAGAGCAAGAGAGAGAAAGAGAGAGATGCTTAAAACCTTGCCTTCCAGAAATAGAAGACAAATAGAAAAATAAATTATGTATTAATGGTAATAAATTTGAGGAGAAAAAATAAAGAAGCAAAATAGAGTGTTGGAATAGAAGTTTACAATTTTTGACAAGATGCCCTTACTGGAAAACTTTGAAGAAAATACTTGAAGGAGTTATTCAAGAGGAAATGCAGTTGTTTGCAACTCCAGTTAGAGGGTACAGAAAATCTATATAAAAATCTACAGAAAATCTACATAAAAAAGATTTACATACCAAAAAATCTACATACCTAAAAAAGAATAGTGCCTGATCTTTTTCAAAGGAGAGTAGAAAGTATGACCCCTTGTAAATTTGCTTGAGTTCCTTGTAGTTTCTGGATGTTAGAGCTCTGTCAGGTGGATAAATTGCAAAATGCGTCTCCTTTTCCGTAGGTTGCCTGTTCGCTTTGATAATAGTTTCTTCTGCTGTGCAGAAGCTTTTTAGTTTAATTAGATCCCACTTGTTAATTTCTAATTTTGTTGCAATTGTTTTTTGTGATTTTATCATAAAATCTTTGCCCATGCCTAGGGTCCTGAATGGTATTGCCTAGATTTTCTTCTAGAGTTTTTATAGTTTTGGGTTTTGTGTTTAAGTCTTTAATCTATCTTGAGTTAATTTTTGTATAAGGTATAAGGAAGGTATCCATTTTCAATTTTCTGCATATGGCTAGTCCGTTCTTCCAGCACCGTTTATTGAATAGGGAAACCTTCCTCCATTGCTTGTTTTTGTCAGATTTGTCAAATATCTGATGGTGGTAGGCGTGTGGTTTTATTTCTGAGTTCTCTATTCTGTTCCATTGGTCGATGGGCCTGTTTTTGTACTAGTACCATGCTGTTTTGGTTACTCTAGCATTGTAATATAGTTTGAAGTTGGATAACATGATGTCTCCAGCTTTGCTCTTTTTGCTTCAAATTGTCTTGGCTATACAAGCTCCTTTTGGTTCCATATTAATTTAAAATAGGTATCTTTCTAATTCTGTGAAAAATGTAAATGGTAGTTTAATGGGAATGGGATTGAACCTATAACTTTCTTTGTGCAGTATGGCCATTTTCATGATATTGATTCATCCTATCTATAAGCATGAAATGTTTCTCCATCTGCTTGTGTCCTCTCTGATTTCCTTGAGAAGTGTTTTGTAGTTCTCCTTGAAGTGTTCTTCACTTTTCTTGTTAGTTATATTCCTAGGTATTTTATTCACTTTGTGGCAATTGTGAATGGGAGTTTATTCATGATTTGGAACTCTGTTTGTCTGTTTTTGGTATGTAGAATGCGTGTGATTTCTGCACATTGATTTTGTATCCTGAGACTTTACTGAAGTTTCTTATCAGCTTAACAAGTTTTGGGGCTCAATGGATTTGGGTTTTCTAGATATAGGATTATGTCATCTGTAAACAAAGACAATTTGCCTTCCTCACATCCTCTCTGAATACCCTTTATTTCTTTCTCTTGCCTGATTGCCCTGGACAGAACTTCCAACACCATGTTGAATAAGAGTGGTGAGAGAGGACATTCTTGCCTTATGCCCGTTTTCAAGGGGAAAAACTGGGCAAAGAGTATGAGCAGATACTTCTCAATAAAAGACATACATGTGGCTAAACATATGAAAAAACTCAACAGCACTGATCTTTGAGAAATTAAAATCAAAACCACAATAAGCTACCGTCTCATGCCAGCCAGAATGGTGATTATTAAAAAGTCAAGAAACAATAGATGCTGGAGAGGTTGTGGAGAAATAAGAATGCTGTTACGCTGTTGGTAGGACCATAAATTAGTTCAACCATTGTGGAAGACAGTGTGGTACTTCCTCAAGGATCTAGAACCAGAAGTACCATTTGACCCAGCAATTCTATTATTGGGTATATACTCAAAAGAATATAAATTATTCTATTATAAACAAATATGCATATGCATGCTCATTGCAGCACTATTCACAACAGCAAAGACATGGAATCAACCCAAATGTCCATTAATGATAGACTGGCTAAAGAGAATGTGGTATGTATAGATCATGGAATACTATGGAGCCATTAAAAATGATTAGATCATGTCAGGAACATAGATGAAGGTGGAAGCTATTATCCTCAGCAAACTAGCACAGGAACAGAAAATCAAATGTAGAACATTCTCACTTGTAAGTGGGAGCCGAACAATGAGAACACATGGACACAGGGAGGGAAGCAACACTCACTGACATCCATTGGAAG
The DNA here is from genome assembly GCF_001698545.2 of Rhinopithecus bieti. Taxonomy (NCBI): domain Eukaryota; kingdom Metazoa; phylum Chordata; class Mammalia; order Primates; family Cercopithecidae; genus Rhinopithecus; species Rhinopithecus bieti. Next base: position 565,336 of record NW_016803660.1, on the reverse strand, counting down.
AGGGTGGGACATGCAGGAGAGCATCAGGGAACAGAGCTAATACATGCTGGGCTTAACACCTAGGTGATAGGTTGATAGGTGCAGAAAACCACCGTGACGCATCTTTACCTATGTTACAAACCTGCACATCCTGCACATGTACCCCAGAGCTTAAAATAATAATAATAATAATTGTTAAAAAAAAGAAGTTTAACCCCAACTGAGGATAATTTTTCTCAACTTTCAATATTTAATTTTGAGTTTCTCTACATGATGAACTAATCATTCAAGATTAGAAAAACTCCTTTGGAAATCTTATCACTTGCCCATTGTTTCAGTAAATATTTATTTTCTCCTCTATATCAAGTATCACTTAGTATCCCCACCACCCAGAAAAACTGCAGATAAATCTGCTTATGATAATACACAAAAGTGTGATGAAAGTATGCTTCAAAGGGGAAATGGGAAACCAGTTTCATGGTAATGGAATATATTTAGCTATTGGTCAAAAGGTAAAACCTGAACCTGAAAAGATAGTTTTTAGGGACTCTGTATGTCAACTCATTTTTACCTACTGTTGGCTTCATATAGAAATATCCTCAGCTACACATTTTGAGATGAGAAGCAATTTCAAATTTGTCTCTCTCCCTACTTTTCATCTGTTAGTGCTGATTCGGTGAGTACATTTTAAATTATAAATAAACTCAAGTATTCAACAAATTGTACCACATTTTAATTTCTTAATATAGTCCTAAAATTTTATCATGGTAACATAAAAATATACTTTGTGGTGGTCAAAATTGTCAAATAAATTTTCATAATAACATGAATTCATTGTCCCAGAAGCAAAGCCCTTTTGTGTTATCCTTTTCCTTTCCATCTCCCTTTCTTCTTTACTTTTCTGTTCATCCTTCCTTGTTTAATTTTGTTATTTTGAAGAGAAGGTATGTTCCTGAGACCTATTGCTAAACAACTGGATTTATCTATTAGCATATTTTTTAAAAATTATATGTGAAATAACCACTAAAGCTAGACTATTGTATCTTTTAAATGGTGTAACCTAAATAAATAAAACATTTGTCCCTACTGGGAAAACAACCTTTAGGATTAATTTTGGCATTGACAGATAAACATCCAAAGGAGTTCAATTTCTCAGTAGTTTCGCTATTACACTTTAAAGCCCAGGAATATAGAGGGTAGATTTTACTTATGGACTGATAACTTTTACTGAGGAAAAGATTTTGAAATATGATGAAAATTGTAAAAGAAATAAATGTTCACTATGAAATAAACTGAACAAATAGACAAGTGGTTTGTGACTAATACTGCAAACAGAGTGACTTTTATTTCGTGTTTATACAGTTCCTTTGAAGCTAGCCTGATATGATTGATCCTGAATCCTTGCTAAAAGCACATATACATTTCAGTTTTCTAGTCACGTGGAGATTCAACTCTGTTGTGTTTTCCAGAATAAATTTAGTAGATTGACTGTTTTCATGGGCCATTACATTTTAAAGATAGAATTTCTTTTAATAATAAAATAAATCTTTAAAATTAGGGTTATATGAGACATTTCTGAATGTCATCCCAATGAATATATCATGATTTATTCTTATGAGTACATTGTAGCAATAAAAATCTATTATTTCTCAACATTGGAAAGAAAAAAAAAATGAAATTGTTACAAAGTAAATACCCTAAGTCCTAATTCAAGAAACATTCATTTAAAATATAGCTGCTATGTAAAATACTATGGATCTCTGAAAAGATTTGCTTATAATTTACGATCAACGTTTTTATTTCAGTTCCTATTATAGTATTATCATGTGTAATAAGTATTCAGAATAGTAATTTTGGCAAATTTCTTATTGTTTTTTTATAAGTTGAAATTAACACTCCTATGTATGTGTACACTTTTCCATATGTATACACAGATGCATCCATACATATACATATATACATACATACATAGATACATACATACATACATATTAAATACAATTTTCAGAACATTTGTGCATTATACATTCTGGAAAGTGGGTATTGAAACCATGTATTGTACGCTAAATCTCATTTATCGGAAAATAATATCAGTGTGGTACTGGGGTTGTTCTTTCTAATGTATAGCTGTCTAGGTATGTCTTCATGCATTTAAGAAAAAAAAAA
>NW_016803660.1:558818-563013 GCF_001698545.2 Rhinopithecus bieti | reverse complement strand
AAAAAAAAAAAAAAAAAAAAAAAAAAAAAAACTTAGCCAGATATACTAGGGTAAAAAGAGCAAGTTAAACTACTTTAAGAAGAAAGATATATATTTATCAGTTAAGACATTAAAAACTTTTCATGATAGTTATTTACTCAGCTAAAGTCTTAGAGAAAACTAGAACCCACAGAGATAAGCAGAGAACCAGAGATTATTTGCTTTGGGGTCATTTACAGAACCTGGTTTGGGCTTTAGTTTCCTTTTTAGGATGCTGGGAATAAAAGGCAAAGCCCAAAACCAAAGGGAGAGTTAAATAGGAGACAAATTCTTTATAGCAGAGATCCCACAGTTTCATCCCTTCTGGAAGCAAACAAATTAGACTTCACAACCTTAGCTGACTGCAGTGAAAATACTATCACACTGTCAAGAAATTAAAATAATTATCCATGCAAAGTTATCATCATAAACATGCCCTCATGTGGATTTGCAGCACAAATTCATAATATCTGCACTATGCAAATAAATAAATAAATGAATAAAATAAAACTAAAAACATCAAGTCATCAAGTCATGAATTTATTTAAAATGGTCATGGACTAATAGTTGCCCAGTTGACTGACTGAAAGATGTAAACCCCTATATGCATTCTGGAGGAATACTTTGTTATCCAAGTCTTGAAATAATTTTCAGATATTTTTCCAATGAAAATCAGAAACACATCAAGAAAGTCTTTGTAAATGTGTGATTATTTCAGTTGTCTATGTGTGTGGATGGGAATGGAGACAGAAAATAATGCCTTTCTATTGCCCCAGCATGGATCATGTTACACAGTGAAGAGGCAGTAGATAATACTTAAAATGGAAAATCAGAAATAATGAAATGGAAAATCAGAAATAATAAAATGGCATGCATAAATAACCTACAGAATGAGCTGAATTTAATGTGGTACAGCTTAGAAAAAAAAAAAAAAACTTTATATTTTCTTTCTCATTCTCTTTCTGAATACTCTGTGGATTCTTTCTTCTTCTCCATTTTAGAAAGAAATCTCCAACTGGCCTTTAAATTTTGGTGTAAAATAACATCACTTTCAGCCACAAGAAGAATCTCTACTCAGTTAACAAAATGTCCAACTCAGTATCTTTAAAGGGAACTCCGTTCACTTTGTCTCCTCTCTCTTCTAAGCAATCTTAAACCCATAAATCTTTGCAGCAGGAGGGAAGGGGTGTAGTGATTGCCTTTTAAGTTCATGGCTGTGTCTCCTTAATTTCCTTGAATTCTGTCTACTTCTCTGAAACTCCACCCTAGTGCCTAACCCTAACTGTTGTCTTCTCTGGCCTGAAGATGAAAACTATTTTTCTTTTTCTTTTCTTTTTTTTTTCTTTTGAGACGGAGTCTTGCTCTGTCGCCCAGGCTGGAGTGCAGTGGCACGATCTTGGCTCATTGCAATCTCTGCTTCCCAGGTTCAAGCAATTCTTCTGTCTCAGCCTCCCAAGTAGCTGGGACTACAGGCACCCACCACCATACCCAGCTAATTTTTGTATTCTTAGCAGAAGCAGGATTTCACCATATTGGTCAGGCTGGTCTCAAATTCCTGACCTCAGGTGATCCGCCTGCCTCGGCCTCCCAAAGTATTGGGATTACCTGTGTGAGCCACCGTGCCCAGCCTGAACCATGTTTCTTATCTTTAGTTTAACTCCCTTGCAACCCATTCCCTATAACACAGCCAGGTAAAATTATTACCTGAAGACAGAAAATTATTATCTGAACACAGATAATAATTACTGTATTTCCTTTGGGAAAAGGGAGAGCATCTTATGAGTAAATCCAGGACAAATTTTATCGAAACAAAGTTAGGTTTATTTAGTTTGTTATAAGATGAAACACACCCCAGGGAACAGCCAGGACCATTTTAATATGGAGCAGTTGGGAGGGACTTTATAATATTAAAGAAGTAATTCAAAAGATGGGCCATTTTCTGAATTTGAAGTGATGTTAATTTGGTGATTGGATACCTCAATAATCTTTAGCCGGAGGCTGGAATATTAAAGCTTGGTGAGGTTTGTCACTGGTAAGGAAGTAGTGATAATTCAAAAACAGTAGTGCTATGCATAGGAAGAGGAGAGAGTTTTTTGATTGCTGTATTTCACATTTGGTTGCCCATAGGGTCAATTTCTATTTCCTTGGAAAGAAAAATAGAAATAATTGACTGGGAGTATTGATTATCTAATTGGTCTTTGAGATCATAAATTCTTCAGGTCATAATTCTGTCTGCTTTAATGATAGAGGCAAGACTTTGCTAAATACTTGAATAATCTGAAATAGGCATTTTGTCACCTGAGGATACTGAAATGAATTAAGTAAAGACACTTAAAGTGTTGAAAAGCTTTCAGTAGAGTGATATATTGTAAAATATTCACTGAACAAAGAGGAAAATGAAGACAGGAGGAATCCAATGAAAAAGACAAGAGAGATTTGAGTTTTGGGAGAAACAGTTGATAATCACTCTCAATAGCAAGAATGTTGTCACACAGGAAAGAAATCACAGCATTAGCATTTTAGTTGTGAGGAAACTTCTCGGTATTGACTAAGGCTATGATGTAGCCATGCTAAGGGAGAGCTGAAATAAGGAGAAGGTGAATAGTATTCGAGATAATGTCAGGTTCTGTTTAAGTTACCCAGCTTGATGTCAGCGTGGAAAAGGCAAATGTAAGGCCAGTGCTCACTAATTTAATGAATGAGAAAGTGTTAAGGAGATGTCAGTAAAAATATCAAGGTTGGGGGGCAGGGCAAGATGGCCGAATAGGAACAGCTCCAGTCTCCAGCTCCCAGCACAAGCGACACAGAAGACAGGTGATTTCTACATTTTCAACTGAGGTACTGGGTTCATCTCAGTAGGGAGTGCCAGACAATCGGTGCTGGTCAGCTGCTGCAGCCTGACCAGCGGGAGCTGAAGCAGGGTGAGGCATCGCCTCACCTGGGAAGCACAAAGGGGAAGGGAGTCCCTTTTCCTAGCCAGTGGAACTGAGACACACAACACCTGGAATATCGGGTAACTCCCACCCCAATACTGCACTTTACCAAGGATCTCAGCAAAGGGGCACACCAGGAGATTATAGCCCACACCTGGCTGGGAGGGTCCAGCGCCCACAGAGCCTCACCCATTGCTAGCACAGCAGTTTGCGATCTAAAGGCAAGGCAGCAGCAAGGCTGGGGGAGGGGCGCCCACCATTGCTGAGGCTTAAGTAGGTAAACAAAGCCCCTGGGAAGCTCCAACTGGGTGGAGCTCACAGCAGCTCAAGGAGGCCTGCCTGTCTCTGTAGACTCCACCTCTGGGGATAAGGCACAGCTAAACAACAACAACAACAACAAAAGCAGCAGAAACCTCTGCAGATGCAAATGACTCTGTCTGACAGCTTTGAAGAGAGCAGTGGATCTCCCAACATGGAGGTTGAGATCTGAGAACAGACAGACTGCCTGCTCAAGTGGGTCCTTGACCCCTGAGTAGCCTAACTGGGAGACATACCACAATAGGGGTAGACCGACACCCCACACATCACATGGTGGAGTACACCCCTGAGAGGAAGCTTCCAAAGCAAGAATCAGACAGGTACACTTGCTGTTCAGCAATATTCTATCTTCTGCAGCCTCTGCTGCTGATACCCAGGCAAACAGGGTCTGGAGTGGACCTAAAGCAATCTCCAACAGACCTACAGCTGAGGGTCCTGACTGTTAGAAGGAAAACTAACAAACAGGAAGGATACCCACACCAAAACCCCATCAGTAAGTCACCATCATTAAAGACCAGAGGCAGATAAAACCACAAAGATGAGGAAAAAGCAGGGCAGAAAAGCTGGAAATTCAAAAAATAAGAGTGCATCTCCTCCTCCAAAGGAATGCAGATGATCGCCAGCAGCGGATCAAAGCTGGACGGAGAATGACTTTGACGAGATGAGAGAAGAAGGCTTCAGTCCATCAAACTTTTCAGAGCCAAAGGAGGAATTACGTACCCAGCGCAAAGAAACTAAAAATCTTGAAAAAAGAGTGGAAGAATTGATAACCAGAATAATTAATGCAGAGAAGGCCATAAATGAACTGACAGAGATGAAAACCATGACACAAGAAATACGTGAGAAATGCACCATCTTCAGTAACTGACTCGATCAACTGGAAGAAAGAGTATCAGTGATTGAGGATCAAATGAATGAAATGAAGC
>NW_016803660.1:543241-554830 GCF_001698545.2 Rhinopithecus bieti | reverse complement strand
AAAAAAAAAAAAGAAAAAAAAATCAAGGTCATGAAAAAACAAAGATTGAAAAATTATATCACCTTAAAGAGGCCTTAAAAGAATGACAAATGACAACCTGAATTGAATTTTAGACTAGACCAAAAAAAAAAAAAAAAAAAAAAAAAAAAGAACCAGGGGACATACTGATAAAATTTAAAATAATCTATGCATTATATAAATAATACCTTATCAATTTGATTTTGTGATATCTGTCATTAAACTGTGCTTATTTGAAAGAATGTCCTTTTAAGAAACACACACACAATTAATATACAAAGTCATTCACAGATAAAGGAGCAACTCACTTAGAATTTACCCTCGAATGTGTGTATGTGCGTGTGAGACAGAAAATACACAGAAATTGAACAGAAGTTTGGTAAAATAAATAGGATACAAGTAAAAATTGTATACAAGTTCTTTTTAATGTTTTAAATTTTTTTTATAAATTGAATGTTTCAAAATTCACTGTTAAAAATTGAAAAGAATATGATATATAACATGATGCTAAGAGCCTCTAATTCACAGATGATTTCACATAAAAGTGAAGAACTTATAATTTGGAAATAGAATCATAGCAGCAGGGATCATGGAGGTTCCTATATAATCTCCTGACTCCCAATTTTGTGAGATATGGAAAATGAACACCTTCTACTAGAGAGAGCTTAAGATGAAGTGCTGTATTCAGGAAATGGTAAGCTAAAATGCTTTATCAGTAGTAGCAGTATTAATATTATTATTATTTTATTTAATACTGAAGTAGAGACTATTTCTTCAAGCAAAAATATGAAAGTAAGCTTGCATATGAATAATTTGATTTTTTCCAGTTAGTATTGCGTTTAAAGATACATTATGTAGTTACTGTTCCTATGTGAAACAAAGTGGCTTCTATTGGGACTGGGCATAGATCTTTGGCTTCATTAGAGAAATGCACCCACCAATTGAGCCAAATGCTCAGATCCTGTAAACCTACACTCCACACACTGAGTGATTAACAATGTGGAACTGGAGAGGGAAATTGATAAATTAGTACTTAGGTCCCAGTTTAGAAAACATAACGAAATGACAAGTAAAGGAAATAACATACTCAAATTTCAACTGAAATAGCTAGTATTTTTGTATTTAATTCAGTTTTCCATCCAGGTGTTATTAATTCAGTTTTATTATGACTGTGACATATTTCATGAAGATGAAATAAAATGTATTTTAAACATTTATTTTAAAATTCTTTTCATGCTGATCTATCACTTGAAATAACATCTAAATCTAATCTTATTATTTAAAAGCAATTAAACAGAAATTTTGAAGTAGTACAACCTCATTATTTCTTTGAACATAAGGAACACAGTAATTAATCAAAGTACTTAATTTTATACTGATTTTAAATGCATTTATATGGGCTTAAATAGAAATCTTGACAACAGAAGATGCTCTTCTAACATTTGATAAATTATTCCATAATATAAATTACATAATTAGTTTTTAAGTAATCATTTAAAAAAAATTTTGTCTATTAGTAATATGTTCAAATTATTTTCACATTATTCTGTACTTTGCCCTGTGAATTCTCCTGAAAAATAAATAACTATATTACAGTAGGTGTTAACACATTATCATCTGTCGGTTTTAACAAACTTATTAGATCACCATTAATATTGTCTTAGATTTCAAGCAAACTGATGTATCCTCATGGACATACTATATAAAGTATGTATTATATGACTGAAAATGTATCAATCTACATCCCAAATGGAGACACATAGCACATTTCAGTTAAGATAATTTGAAGAGGTTTTATTTGTATAAGAATAAATTATGAAGGTGTGAATGAGGTGTAAGAAAACTCAAGTGTTAGTGCAGATGCCTGCACTAGCTGAATTTTTTTAACAATAAAAGGAGGGTGAGGTTATAGGAACAAGAAAAAAATATAGCTTTGAGGATTAGTTATCTTCAGTAAAGGAACACAGCCAACTGTTGTGATCTTAGTAAGAGGGAGCCTGAGGATAATTTTCCTGAACTATCTCTCCTTTACCCTTTAGATTTCCTACTGGGGCTAATCATTGGTGGAACTCAACTAGAAGTAAGAGGGCCTTGAAGTCCTGTTGATACAGCCCACATATGTCAGTGTCCTGAGTCTAAAACAGGGTTGGCAGAGTTCAAAGAGGATGTGGAGGCCAAGCAAGAGAGAACTATATTTAGAAGACTTTGACTGAGTTGCAATGTACATTGACTAATAACTCAATTAAAAAAAAAAATTGGAGTTTTAAATTAATTCAGGGAAAATTATGCAAATAAGGAATGGTTCATAAGAATAGTTCACCTACCTGTTTCTATTTAGACCTTAATGATAATGAAAGCGCTAACTAATTCAAAAAGAGAAAATTTACAATAGACAATTTCAAGTTTTAAAATATATGGACTAGGGCATGGTGGGTCTGAGTGAAATCTATATGGTATTTCTTATATTTTCCTAGGTACATACGCTATATATTTACATACACACAGTGTGTGTGCAAGTACACACAGCATATATATTACACAATGAATATTTTCACTGTTAGCACACAACACCCCAGAACAGAACTTCTGAACAGGGCTTTAGCACCACAGTAATAAATCCTCTTCAATAAGGCCATTATTGGAAGTGCTCCAGTTAGTGCTAGTTGTATTTTTTATCTTGTGTCTGTGACTGTAAATGTTAGCAGTCTGATTTAAGACACAGTCAGTCACCCTTGCCTGTAACTAAAGTCTAGAATTCACACATATCTAAGTTAAAGCCCAAGAAAATATTCTTATTACATACGTTACCATGTTTGGTACTATGTTAACTACAGATACTTTAGTTTAGATTACCAAGACAGAAAATAATTGTAAAACATTCGATTTTTAGTATCACTTTTATGAGACCCAACTTACTGAAATCATAGACTTCTTCAAAAGATTATTTATCTCCAAATTATGTAACGGTTACTACTGAAACTCTATTCTGATTATATAATAAACAAGTGCTGACTAGAAACAGTAATAGTAACTATGACAAATTATGAAATATAAATACCAAAATGTCACTAAAATACTGATAAAAGTTGGCGATCTCATTACTGTTTGGAAGGAAGAAGATATTCATAAATTTTAGATGTTTTAAAATTTTTTAAGTGACAAGAGTTTAGTTATATTGAGTCTTTAATATTGAAGCTTTTCATCAGTAGATGTTACTAGATGTGTTTTAGTTGACAAATAATTCATTACTTACACCAGTAACCGTTAAGGCACAATAAGTTATAATTGCGAGTTTCTTAAATAACTATCACATTTTAAATATAATTGTTAATTTTACTTATGTTGAATTAGTATTGTGACTAGTTTTCAACCTCCACAAATTATATCTCTCAAAGCTTTCCATATAACCTATTTTCAACAAATTCCTACTAAATTTTGTACTCTTAATTTATAAATGAATAAACAAAAAATAGTCCATTATATATTATTCTATAAAGCATCAGCAAAATCCTCAACTCATTTTTTTAATTATTTTTTTAAAGGTTCAATGCATGATATTTCAAATAATTATTTAAAAATCATTGTAGTAATTTTATTAACCCCATTCGTTGATTGTTCTTAGTCTTGCATCAATAATTTGAAGAAAAAAATCAAATTATGTTTGCCATGTTTTCTTTAAAAATACATCGGCCAGGCGCAGTGGCTCATGCCTGTAATCCCAGGACTTTGGGAGGCCGAGGCGGGTGGAACACGAGGTCAGGAGATAGAGACCAGCCTGGCTAACACTGTGAAACCCCATCTCTACTAAAAATACAAAAAAGTTAGCTGGGCGTGGTGGCGGGCGCCTGTAGTCCCAGCTGCTGGGGAGGTTGAGGCAGGAGAATGGAGTGAACCCAGAGGCGGAGCTTGCAGTGAGCTGAGATAGCACCACTGCACTCCAGCCTGGGCGACAGAGCAAGACTCCATCTCAACAACAACAAAAATGCATCAAAGGTCAGATTAAAAAATAATTTCAAAAGTAATTATGGAAGTAAAAATCATCCCACAGCCTACAGATAAAAAATATAAAATAATTCAGGCCAAGATATAGTAAAGAGCACTTGTATGTAATATAAGAAAGTTGGTTAAAAATCCTGATAGTGTATATTCTACAATTTATAATTTTCATAAAACTTCTGATGTAAGAAAAAGATTATTAATTTTTTAGATTATGAATTTAAAATACTCTAAAACATAGTGGAGAATAATAATAAGGGGAGCTAAGCATATTTTGAATATTTGCAGTATATTACCATATATACTTTTATTACCTAAGCTAAATTATATATAATAGTTACTATATATGCCATTCTAATATTGGCACTAATTCTGATTTACAATATTTATTTGTAGCATTTGGTTTTCCAAGAAAGTATTACTACAATTAATTAATTATTAGGGACATAGTTCACATAATACATTGAACACGCCCTAAACCAAATACTAATTTCTATGTTTTTAAATGGATTCTGCTAAAGAGAGATTTATGATTCAACCATAGTCTCATGGAGTCCAATTGTGCTCTCCATTCACTATGTTCTTATCAAACCACAGAGGAAATAAAGAGCATATGAGAGAGATTTCCAGAAATGGGTATGAAAATAAGTAGTGACCGAAATGCAAAAGTTAATGTCAATTTTCAGATGAACATTGAGAAGAGTTTATTCAGTACTTTGGGAAATCTTTGTCTATATTTTGCATTATCCATTTATAGTTATCTGTTATTCTATATTGTTTAAGATGATAGTTTACTTTAGAAAAGTATATATAAGATAAATTTTTATTATTTTATACTTTAAATAACCAAGATGAGAAATAAATTCACACTAAACCAAATTCAATTTTCAAATTCTCATTTGTTCGACTTCATCATAGCATATGAAAATCTAATGCCATAGATACAAAGTTTTAAAAGAAAAAATAGTAAATAAATAAATATTAATATCTAATAGACTCTCAAAAAAAGCTTATAAATTCAAGTGCATAAAATTAAGAATGATGTCTGGATGTAGGAATCAGAGCATTAGAAATTGTTCCATATTTGGGGAGTGAGAAACATTACATATGTATCATGAGTTTATAAAGATCATTGAAATCATCTGCCTGAAGCAAATCTTAATAGACTTCATTAATTGGCTTTGGTTGGTTAGTTTGTTTTAATTTCATGAGCTGGTAAATTTCTTTTAGAAATTGGTGATTTGCCTAACTTTTCAGCTTTTTATTGTCTTATTCATCAATAATTTGATGGGGAGTTTCTTTCATAAAACACTTGCTTACATCAATCTGATTACTAATTATCTTCATTACTATTTATTATTATTATTTAATGTTTGTGATTATTTATTTTGTTGTTATTGTTACACAGCTTTCTATTACTTTTTTAAAAAATCTGATAATCTTTGCCGCCTTCTGTGGAGATATTTCAAAATATTATATATCTTCTTGGTACCCTATAGAAATAATTATAATATTTATTTACTAAAATATATTCATATTATCTATTAGAGCCAGAAACATAACAAAAATGAACATTGTAAATACTTTAAAATGTAAAGCTGAAATTAGTTTCAACTCATGTTTTCTGGCACTTACCTATGGCGCAGCATTAAGCTCACTTCTGCCCTAACACATAAGAGCCCAGCAGAACAAAAAGATGACAGTGCAATCCTTTACTTTGCAGGTCTTTCAGTGTTCTTTGCGATTTCACATCTCATTACTACTGTCTATTTTTCATCTCTTTCTATGTTTGCTTATCTATCTCATAGAAACAAACCTTTAGGAGAAACTCAAAATAATTTCACCACTTATTTTAGAGGTAAAAAAGCAAAAAAAGAAAGAAAATAGAATTAACGTTCGTAAACATAAATTAATTTAACAGCAGCAAGGTACAACACATTATTTAAGGAAATGTGAAGAAAATAAATAGGAAAGAGATCTCGTATGAAAAGGAGCTTATAATTTTATTAACAAGTAAAACTCCACAACACTTTATTTCTTCTTTAAAAATGATCTGCACAAATCATAAGAGATCCCAATGAATATCATAAATGTGAAGGGACCACCCCTTCGCATTACCATGGTTGCAGAAATGTGTTCAAGGTTCTGTAGTTTAGAGGTCTAAATGGGACTTTCCTGGGAAGCTTACCAGGTTTTATGAAAATAAATACTAACATCGAATTATAGGTAGAAGAAAATAATATGCCTTCATCTTAGACTATGGGAAGAGTAAATACTGTGGCATTTAAAATTTTTTAATTGATGTGTAATAATTGTTCATATTAATAGAGTATACATTTTGATTTTAATAGAAGAACTAATTACTATTAGTAATTTTATATTACTAAATGTATAGTGACTAGACCACTAACAGCAATTACTGATGTAGGCTATTATCAGGGTAATTAGCATAGCCAGCATCTCCAGCATTTATCATTTCTTTGTCTTGTTATCTGAAACTTCCTTCTAGTTATCTGAAACTGTATCAAACATTGTCAACTATAGTCATCCTAAAGTAGTATAGAACACTAGAAAATTTCCCTCCATCTAGCTAAAATTATATACCCCTTAATAAATCTCTCCCTATTCCTCCCTTCCCACACCCTTCCTGTGTTCTACTTTTTAATTTCTGTGAGACCAACGTTTTTAGCTTCCACATAGGAGTGAGAATATGCAGTGTTTAACTTTTTGTTCCTGGCTTATTTCACTCTAGTTACATCCATGTTGTTATGAATGACAGATTTTCATTCTTTTAATCTTTTATGGCCAAATAGTATCCCATTGTGTATATCACGCAATATGATATTGTGTATATATCACATTCTCCTCATCAATTTATCTGTTTTTGGACACCTATAGGTTAACTCACTAAGTTGAATACTGCTGCAGTGAACATGGTGATGCAGATGTTCAACACACTGATCTTATTTTTCATTTGGATAAATGCCCAGTAGTTGGAATTGCTGGCTCATATGGTCATTCTTTTTTTAGTTTTTTGAGGAATCTTCATACTGTTTTCCATAGTGGCTGTACTAGTTTACATTCAAACTAATAGTATTTAAGAGTTCCCTTTTAGCTGCATCCTCTCCAGTACTTTATATTATTGTCTTTTGGATAATGCCCACAATACTTTTGTTTTCTTCTTTTGATTATTGTCTGTTTAGGTAACTTGTCCATTTTTTAATCAGAATTTTTTTTTTTCATGTTGAGATGTTTGAGTTCATTGGATATTGTGAATATTAAACACGTGTTGAATGAATAGTTTGTAAATATTTCTCCCATTCTCTGAACTGTCTTCTTACTCTGTTGTTTCTTTTTTATACAGAAGCTTTTGAGTTTGATATAAAGTCCTATTTTTTTTGCTTTTTTTTGCTTTTGTTGCCTGTGCTTTTGTAGTCTTATAAAATCTTTTCCTATATGAATGCCTGAAAAAGTCCCATATGTTTTATTCTAATTTTTTAAAATTATACTTTAAGTTGTTGGGTACATGTGCAGAACGTTCAGGTTTGTTGGTATACATGTGCGATGGTGGCTTACTGCACCCATCAACCTGTCATCTACATTAGGTATTTCTCCTAATGCTATCCCTCCCCTATCCCCCATCCCTGACAGGCCCTGGTGTGTGATATTCCCCTCTCTGTGTTTATGTGTTCTTATTGTTCAACTCCCTTGAGTCTTACATTTGTGTATTTCATCTCCTTTAAGTTGGTTTTTGTATAGGATGATAGGTGGGGGTATAATCTTATTCTTCTACACACGGATATCCAGTTTTCCCAGCACACTTATAAGTAATTTTATACAAAAATAAGAAAGAATTACATTTCAGGGATTGATTTTATTCAAGTATTGTTACCATGATCAACATTAAACATAATGCTATAAAATATTAATTACTATAAAGGTTATATATGTGTAAATATATGCATATATACTTACATGTATATAAGCATTTTCTGTATTTAAAGAAAAAAATTTCATGAAATTCTTGTAACAGAATTTCTTGAAATCCATATTTTAAAGTCTAGTCAACCTTATTTTTAACATATTAGTTCAAAAAATTAATGTAAGATATCCATACCTAGGTATAACCTTTTCTCAAAGTCTTGACTAATCTGGGATGAGAACCTGAGCAGTATACCATCCGAAGTGTCTAGTAATACATAAAAATGACTAAATATGTGATGGACTAGGAAAATATGACTGAAGGAAAATTAATAAGTAAATAATCCAAGATAAACCAGAGATATAAATTAGCAGGCAGGAATTTTAAACCAGTTGTTTGAAATATGTGCAAACACTTTAAGAAAAGCAAATCTTAATAAGTAAACCTAAAAATAGAACTACTACAAAAGCAAAATGAAAGTTCTAAGAAGTTAAAGTAAAAATTTATTGTATGTAACTAACAAAAGATTAAAGATGGCAAAGAAAGATTCAGCGACCTAGTAGACAAAGCAATAGAATGTATACAATCGGGTGAAGTGGCTCACACCTGTAATATCAGTGCTTTGGACAGCTGAGGAGAGAGGATCTCTTGAGCCCAGGAACTTGAGATGAGTCTGGGCAACATTGTGAGACTCTAATCTCTACAAAAATTTAAAGAAATTAGTTGGCTGTGTTGGTGCATACTGATAGTTCTAGCTACTTGAGAGGCTGAGGTGGGAGAACCACTTGGGCCCAGGGGTCAGAAGCTGCAGTGAACTATGATTATGTTGCTGCACTCGAGCTTGGGAGACAGAGCAAAACTTTGTTTCTAAAAATAAATTAATCAATCAATAAAAACTGTAAAATATGAAGTACAGGCAACAAAACAGGCAGCAAAACAGATTGAAAAATAAGTAAAGTTGATGCCTGTACCCAGTGGGTCCAGAATATGCTAATTAGATTCTTAGGATAGACAGAATGTGAGAGGGGAATATGTGTGTGTGTGTGTGTATGCGCATGTGTGTGCATGTGTATTTGAGGAAGTAATGGCAAAGATATCCCAAAGAAGAAGAAAAATACAAATTCACAGACTCGAGATGTACAAGAACCCTTTAGCAGGCCAAATGCAAAGAGAATCACACCTAGATATATTGTAATTAAATTGCTGACAACTAAATATAAATCTTGAAAGTAGTCAGAGTAAAATAAAAATGAAACAAATAATGGTGGAATTCCCAAGAATCAGAAAATATCAATGCGAGCACACAATGAATGGGCCAATATCTTTGAGGTGTTTATAGGAAAAGTGAAAAAGGAAACACATGGACGACAAAAAACAAAAATTCTATATCCAGTCAAACTGTCTCGATACAGCAAGGTGAATTAAAAATCGTTTCAGAAAATGAAAGCTAAAACAAATTATCATCAAAAGATCTGTGCCACAAAAGCTGCTATGAGAAATTTTCAGACTCCAAATGGAGCTGACCAAAATAGAGGCTGAGACTAGATAAATACTTTGAATAAATGCAAAAGACTTACTTTTTTATTCTTCTCTTAATTGCCTTAATATACAAGTTATAATTTAATACAAAAATGTAACCTTGTATGGTTATGTTTATAACACATGTAGATGCAAAATGTATGTCCATGTATAACAAATTTGAGGCAAATTAAATATGAATATTATAAAATTCATACATTTTGCATAAAGTGTTAAAATATTAACCCTATACTGAGATATACAAACATAAAATAATCCCAACAGCAACCATACAATAGATACAGAGTGATATGGCAGAAAGTCCATTAATGGAATTTAAGTGGAATATTAAAAAAAAAAGTTGATCAATTCAAGAAAAAGAATAAAAACACGAAAGACAAATGGGAAAATAAAAAAAGAATCACTAGATATGGATGGAAAATTATAAATATGAATACAACTACATTACATCAAATATAAATTGAATTTACAATTCAATTAAAATGTACAGATTGTTCCAAATTGCCAGCCTAAACTCTAAAAACAAAAAATGATAAATCTTGCAAAATTATTTCTTTCAATAAGGTACACTTCAAATGTAAAGACATGAATGATTCACAAGTAAAATATTAAATGTATCCCATGCAAATATTAAACATAAGCAAGCTAGTGTTGCTATATTAATATCAGATAAAATGAACTTCAAGACAAGCCATTGTACAAGAAATAAAGAGGGTCATTTAACATAAATCTTAAAAAACTGTATCTTGAAGACTAAGTTTTAATTGAGCCTAATCAATAATTCCCACTCATATCTCACATATTGAGAGTTTTATTATTATTCCATACCAGAAATTGTTTACTGACCTAGGATTTGTATATATTCAATATTTTAATGTATCTGATGGTTAGACTGTCATTACATAAAATATACTTTTGATCTTGTGCTGTGTAGTCTTTAACTCCCATTTATTTATAGGTCAATGTCATAAGAGATAAGAGGCATTATTAATGCTGCACGACAGAGACTAAAGAATTCTTGTTCTGTTCTGTACAGGCTCTTGTGGAACAATGAGAAATCAGAGAAAGAACAAGACGTCATCTGCAGCCAAACCGGGTCAGAAGGATTGTAGAACCTTTTATCTTTCTTTTGTTCCCTCAATCCTATTGTCATCATTCAATTAGAAGTATTATTTTGAACAGCTTTAATAGAAAATAAATGGACTTAACTTTTTTTCTGATTTGTTGTGCCCTGCATTTCAAAATAAATATTAGTCACTGAGCTAAGATATATCAGACAACATCAGGGATACTAAGTTATTAATCAAATGAATTTTAAAGTGAAAATGCTGATATCATATGCTGGATGTAGGCTCTTACCTAGTGAGGATCTGTTCGATAAATAGTGCCTTGTTACTGCTAAAGCTAAACAAATATAAAAAGAAAGCAGAGACGGGTTCCCTTGCTCAGCTTAAGCCATGACAGACACAATCTATTCCTGTTACTACTAATCCTATAATACTTAAGAATTCTTACCTTTAAAAAAATTGCTTTTCACAGAATATATAACTATAAAAATGATGGCATGCTATTAGCATCGTCTTTGTAGTCACCTTTTTCATACTTTGTAATATAAACCTATTAGTTAGGATGATCCTGCAACACAAGAAAACAGAACATATTCCCCAAAATGAAAAGGAAACCAGAGTAACAGATAATGAGCTTTGGCTGTTTAAATATAAGCTCAAATATTTGCCAGAACATGGGGAAATCATGTCAACAAGATTACAATTACTGTCGCATTTCCAAATCAAAAGATTGATAAAAATTAGGGATTGAATTTTCCTGTTTTACCTGAAGAAATGCAGTTGTATACTTTTTAAATGTTAGCAAATATCTAACTAATAAAAAATTAGTTTCTTTTCATTGATATTTTGAACATAATTTTAAATTTATAATTTAGATACCTATTCTGATTTTTTAAAATAATATTTGAACCAATTAAAATTCTTAGTTACAAGTAGATAATAGTTGTTTAAAATCAATTTTGAAAATCAAATTCCAAATTCAGTATGAGTTTACAATTTTTTTATTCAAAGAATTTAAACATTGTCTTGACATTATGTCACATGTTT
>NW_016803660.1:537338-540722 GCF_001698545.2 Rhinopithecus bieti | reverse complement strand
TTTCCATTGAAAACGATTTTAATTGATGGCTTAATCTAAAGAATGACTCATTTACTGAATTATTTGAATTTTACATACAGATTGAAATAGTTCACATTAAGTAAGCAATATACCATTCAACAGAATTTTCTTTCTTGACTGGGGTTTACTATTATCAAAAATATTACATATGTTGTGAACATCTTCTGTATGAAGCAAATGACACAGGACTTACTCTCTGGTGAAACCATGGTGGGAACAACTGCCATGGAGGCACTCATGAGTATGCCAGCAGAGAAAACAGGTGACCCAAACCAAATATCTCCAAGAGCTGGAACATGAAGAAGCCTCCACTTATAATGGTTTTGAGGTGTTGTCTCAGTTTGAGTCGTAACATTGCCCATGGTCCTACTTTTATCCATGAAAGGAAATTTGAGTGAATTTTTTTGGAATAACTGTGCATAATACCCTTTAGAATGTGCTATGGAGCATAAAAATACAAAGTCCATTCTGAAAAGAAGGACACCGACAAGAGATCAAGTCATATCTTATGATTACTAGCTTTGTGATATTTGCATAAGACATCATTTCTTTCAGCTTCACTTTCTTCAATACAGGTCTTGAGAGGATTAATGGAATAATAAACATAAAGTGATTAGCAGAAGACCCTTAGAAAAAGACATCAGTTAGTTGTTATTATCATATTTTACTATGCAAAGTAGTAGTGATATTAGATGTTGCTGATGAAAATAGGAATAAAATACATATATGAAATACATATATGAACAAGCTAAATGTTAGACCATTCATTCTCAATCATTTCAAACCAACTTCTCATATATTGTAGTGAATTTGTTATCATGCAATAATAAACAGAGAAACTGTAACCCAACTTCATAGGCAGCTACAAAAAAAAAAATATAATGCCCTAACTGTATTAGGAAACATAAAAGCAAATTTAAGTTAAGAAATAATATGTCCTTTAATAATCACACCTTTGGGAGAAGACACAAGCCTTTGCATCATATTAAACAGACAATTGCCACTGATAGTGGTAGGTGAATATCAAGAGTGGCATTGCCTTTGCTGATATAAGTTTGGGGAAATACTGAACAGTTTTTATTATATGCCCCTCCAGAAACATTTTATTTATATACAAAATATTAGTTCTAGGTTTTATCATATATAAATACATATCAGATCATTCAAAATATGTACATGACAAAGGTCTATTTTTGCACAGTGCAGAATATCTAACAGTCCTCATCCATATACATTCAATGCCATTCACATGTGACAACAAAATGCTCATACAAATATCCAGATGCCTCACTGAATGGCATTTTCCTTACTACGATACTCCCTTTTGCGTAACACTTCCTATGACAACTGAGCAAAGAAGACATCTTTTTTGTTGTTCCAGCTTTGTCAAAGAAGGATATTAAAATTGCGTGGCATTTAAAAAATTATCATACCTTGGGATTCAGATTTTACAATGCTTTTCTTCTTTTTTCCCTTCCATTCTTCTCTCACTTCATATTTTCTTCTTTCTTTCAAACAGTATTTATTAAACAGCTATCATATTAAGAAGAATTCTATTTAGGCACTGATGATAGAATAGTGAACAAGAAAACAGATCTTCCCATAGTCATAAAGTTATGAGATGGTGAGGCTAGAAATGAATAGAAGTAATTACAATAAAGTGTGCGTGGGGGTGCCCGGGTGGGTGGGTGTGGGTGTGTTACATTGAAGATGAGATAAAAAATCTGTACATCTAGATATAAATATGAGATCTTTTGGTTAAGTGTGGATTAGAAAAAAAGGAAGGGACAAAAGGCAGAAGGAAGTGAGAGAGGCTGACAAGGTTGATGACTATTTTACAGAGGAAAGTTACTAATGACATCTCTCAGGAAGTACTACTTGAAAAATACTGATGTGACACTGCGATAAGATCTGAGGGAAACATTTGTCTGGTGATGAAAATCTAAGAGTAAAGTTCCTAGGTAAGGCAGAACTGGCTTAACATGCTTAAGGAGTGAAAAGTAGCAAGCCCATCTAACATGAAGTGTGTGATAATGGGAAGATAAATGAGAGATTAATTTGGAAAGGTCATGAGAAGACAGTTTGTACAGGGCATTATAGGAGCTTAAACCTCTTTGTAAAGGAGATGAGAAGCTGTAAGAGAGTTTGATATTTAAAAGCATAACTCCAGATAGGGAATTGAGTAGAACTCTGTGAAATGGGAGATTGTATTGTTGAGGCTGTATGAAAGTAGAACAGACAGTATTTGATGATGTATTGGTGAGGTAGACAGAGTAAAATCAAACATCATGTTTGAGAATGAACATCTAGGTGAATAATGTTACAATCTACTGCAATACAAAAGACATGGGGAGTAGGTTATGACAGGGACATGGTAGAGTTGAAACAAGATATTTGGAGACATTATGCTTGAATTTCCTATTCAATATACAAGTGAAAAATCAAGAAGGAAGTAAAACTAAGTAAAATATATAAATTTTGAGCTTAGGCATGAGTCATTACTAGAGAAATACATCTATTTCTCATCAGTAGTTTATGTGGATCTTTGGGAAATAAAAATGGAATCTAATAAAGGGATTTAACTACAAAAAAAAACAAATATTTTCAAAAATATTAAATCATAAAATGGTTAAAATATTTCAGTTGGGCAACATAAAATAAATATTTTATGATTGTTAACTAACAGTTATCACTACTTAAAGAGTATTAAGGCTGGGCACGGTGGCTCAAGCCTGTAATCCCAGCACTTTGGGAGGCCGAGACGGGCGGATCACGAGGTCAGGAGATCAAGACCATCCTGGCTAACCTGGTGAAACCCCATCTCTACTAAACAATACAAAAAAACTAGCCAGGTGAGGTGGCGGGTGCCTGTAGTCCCAGCTACTCAGGAGGCTGAGGCAGGAGAATGGTGTGAACCTGAAAGGCGGAGCTTGCAGTGAGCTGAGATCCAGCCACTGCCCTCCAGTTTGGGTGACAGAGCGAGACTCCATCTCAAAAAAAAAATAAAAAATAAAAAAAGAGTATTAAAATATTTTCTGTCACTGAAACATAATAATTTCCACAACATTATCAGAAAATGCAAAAGGAGGTTAATTGGTTTTCTCTAAGGTTAAGAGTAATAAACAAAGTTTTACATTATTTTGTGATTTCTCACAAAGGAGACATGCATGGTTTTGTAATTACAAAATATATTATTTGTGAAATAGGTATCATAAAGATTAATCTGTTGGCAATGTGTAGAATAAATTAATATCAACTAGAGGCACACTGAGACATATAAGGTAGACCATCATTTGGAAAGCTACTACATCACCGAATCTATCAATAAGGTGATAAAACCCCCCTGGCCAGCAGAAAGTATAT
>NW_016803660.1:524658-537298 GCF_001698545.2 Rhinopithecus bieti | reverse complement strand
CCATCTCTACTAAACAATACAAAAAAACTAGCCAGGTGAGGTGGCGGGTGCCTGTAGTCCCAGCTACTCAGGAGGCTGAGGCAGGAGAATGGTGTGAACCTGAAAGGCGGAGCTTGCAGTGAGCTGAGATCCAGCCACTGCCCTCCAGTTTGGGTGACAGAGCGAGACTCCATCTCAAAAAAAAAATAAAAAATAAAAAAAGAGTATTAAAATATTTTCTGTCACTGAAACATAATAATTTCCACAACATTATCAGAAAATGCAAAAGGAGGTTAATTGGTTTTCTCTAAGGTTAAGAGTAATAAACAAAGTTTTACATTATTTTGTGATTTCTCACAAAGGAGACATGCATGGTTTTGTAATTACAAAATATATTATTTGTGAAATAGGGTATCATAAAGATTAATCTGTTGGCAATGTGTAGAATAAATTAATATCAACTAGAGGCACATTGAGACATATAAGGTAGACCATCATTTGGAAAGCTACTACATCACTGAATCTTTCAATAAGGTGATAAAACCTCCCTGGTAAGCAGAAAGTTTATGTGTGTGTGTCAGGCAAATGTAAAGAAATAATACCTTGGATATGATCACTATGAAGTCTTGGATTCTTAATGTTTAATAAATATAACACTGACCCTTGATCATCTGTGTTTTGTCTTACTTATTAGCAAAACTAAAACTCAAATGAAACACATCACCTATTCCACACATGCAAATTTATGAACAAAAGTGACTAGAAAAAAAACACATTGTTATGTCTATCGGTTACAATTTAATTCAGGGAAACAATGTCCAAAATGATTCAGAGATCCTTTTCAGAGAAGTAAATACCGAGATAATTTGTTACCACCAGAGCTTCTGAAGAAAGCACTAAATATGGAAAGGAAAGACGATTACCAGTCACTACAAAAATACACTGAAATATACAAACCAGTAACATTATAGAGCAATGACATAAATAAGTCTGCAATATAACTAGCTAACATCATGATGAGAAGATTAAATCTACACATATCAATACTAACCTTAAATGTAAATGAGTTAAATGCCCCAGTAAAAAATCACAGAGGGGCAACCTGGATAAAGAACCAAAACCCATTGGTATGCTGTCTTCAAGAGCCCCATCTCACTTGCAATGACATACATAGGTTGAAAATAAAGTGATAGAGGAAAATCTACCATGCAAACGAAAAGCAGAAAAAAGCAAAGGTTGCAACCCTAGTTTCTGACATAACAGACTTTAAACTAACAAAGATCAAATAAGACAAAAAAGGGCATTAAAGAGGTTCAATTCAACCAGAAGAGCTGACTATCCTAAATATGTATGCACTCAACACAGGAGCAACCAGATTAATAAAACAAGTTTTTAGAGACCTTCAAAGAGACAGACTCCCACACAATAATAGTGGGAGATTTTAACCCACAGACAATATTAGATCTATCATCAACACAGAAAATTAACAAAGATATTCAGGACCTGTATTCAGTACTGGATCAAATGAACCTTATAGATATTTGCAGAACTCTTCACCCCAAAGCAATAGAATACACATTCTTTTCACTGTCAAATGGCACTTACTCTAAAATCAATCTAATAATCAGAAGTAAAACACTCCTCAGCAAATACAAAATAACTGAAATAACAGTCTCCCAAACCTCAGCATAATCAAATTAGAACTCAAGACTAAGAAATTAATTCAAAACCATGCAATTACATGGAAATTAAATAACCTGCTTCTGAATGACTTTTGGGAAAATAATGAAATTGAGGCAAAAATCAAGAAGTTTTTTGAAACTAATGAGGACAAAGATATAACATACCAGAATCCCTGAGACACAGTTAATCCAGTGTTAAGATGAAAATTTACAGCACTAAACACCCACATCAAAAAGTTAGAAAGATCTCAACTTAACAACCTAACATCACAACTAAAAGAACTAGAGAATCAAGAGCAAACATATCCTAAAGCTAGCAGAAGACAATAAATAACCAAAATCAGAGCTAAACTCAAGGAGATGGATATAGGAAAAAAAACATTCAAAAGGTCAACAAATTCAGGAGCCGTTTTGTTTTGAAAAATAAATAAATAAATAAAATAGATAGACCACTATCTAGACTAATAAAGAAGACAAGAGACAAGATTCATATAAGCACAATCAGAAACCATAAGGAGGATATTACCACAATCCCACAGAAATACAAACAACTATCAGAGGATATTATAAACAACTCTATGCACATAAAGTAGAAAAGCTAGAAGAAATAGATACATTCCTGGACACATACACCCTCCCAAGACTGAACCAGGAAGAAATTCAATACCTGAACAGACCAATAAAGAGTTATGAAGTTGAGGCAGTAATAAATAGCCTACCAATTAGAAAATGACAGGACCGGACAGATTCATGGCTGACTTTTACCAGATGCACAAAAAAGAGCTGGTACAATTCTTACAGAAACAAATCCAAAAATGTGAAAAGGAGAGATTCACCCCTAACTAATTATATGAAGCCAACATCATCCTGATACTAAAAACTGGCAGAGATACAACAAACAAAACTTCAGGCCAATATCCTTGATGAACATTGATGCAAAAATCCTCAACAAACTACTGGCAAACTGAATCCAGCAGCACATCAAAAAGCTTATCCACCATGATCAAGTAGGCTTCATCTCCAGGAAGCAAACTTGGTTCAATATTTGCAAATCAATAATTGTGATTCATCACATAAACAGAACTAAAAACAAAAGCCACATGATTATCTGAATAGATGCACTAAAGGCTTTTGATAAAATTCAATATCCCTTCATGCTAAAAACTCTCAATAAACCAGGTATTGAAGGAACATAACTCAAAATATTAAGAGACATATCTGATAAACCCACAGCCAATGTGATACTGAATGAGCAAAACCTGGAAGCATTCCCCTTGAAAACTGGCACTAGACAAGAATGCCCTGTCTCAACAAGCCTATTCAACATAGTATTGGAAGTTGTGGCCACAGCAATCAGGCAAAAGAAAAACAGAGCCATTTCAATAGGAAGAGAAGAAGCCAAACTATCCCTGTTTGCAGATGACATAAGCCTATATCAAGAAAAGCCCATCATCTCAGCCAAAAAGCTTCTTAATCTGATAAGCAACTTCAGCAATGTCTTGGGATAAAAAAAATCAATGTGCAAAAGTTGCTGGCATTCCTATACACCAACAATAGTCAAGCCAAGAGTCAAATCACAAATAAACTCTCATTCAAATTTCCACAGAAAGAAACAAAATACCTAGGAATACATTTAACCAGGAAGGTGAAAGATCTCTACAAGGAGAGCTACAAACCACTCCTCAAAGAAATCAGAAATGACACAAACAAATGGAAAAACATTGCATACTCATGAAAAATAAAGAATCAATATCAACAAAATGGCTGCAAAGTCCAAAGCAATTCATAGATTCAATACTACTCCCATTAAACTATCATTGACATTCTTCACATAAGTAGAAAAACTATTTTAAAATTCATGTGGAATCAAGAAAGTGTCCAAATAGCCAAGGAAATCCTAAGGAAAAATAATACAGCTGGAGACATCACATTACCTGACTTCAAACTATATTACAAGGCTACAGTAACCAAACCAGCATGGTACAAGTACAAGAACAGACACATAGACCAAGGGAACAGAATAGAGAACTCAGAAATAAGACCACACACCTACAACCATCCGATCTTTGACAAACGTGACAAAAACAAGCAATTGGAAAACAATTCCCTATTTAATAAATGGTGCTGGGATAACAGTTTTACCATATGCGGAAGATGAAAACTGAATGACTTCCTTACACCATATACAAAATTTAACTCAATATGGATTAAAGACTTAAATGGAAAACCGAAAACTATAAAAACCCTGGAAGACAACCTAGGCAATTCCATTCAGAACATAGCCATGAGCAAAGATTTTATGACAAAGATGCCAAAAGCAATTTCAGCAAAAGCAAAAATGGACAATCAAGATCTAATTTAACTAAAAAAGATTCTGCACAGCAAAAGAAACTACTAAAATAGTAAACAGATAATCTACTGATGAGATAATTTTTCACAAAATAGGCATCCAACAAATGTCTAATATCCAGCATCTATGAGGAACTTAGACAAACAAGAAAAAAAAACCCCGTTAAAATGTGAGCAAAAGAAAGAAACAGATACTTCTCAAAAGAAGACCATGGAAAACTATGCATTAATTAAGAAAATGAATTTTGTTTTGTTTTTGTTTTTTGGCAGGGACACAGGGACATGGATGGATCTGGAGGTCATTATCCTTGGCAAAATAACACAGGAACAGAAAACCAAATATGGTATTTTCTCACTTACAAGTGAAAGGTAAATGGTGAGAACACATGGACTCATAGAGGGGTACAATACATACTGGGGCCTTTTGATGGGTGGAGGGTGGGAAGAGAAAGAGCAGGAAAAACAACGAATGAGTACTAGGCCTAATACCTGGGTGATGAACTGATCTGTACAACAAAATCCCATGACACACGTTTACCTATGTAAGGAACCTGTACTTGTACCTTTGAACTTAAAAGTTTTTTTTAAAAAAAGTATTTACATATTCTCACAAGCACATTTTCCTTACTTGCCAGTATTTGCAAATACTGACTGTGTTTTTGATGTTACTATAGATGTAATGCTATCACAATTCTGCCTAAATTCAATAATTTCTTTTATTTGAGCTTACCTTCTCTTCTTTCATCTTTTGACTATTTATGTACATGGCCTGGGAATGTACATTTTGGCTCTCTCCCACATAAAACAATGATTTTCATCATCATAAAACATAATGTTATTTTCCTGTCTTACAATTTTTAAACACATTTTTTTTCTTGAATTGCTATATACCAAAGCTGTTTCAATGTTTTGCAAATCCCTTAAGAAATAATTTAGGCTAACCATCTTCAAATTCTCACTTTCCATTCTCTCTTAAATCCAATTCAATCAAGATTTCCCTCCTAGAGTTCCCATAAATACTACAATAATTTCTAGGCTGTCAAATCAAGTGTCAAATTGCTCCCTTCTCAATATAATTTATTTATTAGTAGCCTTTGACAAAGCTTAACATGCTCAATCTTGATCCACTACTTCTTTTGGGTACTAAACACCACTCTCTCCTCAACTTTTTTCTACCTCACTATTAGTCCTTCTCAGTCACCTTAACTGGTTCCTCTTCTTTTCCTATTCTTTTTAATTTCTTTTCTCATGTCCTACATTCAATACTTTAAAACTGTATTTGGAGCATTGCTAGTTCTCAACACTTTCACTGATATGAATATGAATATGAATATGAATATGATCTCTTGCGGCTACTCTCCACACACCACAAAGAATGCCTAATGTATACAGGTTTTCTTGCTTTTTTCCTTTGGCCCTCATCCCTCCCTTCTCCCTTTGTCTTTTCACCGCAGAACATCCAGAGAGGTTGATTTAAAATGTAAATCAGTCCTTGTGCAATGACTTCTTGTTGCATTTAACATATAAGCAGAAATCTTTAGTGGGGCCCAAAAAGCCCACAGGAACTGATTCTTCATATTACATTTCTGACCTTCTCTGCAATTCTCTCTCTCTCTCTCTCTCTTTCTCTCTCTCTCTCTCTCCCTCCCTCTCTCTTTCTGACCTTCCAGGCACTATGCCCTCCTTGCTCTTGGCCTAATATTTCAGGAATGTTTCTAGCTTCGCACATTGGCTATTTTTACTCATTTTGTTTGGAATGTTACACACCAGCAAACAAAGACCTACCCTCCTTACCTGCTCCAGACCTTTACTGAAATTTTGTTTTCTCTAGGATGCCCTGATTTACCCCTTTAAAATAACAGCTGCACTTTTCCTGGGAATTCATGAACTCCCTCATTGTACTCTGCTTTCAAAAGAAGAAAAACCTCCATTATTTACGATGTTCTAATATTATATTGTCAATCCTCATTATTTGCAGAGTCCATATTTGCTAATTCTCCTAGTTGGGATTACAGGCGCATGCCACCATTCCGGGCTAATTTTTGTATTTGTAGTAGAGACGGGATTTCATCATATTGGTCAGGCTGGTCTCAAACTCCTGACCTCGTGATCCGCCCACCTCAGCCTCCCAAAGTGCTGGCATGACAGGCGTGAGCCACCAGGCCTGGCCTATATATGTTTATTCTAAGAAAATAATAGATTCGTTACACCTCAACCTCACGAAGGCGGCAGTAAAGAATGCTTAATTTCATGAAAAAAATCTGCATTTTTTTTATCCTTTTATACATTCAAAACATTTCAAAAGAAAGAGTAACAATAAAATGAAATTACTGTCTTATCACTTGTCTTTCCAAACAAACTTCAACATATCTAATCAAAATGTTTCTCTTTTCTTAGCATTAACAAATAGTGTTCTAAGGTAATCCAATAACTGTTCCAAAACATTAGACATGCTACAAAGAAAACATCTCTGTATCTTTATAGAGCATTGGAAAATTAATCAAAAAATTCTAAGCTGTTTCAATGACAAGTACATTAATCTCTAAGCAACTGTATTGATATTTCAAATAGTGTATTTTATAAATATTTTTCATGACATTATAAAATTAATCTTTAAAAACGTCTTCTTTGTTGCTGTTAAGCAAAGAAGAAATCAACTGTTTTAATGGATTACCTAGACTGACAAACAGCATGCAGGGAAATACCGCAGGAACTCTGCCACAGGGACCTCAAACATATGTTGTCAAAGACCACATCTCTGGTCAACAACTATAATGCAAAACAAAATGTGTAATTGATTGTTAGCTAGCCACTATTTTCCTCCAAAATCGAAATAGTGCTTAAATATTCCAGCTTATAAACCAGAGTATAATAACAGAATAAATAAGAGCTTAACAGATTCAGTCTATGGTACAGTGTCAATTAATCAATTATGAACTTTCACATCACTCTTGTAATACAGTGTGTCCTAAAATTATATACTACTGTTTCTCATTCTTTTCTGCTTATTTCTACTAGGAGCTTTGCTATTATTTGCCTTATGGAATTATTGAGCAAATATTTTATGTTAATTTGTGTTGATGCCCTAAGAAATTAAGTCAGAATGTTTTGATTAATTTTTCAGAGTTCTTCTATTCTATATTAACAGGAAATTGTATATTTACACTTTTAAATGACGGTTAAATGTGATTGTATTTCACAGTGCATTTAAAATGCAATAATTTTTCCAAGTTTCTTTAATAATGAGACTGTGGAATTTCATTAACTATTCACATATAAAAATACAATATGTTTGGAGAGAGATGAGGTAGAAATTGTGTTGCATATTAACCATTGGATTGAATTAGAATCTTGGATTAATTCACCTTCACTTGATCCAAAGCAGAGATTTTATTTTTATTTGGTAAATGTATCTGTTCTTTACATTTATGTTCTAAACAAGACTCATAACTGACCAAATGGGTGGTAGTTATTTCACGACTACATAGGTTTATGATAGAGTTAGCGATGTGTCTTCATTAAACACAGTATGTTTATTGATAATATTACTATATACAAAACCCATGTAGAATTTAACTTCTACTCTATCTGGTTCAAGAAAAACATTGTATATTGCTTTTCAGAATTATCGTAGTTCTTACTCATTTAAAAGATATTATTACTCCTTAGGGCCTGGGACAAAGATGGCATAAAGTAAATCACTTTATGATGATTCAGACCAAAACAATTTTGCTAACCATAGGCAAAATATGAAAATAATGGTATAATTTAAGATAAATTTCTGTTCACTGAATGATTTACTCTATTGTGAATCTATCATTTGTCACAAAATTTCATTTAAAAATAGCTAAATGTTTGCTTTCTATTTGCAGTACATTTTTTTTAACTTCTCTTCTTTATAACTCATTATTGAAAGAATAAACATTTAAACAAACAGTAAATAATGGCAGGAAAGCCAATGAATGTCGTCCATGATTTTTTGTTTAAGCAATTAGAATGCAGGAAAACAGCTAACATGATAGATAAGTACATGAAAGGATAAACAGATAGATAAACAAATTGATAGAAGGATAAATGGTAAATGAATGGGTATAAACATATAGATATTTAGAAAGCTATACCTCCCAAATACTTAACTATGTTAGTTTATAGACATAAGTTTCATTAAAATTTTATGTTTCTGCATGTGTAGTTTTCAAATTTTTAAGTCAATTAATTTCTTTGACAAATGTATATATGGATATATATACATATGTATCAGATAATATGATTATACAAATTATATATGCACACAAATGCCACTATGGTACCTGTGATAAGAAGTTGGAAGGGGTGGATTCATTGTTACTTGCAGTGGTTTATAAACAAGGTCTCAGGTTGATGCTTGTTTGTGATAAGTTTCGAAACTGGATAGAAAGCGCTGCCTATACTTAGGAGATTTTTTTTTTTTTTCAAATATCACAAATCATCTGGAGTAGGGTATCATGAAAACATTTGTCTGTCACCATGGACCCCAACACATTCTGCAGAGGCAATCTGAACTAAGTCAAGCTTTCCCCTTAGGCATTTCTCTCAAAGATTTACACAATATATTCCTTTTAACTTGACTTGGAAGTTTCTCTTTCCTCTGGAAGATTAAATCTAGTGGCAATGCCAGAAAACTGAAGTAAATAAAATAGCCACAGTAGAATCCCTAGCTTCAGTGTCAAATCCAGAAGAATGTATTTCTTGAAATTGCAATGTGTGTCTGATTTCTATAACCATGTGGAGGTAATTAATATTAATAAATGTAATAGTATTTTTATGAGTGGACATGGAAATATTTCAATATTTTAGTAGAAAATAAACTGGCATTTTAATATGCTGATATAAAATAATATTTTCTCTCTGTCCTGGGAACATTTGTGCATAGTATGCTTTTGTTTTTTGAAAGTTTAACCAATTCCACATGGGGAAAAATATCTATCGTTTATTCACTTTTCAAAGTAAATTAATTATATTTCAATTTATCCATATCTGTCATTTTATGAATTTGAATATTTGCTTATGTTTTCAGTCAAGGCTTAGGCCATAAGCATTTGTCAGAGTTGGTAAGTCTGTTTTTTTGTGTGTGTGTCTGATGCTGGACTTAAGAGTCCACAGGGCCAGCAGTTATGAGGAGATGGTGGGTGTAAATTTGTACTAGTCTGCATTGCTCTAAAGAAAAACCTTAGGCTGGGTAATGTATAACGAAAAGAGGTTTACAGGGCTCATAGTTTTTCAGGTTGTACAAGAAGCATGGCACTGGCTTCTGTTTCTAGTGAGGACCTCAGGAAGCTTCCACCCATGATGGAAGGTGAAGAGGAGCTGACATCACATAGTGAGAGCAGAATGAAGCAAGAGACAGAAGGGAGGTGCCAGACTCTTTAATAATCAGTTCTTGCAGGAATAAATAGTGAGAACTTGTTATAGAGAGGACAACACAAGGCTATTCATGAGGGATCCACCCTGAGGACCCAAACACTTCCCAACTTCCCACCAGATTCTACCTCTGATCTTGGTGATCCAATTTCTACATGAGGTTTTGAGGAGACACAAATCCAAACTATATCATTTCACCTTGGGCCGCCCCCAAATCTTGCATCCGTCTTACATTGCAAAATACAAGCACCTTTCCTTAATTGTCCCCAAAAGTCTTATTTCAGCACCAACTCAAAAGTCTTGACTCTCAAGGCTTTAGACTTGTTTACTGCAAGTTCCTTCCAGCTCTGTGCCTATAAGTTCAAAAACAAGTTATTTACTTCCAACCTACAATGGTGGTAGAGGCAGAGAGTAAACATTCCCATTCAAAAGGGAGAAATCAAACAAACAAAAAGGGTAACCGGACACATGCAAAACCTAGCAGGACAGACATTAAATATAAGTTCCAAAATGATCTCCCTTCATTCCATGTCAGGCATCCTGGGCACACTGGTGTAAGAAGTGGGCTCCCAAGACCTCAGGCAATTCTGTTTCCAAAACTTTGCTGTGTGTAGGCCATGTGGCTATTCTCAGGGTTTGAGGCAATTGCCTGCAGCTTTTTCAGGCTAACGTGTGCATGCTGCTGGTGGCTCTAACTTTCTGGGGTCTGGAGGGATGTGGCTCCATTCTCACAACTCTTGTAGGCAGTCTCCCAGTGGGAACTGTCTGGGGTGCCACCAACCCTACATTTCACCTCAGTACTGCCTTAGTAAAGCCTCTGCAGAAGTTCTGTCCCTATGGCAGGCTTCTGTCTTTGCACCCAGGTTTTTCCGTACATCCTCTGAAATCTAGGTGGAAATGGCCAAGCTTCTACCATTCTTGCATTCTAGGCACCTAAAACTTAATCCCACATGGAAGCTGCCAAGGCTTATGGCTTGTGCCCCCACAAAGCAGTTGTCCAAGCAGTGCCTAGGACCCTTTGAGCCTAGATCCGGAGCAGCCTGTTCAGTGGTTG
Source organism: Rhinopithecus bieti (assembly GCF_001698545.2). NCBI lineage: Eukaryota > Metazoa > Chordata > Mammalia > Primates > Cercopithecidae > Rhinopithecus > Rhinopithecus bieti. The sequence goes on along the minus strand of NW_016803660.1, from coordinate 526,834 downwards.
GTGGGGAGCAGCAATCTGAGTTAGCACAGGCAACTTGGGCTTGCCACTTCCCCATACCATCCTAGGCCTCTGCTCAGTGTTGAGAGGGGCTGCCTTAAACAATTCTGACGTGCCCTCAGGGATTTTTACCAATTACCTTGACTATTAGCACCTGACTTGCTTTTAGTCATAATAATTTCTCTAGCAAGTTGTTGCTTCCTAGTCCCCTTGGATTCCTGTCCTGAAAATGCTTTTTCCTTCTTTACCACATGACCAGGTTTCAGATTTCCCTGATTTATACACTCTGTTTTCTTTGTAATTACAAGATCCAACTTTATATCATTCCTTTGTTCCCATGTCTGATCATAGATTGTTGGAAGTAGCCAGGCCACATTTTGTATGCTTTAGCATTTAGAAATTTCTTCCACCAGATAACCTAAATCATCATTCTTAAGTGTGGCCTTTCACAAAGCCTTAGGACATGCAAACAAAGCAGCCACATTCTTTGCGGAGGCAGAACAAGGAAGACTTATTTTTTTCAGTTCCCTATACGTTTCTCGTTTCCATTTGACACTTCATCAGCATGGCTTTTACTGTCTGTATATCTATCAGCATTTTGGTCACAACCACTTAACCAGCCTCAAAAAATTCCAAACTTGCCATTATCTTCCTGTCTTCTTCTGAGCCTTCTGAATTCTTCCAACTTCTGTCCTTTACTTAGTTCTAAATGTCTTTATACATTTTCTGGTATCTGTCTGGTATTTTCAGGAAATACATTTTTCTGGATTTGACACTGATGCTAGGGATAGTAATGCCCCATTCATAAGTACCAATTTGTTATTTTAGTCTATCTGTGTTGCTATAAATAAAACACTGAGGCTGGATAATTTATAAAGAGAAGAACTTCGTCTTGTTCCTAGTGCTGCAGACTGTGTGAGAAGCATAGTGTCAGCATCTGATTCTGGTGAGGGCTTCAGAAAGCTTCCCACTCATGGTGGAAGACAAAGGGGAGCAGGGATCACATGGCAAGAGAAGAAGAAAGTGAGACAGAAAGAAAGGAGGTACCAGAGTTTTTTAAATTACCAGCTCTCCCAAGAACTAACAGACTAATAACTCACTCCTTTCAGTGAGGATGGCACTTCACCCCTCAAAATCTCCCAAAAGAACACTTCTTGTGGAATACAGTCTCTGAAAACATGTATATTAGTTAGTTGCCCCCGTTGAAAGGAAGAAAACCAGCAGATCACACACCACTGCACTAGCATAAACGGAAGACAGGACCAAAATACTAAGTGATGTAGACCTGCAAGAGATAGTGTTCCTACAAAAGAAGAAGAATTCAGAATTTCGTTTACAATATAAATTATATTTTATTGGTATAAAAATAAAGTTTATTTCAACCTCTACAAAAGGACAATTCAGAATAAAATCTTACAGTTTCTTGCCCAGTTTTTTCCCCTACCTCCCTCCCTTACCTTCTCTCCCTTACTTCACTCATTGCACTCCAGTTCTGTTATGCTTGCCTCTTTGCTATTCCTGTAGCAATTCTCATAGTGAGCAATGTGTGCTGGTCCTTCTGACAGGAACATTCTTACAGCAGAAATATCCACATTTATTATTTGTGTCCTTGGGGTCTTTTTTAAGAAGGCCCTACCATCACTTCCAACTTCCATTTGTAATACAATTTTTTTCATAACATTGATATCCATGTAATGTACTATATATTTTACTTATTTATCTTGTGTAGAGTCTGTCTCCACTCATTGAAGAATGTGCTCAATGAAAATAATGTGTTTGCCTGTTTTTATTCATGGATCTATTCCAACCTTTATGAGAGTATGAGGGCACCCATGACATGGTGTGTCAGAATATATATATATATATACATATATATCCCATATATCCAAGATATGTTTCCAAATTTATGTTAGCGTATCAATACACACAAATACACACCTATATACACAGCCAAAAACACAAATGCACACACACATGATCACATATATGCAAATAGTGATCTAGCTGATTCCAAGTCCTATTTGTGTATTTGTTCATTCCAGTGTATCATGCACTGTAGCCTTATGAAATGTTTCTGGAAAAGCAAATTATATTTCATCGTTTTCTATCATTAGATTGATAATTTCTGCATTTCTTCATGAAAATAAATTAGAAAATCAGCTTGTAACATTTCTTTTGA
>NW_016803660.1:481882-521130 GCF_001698545.2 Rhinopithecus bieti | reverse complement strand
CAAAATTAATGAATACCAGAAATATTTTTACAAATTTACTTTGATAAATAATTTTCAATGCAAACAGGAATTGCGAATGCATTGATGAAAATAGGAATTGTGAATGCATAGCTCTAGTCACTTTGCTTTATTGCTATGAATAAAGTAGCTAAAACAAACTGACTTGATTTTCCTGTTTACTTAGAGTTATAAGGTTACTCATGTGTGCATGTGCATATATGTATGCCCAGTGAAATTTAGTGTCTCAAATAATTAAATATAATTAAGGTCCATGTAATAGGACATTTAAAATAATTTTCTGTTATTAGTGCATAAACGTAAACTTGCAGTTTCTTTATTATAATTTTCATTTTTTGAAGAAGTAGTGACAGGATCATCCTCTGTTGCTCAGGCTCACTTCAGCCTCAAACTCCTGGGCTCAAACAATTCTCCCACTTCAGCTTCCTGAGTAGCCTCCTGAGTGCACAGGCATGCACCACCACACCTGGCTATTTGTTTTACTTTTGTAGAAACAGGATCTCACCACCTTTCCCAAGCTAGTCTTGAAATCCCACGCTTAAGCGATCCTCCCACCTTGGTTTCCCAAAGTGCTAGGATCATAGGCATGAATCATTGTGCCTGGCCTATTTTCTTATTTAACTAATGTTAAATTTTTACTGTGAATAATATAAATATTTGTTGATGCCACAATTTATACCTACTTTAAAATGAAGGTTTTTGTACACAGCAGTAAGGCATTTTAAAACCAATACAATATGATTTACTCTGTTTAATTATATGTTATGCAGAATTTAACTATTTGATAATAAGCATAATAGATTAAAAACCAGGTCAACCTTGTTTAGCCTTGTCTATTTGGTTGGTGCAAAGGTAATTGTGGTTTTTGCAATTACTTTTAATGTCAAGAACCACAATGACTTTTCACCAACCTATAATAAATTATTATAAAATACACACCTGTCTATCTTATTGTAAACATTTTGCCGAAAATGTGTATGTGCACATGCATGTAAAGTCCAGGATAAACTGACATCTGTACTGTACTGATTCCTTAAGTACTTATTTTACCTCCTATAAATTCCATAATTTATCTTTGAACTAATTCTCCAAAATATAGTGTTTGATTCTTCAGATGCAATCTGAAGAATTATTTATCTTTGAACTAATTGCATTATTTATATTTGAACTAGTTCTCCAAAATATAGTATCTGATTCTTCAGATGCAATTTTGACTCTAATATGGGAAAATATTCTTAAAGAAATAATATGCATTTGTCTACCTACCTACCTACCTATTAAGAATATGAAACATTTTGATTAATATATATGTTACATTTTTCTTTCCAAAATTGGATACTGGGAATTAAACTGTGTTCATAAGTATGCCTAAATTTGCATTCACCCATGATTATTTTTAGTGAGGGATAGAAGAAATCCTGTTTAATTTACATAAATAATAGAAGTGGCAAGTGGAACAGATGTGTGATCTTACCCTTTTGCTTGTGCAGTATTCCATTAAAATTTTATTGTTATAAACTATAACTTGACTTCTATCCTCAACCTGTCTTTTCTCGTTTTATCATTAAGGAAACAGATACCTAACCAACAACACTGGGAAGAAAAAGCTGTGAACTGAATATTTGCTAGGGTGTTTTTCTATATTTCCTACAGAGACATGTACAATGAAAACAACATTAATTGTGAACTATTAAAGTATTGTTCTACAACTATTAAAGTAATGTCCACAGATTTGTTATTCTTTTGTTCTTAGCAGGAAATCATTAATGTGTTCTCTTGGAAACAAGAGTGCTGGGGCTATAGTAAGACCTGAATAATGTTAAGTTCTTGGAATGAGTTAAGACTTGAATAAGTTAAGTCCAATAAAAAATGAATAGAAATCAACTTTGAAAGACAGAAAAATATTTTTAAAAATAAATGAGAAGAATGCAGTTTTATTCCTATAAACCAATGAAATCTATTACTATGATAAAAGGAAACAGTGTCAAAGATAAATAGTATGGGATCAAATGGAACTTGAAAGTAAATTGATTCAGGACTGTAGTTTTTTCCTTTAAGAAGAAAAGTTTGTATGGGGAAAGAAAGATAGGGAGCAACAATTTTCCAATAACATAGGTACTAATTACCTTTGTTCCTAAAAAATATTTTTCCCAAAATATATATAGATATTCACTTATGTATATATGCATGCTCCAACTATGTGTTGAGTGCTAACTTTACGACAGGCACTGGGTTATATGTTGGGAATAATAAAAAAGCATAAAACATGCCCCCTGCTTCTGCACAGGATAGTGGAGAGGCTAAGACAGAGCCACGTGAATTAAGTAGAGGAGAACCCTTTATGTGTGGGAAATAACCTTGTGCAGGGCATAGAGAGGCAGAGAGGGCATAGGGCAAGGAGAAATTAATTTAGTTTCCCCAGGGATTAGGTTTCAATGACAAGATGAAAAGTTGTTCTGAATCTTAAAAGATTACCCAATGATCAAGAAATTGAGGATTTAGGTTGCAACATGAAAAGTGTAATTTTTTTTTTTTTTTTTTGACAGAGTTTTGCTGTGTCGTTCAGGCTGGAGTGCAGTGGCAAGATCTCGGCTCACTGCACCCTCTGCCTCCTGAGTTCAAGCTATTCTCCTGCCTCAGCCTCCTGAGTAGCTGCAATTACAGGCGCCTGCCACTACGTCAGCTAATTTTTGTACTTTTAGTAGAGACGAGGTTTTGCCATGTTGGCCAGGCAGGTCTCCAACTTCTGATCTCAGGTGATATCAGTGTATGTTATGATGCATATTTATATCAGTGTATATTCTGATAGCTATAGCATAAGGTATTGAAAAGAACTCAGATTTATATGGAGGAGATGTCAAACATTAAGAGTTTAGGATTTCAAGCAGGGTATCAAAACTTTCGGTAAAGTTCCAGATATTTAAGCTTTGTAGGCCACATGGTCCCTATCATAGCTACTCAACTCTGCCATTATAGACCAAAGCAACTACATACAATTACAAATGAATGGGCTTGGCTGGTTCCAGGAAAACTTTGCAAAAACTGCTGGAAGCCAGAGTTGGCCCATGCCCCATAGTTTACTAGTTCCTGATTTAGAACGTGAAGAAGCTATGAATTTTTTTTAAATTACATTTTGGAGTATAAATCAGATTTTTAAACATATTGTTGGGGTTCGGGATTCTAGTGAAGTAATCACCAAAATAGTGGATATAGTACTCAATAGGAAGCTTTTCAACTCTTACTCTTCTCCCTCCATTCTTCCCTTTAGAGTCCCCTGGTGTCCATAGTTTCTGTCCTCATGCACATGTGTACCCATTGTTTAGATCCCATTTATAAATGATAACATGCAGTATATAATTATCTGTTTCTGTATTAATTCACTTAGGATAATCATCTCGAGGTCCATCCATATTGGCTCAGAGGACCTGATTTCATTATTTTTCATGGCTGTGTAATATTCAGTTGTGTATAAATAACACGTTTTCTTAATCCAATGCACAATTGATGGATGCTTAGGTTGATTCCATGACTTCACTATTGTGAATAGTGTTGTGGTAAACATATGAGTGCGGGTGTCTTTTTGATATAATGATTTCCTCTGGGCAGAAACCCAGTAGTGGGACTGCTGGGTCAAATGGTAAATCAATTTTTAGTTCTTTGACAAAGATCCATAATATTTTCCATGGGCAAAAGATATGAATAGACACTTCTCAAAAGAAGACATACAAGCAGCCAGTGAACATATGAAAAAAGTGCTCAACAGCACTAATTATCAGGGAAATGCAAATTAAAACCACAATTAAATACCATTGCCTATCAGTAAGAACAATTACTTTAAAAAATCAAAAAATAGTAGATGTTGGAAAGGCGGTAGAGAAAAGGAAATGCTTAAACACTGTTTTTAGGAGTGTAAATTAGCTCAACACCCATGAAAAAGTTTCAAGCATGGATGAGGTATAATCATGCCTATGTTGGAAGAAAATTACTCTGAAACAGGTATAAAAAGTTTGTGAGTGATGTGGGAATGTAGGCATGCAGAATACTTAGAAGACAATTGCTCAGGACTAAATACCTGTCTGAATAATATAGGAGTACTGGATATAGGCAGACTAGATATGTGAAGTATAAAGGAGATAAGATCTATAGAATTTAGTGATGGATGGAGATTGAAGTTAGAATAAATAAGATAGGAAGACGCTAGTTTTATGACTCAAATGACTTGGAGCATAGCACTCTTCAAAGGGAAAGGGTTAGAGAAGAAAGAATATTTTGTGGACCTGATTTGCATTCATACTGGGAGAAATATCACAATAAAAATGATGATTACATTTAATTTTTATCTTTACATTTGATGGGTCTTTCTGATGGTCATTTGTGACTTGAAGAGAGATTCTTGGCTAGAAATTACTCCTTAAGTATGGCTGCATGCCCCTTTATCTGCAGGGAATGTGTTCTAAGACCTTGTTGGATGTCTGAAACCACAGAAAGTACCAAATTTTATAATTACCAAGTTTCTCCTATACATACAAACCTATGATAAGCTTAATATACAAATTAGGCACAATAAGAGATTAACAACAATTACTACTAATAAAGTAGAGCACTCGTAACAATATACTGTCACAAAAGTTACGCGAATCTGGTCTCTCTCTCAAAATATCTTACTGTATTGTAATCACTTATTTTCTGACCTTGGTTGACCACATGTACTTGAAACCATGGTGGTAAAACTATGCATAATGGGGGACTACTGCAGTGATGAGCTTGTAGGTGGTATTTGGTGATATTTAAAGTAATTTTCAAATGAGCTGAAAAATTTAAGAGTGGAAAGAGAAGTCCAAGGACAGAGTCGTGGACAAAACTACTCTAAGGGATTGCAAGGGAGGCACAGCAAAGCAGACATAAGAAGCAAATTGACAGTCAAGATGTATTTACGCAATATAGAATAAATCATTAGTATATAGAATAACTATCCTATAAATAGAATGCTATTAGGTTATGGCTAGTAACTATTTATTAAACATAACATCAAGGCACTCTAAGAAATGAATCCTAAAATCCAGAAATAAAGAATGACTTTGTTTGTAGCAATTTTTTAAACAATCGATTTAGATATTTTGTTTTTTTTGTTCAATCTAATACTTTTTAGGGACTAAATTACTTTTAGAATATTGGTTTAAATGCACTGAAAATATGCATGCTCATTATAAAGAAGTTTTAAGTCATGCATAATAAAAGATGACTGAAGCATCAAAATTAGAAATCATATTATTAAATAACCATACATAATTTTAACATGAGCATTGATTCAATTATCTTGCTGACTTTCTGGGAAAGCAAAGAAATAGAATAAAGTACAGCAGAAAATGAATGAAGATGGAAGACAAAAAAGAAATGTAGCTACAAACTATCTCACCTGCACTCCCACAAAAATAGGAGAACATGCCCATTCAGCTTAACTCCCTTAGTATAATTCAATTCCTTCAACTGAGTAAACTTAACATATTCCAGGAACCACCAATGACTATGACATTTTTATACAATTTTTTTTTAAATTTTGTGTTCTCTTTCAAATCACTATTAATTGTATTCTTTCATATATTTTGTATGACTAAACTTCGAAATATGTACTTCTTTATGAAAAAACGATTGACCATTTCAATTATACCATATAATGTTCTTGTTTCAAATGCAACTATATCCTTCTTCAGTCACCTATAGAGAATTGTAGAGTACCAATCTCTGTCAGACAGCATATTTTCTCATTACGCAATTATCAATTCTATCTAAATCTCACTTGAGAGATAATTAGAAATATATTTCGAAGTCATCTATGTTTATTACTTACAGCATTTTGACTAACAGCCAAATAAAAAATATATTAGCTTTAATCAAAGAATGACAATAATGTTTTAGCACATGACACATCTGAATATTGTTTATCCATCTATGTTAACTTTTTATGAATAATCTCTATTATAGTGGCATGTCTTAAGTAATCTCCATTATTAAAGCTTTGCATTTAGATTCAGCACCTTCTTAGTTGTTGCTTCTGAAATTTAATAAAATTATCTTAAAATCAAAGGGGATAACAGCTATGACAGAATACTGAACAACTGGCAGTAATGTTTAAAAACTTACTGTGTATGAATTGAGAGAATAAATCATAAAACCTCTGAAAACAAGTTGACCTGGAAACTGCATAGGAAAAGGTATGCAGATCAGAACAAAATAAACTACACAAAAAAATATGAATAGAACTTAAAATGTGAGAAAAGATTGCATTATGAAGTTAGCATTATTTCAGTGAGAAGTAGATTAGTTATTTAATCAATAGTGAAATTCTCAACACAAGCTTTAATGACATATCAGGCATGTCACAATATACAACCAGAATTTCCCAAATTAGAAATACCTATATATGGTGCATTAAGGAGTATTCAGATACATTAACTATTACAGTCATTTGGAAACTAGCAGCTTACTAAAATCAAGGTTAAGTAGCACAAACTCTGATCCCACAATTAAACAACAGATAATCACTTTCAAAAATGCAAAGTACTTATATATTAACAAATATATATTATTCATTTAAACACGAGCACAAACATACACAATTACCCAAAAAAGATACATTGTGAGATGAAGAAGCAAATAAATGCCCATCATTAAAGACAGTTTTTTTTTTTTTTTTTTTAATGTCAAAACCAACAGTAGTAGATACATATCAGTTGATTTGGAGAGATTTCTGCGATTAAGTTAATTATGGGTAAGATGACCCAATATTTTAACAGTCATAATTGATCTTAATTCTTCCTGTATTTTCATATGTATAAATTAAGGGCAAATACAAGAAGGTATCTTAGTGAACTAACATGGATTAACGATTGGTAGCACTTCTATGAGAAGTAAGAGAAGAGGCTACTTATACAAATTTTAAAAGGAAAGCAAAAGGAAAAGAACTACTAAAAGAATAGCACACATGATAGTGTTTGATTTATATATTTATCCATAGATTTAAAGATTATATTTTTAAATGTTTGTATAAAGAAATTTTAAAGGACCATAAAAATTAAAGTTCATTCTTGAATAACTGGAATACTGATATTGAGCTGTGTAATTGATCTGTCAGATTTCTTTTTTTTTAACTATAGATTTTTACTCTAGGAAAATCAATCAAACAGAATATTAGTTTCAGTAAGTCAATTCACTTCATAGTGAATACGTTTATTTCTTTATTTTATGTAGTTTTCTTTTTATATATGTTTAATATTAATATGTATATATCAGTGAATGGAACCTATATACATACTTTCCATAATTCCTTCTAAAAATATATCTTTCAGCGTATGTCTCCCTCATTTCAAGTATATCAAATTTTTCAAGGGCTGAATAAAGTTACAATACTGAATGAGATTAAATGAAACATATCAAAGATTAAGAATAATGGCAATGTCTCTTATTGTTTTTCAAGAGACACTAATAAGATATTACTTTTGACTCTGCCAAAGATTAAGGGGACAAATCTATAATTTCTAAGAACCATAAAGCATACTAAATAATAGTATCATTAAAGACAATGTCTTTGTCTAATTTGATTGGAAATATATATTTATATATTTGATTATATATGCATACATATATGCTTCTATGATGAATTCACTACACCTGAAAATTAGATATCTTGGTAGACTGTGCAAAGCAATTTTAGAGGAGGACAAGCTTGCTGCATTAAACCTCAACTTTCTGTCTAGAAACAATCGTAATAACCAGAAAGTGACATTGAAGGACAAAATTTGCAGTTTGAGAATGCTAGTATATGAACAAATCCTGTAACAAATTTCCAGTTTTGGCAATGGTATCTCTCTAATTTAGTATAATTTTACAATCCTTTTATTTTCTTTTAAAATATTTTATTAATTTTGAATATGCACAAATCATTTTGTTAATTTTAAATACAAATAAGTTAATTATGGGTAAGATGACCCAATATTTTAACAGTCATAATTGATCTTAATTCTTCCTGTATTTTCATATGTATAAATTAAGGGCATATGTATAAAATATGCATATGTATAAAATAATTTTAAATACAAATAAAAAACACATAACTGTATATCTTCTTTGAAACGTGGATAATACAAATTCCTAATTTCCAATATTAGATCCCCTGTATGCCTCCTTTCCAATTATTTTTCCCTTTCTCTGTTCAGGAGAGAAATGTTACCCCAATTCTATGTTAACCACTCCCTCTCTTTTTTATGTACTTTTGGAATATATGCATGCATTCTTTTTATTATACTCGGCTTTGTATTTGGAATTGTATATAAATTAAATAATAATGTATGTATTCTACAACTTTATTTCTTTGGCTCAAAATTTTATTTTGTTTTATGTTATTATTTTCTTTCCATTGTAATAACTTTGATTTGTTTGACATTATTTTGCTTTCTTTTCTACTTTCTTCTTCTAATTTAGAAATTAAATACACTATTTTGTTTGTTAAAATGTTTACCATCAGCATTTCAACATGTATAATTTAAAATATTTAAATTTATTAAATAGCCCTAATATTTTGAGAAAAGAAATAAAATCAATAATTTAAGTAACATTTGCACATCAAATTTAGCTATTGTTGTTTAGATATTAGATGTCTATGGCTCCATTTAATCCTACAAAATACTATTACTGTTATTTTCTTCTTATTATTTATTATTATCATAGTTTTGCCTGCTTAGTTATTTATCTCTTAGCTTAACTTTTGTTCATGTTTACGAGGCAATCTCACTGGAATCTTTTCTTCTGTGTGAGACATATCCATATATTCCTTCTAGAGATTCTGTTGGTTACAAATTCATCAAAAATTATTCATACACTATGTTATGCTTCCCACTATAGCTATAGAAAATTTAACTATTGATCTAAAGTTATTTCTTTGGAATAAATATAATTTTTTCCCCTGGCTGTGGTTAAAATCTCCTTTTGTTCTTTGCTGTTTTGCTATTTCACTTTGGTGTGTTTAGGTTTGGCATTTCTTATTTATAATGTTTGAGAGTCATTGAGATTCTCGAATTCGAAAATGTGAGTCTTTCACCAAGTTTTGTCAACCATAATCACTTTAAATGTGGACTCTGCACCATTTTCTCTCTACTTTCCCCCTAGTAGTCTTGTTAGCCAAGTGGTAACTAGATTCTTCCGTACATTCTTAATCTTTCTTTTAGAATTGCCACTATAATATATTTTTATTTATCTTCCAAGTCAGTCTTTCTCCTAGCCGCATCTAATTAACTAGGTAATTGTCACTGTATTCATCACATGGAACTACTATTTTCCCTCCCTTAACTTCTTTGGTTGTTATTCAAATGTGCTTGACAATTTTATGTCTCTTTTTTCTTTTAAACTCATTTTCTACTTACTATTTTATTTGATCAGTTATAGTGCACACACTTATTTGTTGTATTCTTACTGTTAATTTTTATACTCATTTGGGTATGACTATACTCTTTTGTATCTTTTGCTCATTATGCCTTTGTTTCTTGCATATCTAATCTTTGTTAGCTCATGTCCCTTAGAACCTTCATTTGTAATAATGTTTGAGGTCTTGTTTGAAGACTGTGTTCTACCCCAAATAATTTACATTTTGTTTTCCCATTTTCTTGGTGACACTCTATGCTTACAATGGCATTTATACATTCCTTAGAGTTTTTCAGAAATATATAAGAACTGTAAATTCAGGTGGCATGCTCAGTTGAGGTTTTTGATTTTGAATTCTTAACGAAGGTATTTTCTCCTGGTACACAATGCGAAGTTTGAGAGAAGAACATTTCTTGCTGACCTCTTTTGTGGGTGGATGATTCTTTAGTTTGCAGTCATACTAAGAGGATAGTTTTTACAGGTGTCAGCTTTGTTTTTTGAGTCTTCTATCAGATTTCCCACAAAATCAGTTTCTACAGTTTGTCTTCTGCTATATGGTAGCAAAAATAGAAGGTTCAAGTCAATAGAATTTGACAGATTACTCTTTTAGAATCTTTGCCTCTTTTTACTTTCTGTTTGATCTCTGAGAATTTTTGTTTGTTTGTTTGTTTGAGACGGAGTCTCGCTCTGTGGCCCAGGCTGGAGTGCAGTGGCGCAATCTCGGCTCACTGCAAGCTCCACCTCCCGGGTTCACGCCATTCTCCTGCCTCAGCCTACCGAGTAGCTGGGACTACAGGTGCCCGCCATCTCGCCCGGCTAGTTTTTTGTATTTTTTTTTTTTTTAGTAGTGACGGGGTTTTACCGTGTAGGCCAGGATGGTCTCCATCTCCTGACCTCGTGATCCACCCGTCTCGGCCTCCCAAAGTGCTGGGATTACAGGCTTGAGCCACCGCGCCGGCCGAGAATTTTTAAATTATTTTTCATACCGTTGATAGATGCAAAGTTATATTTTTATGTTATTCTTTTTTAATAGTTTCTTGGTATTTTTGTTTTGCTGTGGTGCCATTAGGGTATATCATTCTTTAACAAGAGACTGTTTCAATATGTTCTTTCCATTTCCACTATATTTATGTTTTAATTATCTCATATTTGTATTTTTGTAGAATTCTCCTAAGCAATTAAATAATCCCAAAGTTCCACTTTCCAAATTGCTTTTCTCCTAATTTGTACATCTGATGAGTTCCTGTAAACTTCAAGCTAATATTGATATTATTCAACCCTATTACATAAAATACTTAATGTTATAGGTAAAAATTTCCCCCCTTAACACTTATATTAAAGTCCTAACCACCAGAATATCTGAATATGAGCTTATTTGAAGATACAGTCATTGCAAATATAATTAGTTAAGATGAAGCAATACTTGCATAGAATAAGCCCTTAATGACTGCTGTTGTTATAAAAAGAGGAGAAGAGACAGAGACACAGAGCAAAGATTTCTGCATGTGGACGGAGGTAGAGCTCACACTTACGCATTTATAATCCAAAGAAGGTCAAGGGTAACTGGTAACTCTCAGAAGCAGAAAAAGAAGCTTGGGACGGACTCTTCTTCAGAACTCTGTAGATGGGACTAATTTTGCTGGTATGTGATTTCGAAGTTCTAGTCTCCAGAACTGTGAGAGACCAAATTTCTGTTGTTTTAAACCATCCAACTTGTGGTAAACTGTTACTGAAGCTATAGAAAACTAATACATTTGCCAAATCTAATGTATCTTCTTACAGATATTTTCATGAAAAACCATCTAACCAATACCCTCATATGAAAGATCTACCATAATTACACTATTTTCTACTTTTTAATATCGTGTTTCAATTCTTACCAATTCTGTTCTTTTCTCAGCCAATCCATTCTGCCATATTATCTTCTTTATCTGCTAAATATCATATCAACAGCTCTTTTTCTTACACTATGTTACACATGTTCACATATTATTATTATTTTCTCAGAATCTTTATGTTTATATGTCTAGTTTAATATGTTTTATATTTGTACCTGACAAAATGTAGTACTGTGCTATACTCATTCAATGCATTTAATTTAACTTCAGCATGATTCTGTACAATGACTCTATGACTTGTTGATGTATCAGGCCCCAAATAAAATACATTAAACCTTTTTCTGAATAAAGGGATGTTCCCCTATTACTAATGCAAATAAGAATATTCCAAATTTAATGTTGCAAACTGTTGACTCCATGTTTCACAAAGAAAAAATGACTTATAAACTTAAACACTACTGATTTTTAACAGGCAATTAGGAACAGCAGTTATCATTTTTCTTTTGACAGCTGTTATTTGTGCTTCTGGCACTATCATTTGTCTTGAACATTTTGTCTCTGATTTTGACCATTTTGGGGTATTAAGCATTAAAATATTTGTTGAATAATATGTAAACTCTGCAAAGAGAAGTTTAGTGTATTTGTGTAACTACAGCTGCGGATATTTAATTCCAAATGAGAAAAAAGATAATTCTGTCATGAGCTATCTTTTACTAATATGAACCTATAACTAGCTGAATATTTTATATTTAACCAAAATCTACCTAATTTTTGACATTTGTATTTGTGTGTGGTAGTATTATATATTTTTAAAATTCTGTTTTGCAGTCAGTTCTTAGAAATCTTTCAATTCAAGCATTACTATTATTTGATTTTTTTAAGTTTTAAAACACATGTAAAAATAAATGAGGTCCAAATAAGTTATTTATCTGTGATCACACAGACAGACAGTGAGAAAAGAAATAGTTAGTGTTCTTTATTACTAACAGTATTCCTACTCTTGGTTATTTCTTTTCTTGGACACAAAGATATTTCGGGCATCTATACATGTGTATACAAATCTGCAGTATGTTTAACACTGTTCTGCTAGCTAAATAGATGTCTGATTTTTTATTATTCCCAAGTTTTGCTGTGTTGTACTTTGAGGTTTTCTAAATTCATAATTTTGTTTTCTTTCTCAAGATCCTGTATCTAACTAACCTCTGAAAATCCCATGCCAAAAAAGTTTTGGTAAAACATTTATGAGGTATACAAGATCTTTGTTTAGTTGTGATCTTAGGCTTAGAGCAAGAAGGGACGCAATCTCTTCACAGCCTCTGCTATTGCATTCTGTATTTACCAAGCTTAGTGATTATATACTCTGAATAGATACCTGGCCAAAATCCTAGGCGATTTAATGTTTTTATGCCACTGACATTCCAATTCATCCTCCAAGTCTCATTTGTTCATAAATAAAATAATCTATTTTCAAATCACGGGTCCTTAAATAATTGAAACAGTTAAAACATAAAGAACAAAGAGGATAAAGTCTAGTATTCTAAAAAGATCCTCCAAAGACCATTTAGTTAATTGAATAGTGAATGAATGTTAACAAACCAAGGTTTATTGAATTGTATTTACATTGTGTTGTAACTTTATAAAATTGATTGTCTTACAGGTTTTAACAGGTGTAAAGGTATTATGTCAAACCAAGCCACTAAGGCACATACTGTGATATGAACTGAGCTGTTGGATTGATCATTTTGCCTTACCAAATATTTCATATTACCCCTTTCCCAGTCCCAGTAGACACATGGGCGCGCGCGCGCACACACACACACACACACACACACACACACGATGTATTCCATAAATGCCGTGAGTGTCACAGCATGCACAACAAATGAAAAACTCTGCTTCTTGAATTCTGGGAAGAATTTAAAATCTATTAAATCCTGTTCATCCTTGAAGATGCTGTCTCCTCCAGAACCTTCAAGATTGGAAAAAGAAGGTGATGAGCATTTTTAAACTCAGTTCACTGAGCACTGAACAATTGCTTAAGGGAAGATGAATTTGGTCTAAAAGACAATAACAAAACCATGACCAATTTGTTTTCTGGTTCACTGTTCTTTGTGCTGTTACTATGGTGTGATATAAGTCATTTTACAATGCTAGGAGTTGTTGAAATTAGCATCAATATTAAGAAATTTTCTGTCTCTACCCAAGATGCTAGGAAAAAAAAGAAAAGTAGAGAGTTTAGCTTATGCCTATGTCCTTTGTATTAGAAAATTAAAATTATTATCTATGTATATGTGATGCAAAATCACTCACGTGTATAGTGCAACTGAAAACATCTGATGTGTGAGATTTAGTCATTGCCTGCCATCCTGTATATATGCTTAATCTATCTAGTGGTTAGCCATTATTTTCAGACCCTGAAGCTCTATCCAAGACTCTATCTACTGCCAAAAGTGTAATGTCACTTGAAAGTTAAATGAATAGGATATTTTGGATTATGACATGGATATTTTATCTGTTGCTGCTACAAGATGGTCAACATCACTGTTTTAATGATTTTATGAGAAAACATTCTATAGATTTTATGTTTCTCTTTATTTGTATATTTGAATGCATTATTTTAAGAAATTTCATATGAAATCAAATGAAATGTTATTATGCACCATTTAATATTAACAAAATGGCTTCATATATCTTCATAATAAACTCATGTTAAATAATTTTATATTAAACCTTAGATTATGGTGAAGTCTGCTGAGGCTTTAAGGACACGGGTCATAGTAGAAAGAGAAAACCTGGTATAAGAGAGCCAGAAATAGAGAAATCAATAGTTGTTACCCATTAGAAGTTCACATTATAATATTTAATGAGTGTGACAAACTTAGGTTTCAGCTATGCTCAAAGTCCCTAAGCTAATAGAGACTTGTTCTAGTGAGGGAGGCATAGTCACAACATTTCCAAAGTGGACAGAATATATCATGGGACATTTGTATTTAATTGGATTGGGTTGTGATAAAAAAAAATAGGAAATGAGGATTACAGAGTGTATCCCCTAAAAACAGAGGACTTTAACGGTTTTGAGTGTTAGGTTGAAACTTAGGAGAGAGAACTAGAATAAAAAGCATAAATCGGTATATAAATTGGGTAAGAAAAACAAGAGAGCAGGAGAAAGGTCATAGTTTGCTGACTTAATAGATACTCAGGACTCTGAACAGAGATCTGGGTAAATACTAGATGCAGTACAGAAAGATAATACCAAACACAGCAATCTGTGAGTTTGAGCCTATCTGCAATATTTTCCTTTAAAAAATATATTTTAAGAATTGTTCTGGGGATCCAATACCCTACATTAAAATATCTTTTGCTGAGATCTAAGAAGCAGCAGGAACTGTTTGTTATTTAAAACAAATGTCACTGAATTGATGGAGTTTGCTTCATTTGTTTAGCATAACAAAACAAATCCTGGTAAAATCCTAGCTTTAGAATTCCGATTGCTTAGTTTATGGTGCACTCCCTCCGCTTTGCTACATTCCAACAAAATACGGTGTCTCTGATTGTTTGACCTTACGCATTTTGTAATTCTAATTAATAAGATTATTTTATCTTACTGATAGTACTCTTAAAATAACTATAAAAGCAATGGCCATTTTGGTAGCTGCAAGTACCAAAAGAGATTACATTGATGAAAAATAAGTAATTATTTCACTTTATACAAAGCACACATTTTTGTGTATTTTACTTTTATTGTTTTAATTAATTAATAATTAATTTTAATTGACAATAATTGCATATATGAATGGGAAAATAAGAGATATTAGTCAAAGGTATATTGTTTCATTAGACTGAAGGAATAAGTTTTTGTGATCTATTGCACTGGATGGTGGCCAAAACGCAAGTTTAAACTCTGCTAGACCAGTGAGTTCTGTAGCACTTCATGAAAGGCAGTCTTGGTTGGTGTATAAGACAGGCTGGAAGGGGTAATGGGCTATTCTATCTCCCCTAATATTGAGGGCATGAATAATAATTCATGTAAATAAAGAGTTCTGTAATCAAATGTTTTAAAACTACAATTTTCAGTCAAGAATACAGGAAATTATATTTTGATATCTTAGTGCAATCTTGTTATTTTTTTCATATGCAGTCAATATGTCTGCAATTTATGAGATACTTTCAGCCATGATATGCAATAAAAATATTTGTTTTGTATTGTCTTTGAAAAGAAGAAAATAGAATTCTCATTCATAGCCAATTAGAATTAAAGAACATGTGATTATCAATTACCGAAGATTTGCCTTTTTTAATTTTTATTTTTTTAAAGGAGAGAAAAGAACTTTAGACATAGAGGTTAGGATCATGTCCCACAATCGCTTTGGTAGTTACACTTTCCCTTTCTATTTGTAGTAACATACTGAACTCTTGCAACTACCTATGAGGATATTATGATTGTTATACTCATTTTAGAGATGAGGAAGCTTGAGACATAGAGCTTAACTTGCTCAAGGTCATACAGCTAATAATTATTGGAACTAAGACTCTAGGCAATGGGGCTATAAGTTGTCTGATTTTTATCTCAATGCTATGTGTAATCTAAAATTAGAAATCAGAAAATTTAATCAACAGTAGTTACTGCTTCAAAGTTTGAAGGACATAGCAACAATCATAAAAAGTAATGCCTTAAATACATTGTCTCTTTTGTAAAGAAACAAACTTCTGTATTGGATAAACTGTGGGCATTAAAAGGACATTGACAACCTACAGATAAGAGAACAGTCATATATGTAAAAAATATATTATATGATATATACAATATATGTGATACATATATTATATATCATATAATAGTATATGCATATATTATATACTATATATAATTTTTAACATACAGATAATTTTACCTATATATGTACATATATAGACATTAATTTCACACACATACAACACATATAGATGAAGATATCATTCAATCTTTAAAGTGTAACTAATATATCTTTTAAAGCTGAAGTCCTGAACCATAACCATTCCTGAAGGGTTTCATTAAAATCTAAAATTTCAGCCCATAGTCAATTCAATGTAATTGTGATAGTAAATTTACATCACTGCAGGCTTAACTTTTGGAAAGTAACTGAATTATAAATTTAAAGCAAACAACTATTCTCTTCAAAAATAGTATGAATGTCTCTCATGTTTGGGCTTGATAAGTCCAGCTCAATGTAAATCTCCCCTCCTCCTTTCTGGGAAATGAATGAAAAGATACTGAACTTCATTAGTAATTACTGAATGCTTATGCATATATACATATGTAAACAGACTGCAAGGTGTCCAAGAAGATGTTAAGGAAATCAGATCATCTAAATAGCATAATAGCCTACAGGGTCTCAGAGGAAAGCATGCTATTTAATAATCAAAGGGTAGGTTCATTATGATGCTTCCATTTGCCTACTGAAAGCACTATCAGCAGATATGCTGCATGACACCTCTTTCCCCCACTGTCACCGAGTTTTGAATAGTTACTAAAGTTGCTAGTAGTTACTAATAACCAATAGTAGTTAATAGTAAGCTTAGATAATGTATTTCAAAAAAGAAATTTGCCTATGAGAAAATGGCCTAAAATTAACATTTTATCATATGGCATTATTTAGCAGAATGTATTGAAAACGTAGTCACTCTATAGATACATAATCTATGTGGAATATAAAAGCAAACAAATAAAAAATAAGAGGTTTAATTATTTATATTTAAAATAAGAGAAGAGACTCCCCCCTTTCCTATAACATTTATTTTACAATACTTACAGTTTTAAGTTATTCTTTTGAGATATATGGAAATATTTTAAAAGTTAAATAAGCTTCTTGTCAGGTTTAAGACACAAGAATATCTTTCTCCAGGTATTGGGAATCTTCTCTTAGAAATGTAATCATCAAGAAAGGGGTAGTGCCCTTATTTCCCAGTTTTTTGTGAAGGAAGGAGCCTAACTCAGTGAGTGCTTCACTCCAAGTTGTAAAATTCTCTCATGAGAAGGATGTGAAAAGTTGATATATTTATTAATTTTGAATTAGCCAACTCATAAACACAGATGGCCATTTTAATGACCTGTTGATTATAGAATGACTTTTATGTGTTAAATGGTGCTGTCGGGGCCTCTTATTTGAGCATGAGTTATTGTTTATCTTGAGAACATATATGCAATGGATTAGATCTGTTTCACTATACAAAATGATAATATTCCTTCCTGTCTTTGCATTCCCTTAGCAGATTGTCTGTGATGAACAGCACATTCTGTTTTGATACCTATTCAGTTATAAAAGTTGTTTTCTTTTACTTCCACATTTGCAGAGAGGTTTTCTAGGTTTGGAGTAACTTTTATTTTTAATTATATTTACCCAACAGCATATATGCCATAAAAAGGGAAAATTCAAATGTTTCTCATTTGATGTAGACATCTTAAGTGTTATATAGTGAATGTAATTTAAAACTGTACCTTATTTGTGTTTAATTCTTAGATCTTGCGCTTAGTAAAAGTGTTTTGCTGAAAAATACAAACGTTTTATATTACTTAAAATTGGGGCCTCCAACACTTCATAATAATTTTTTATGGAATTTAATGAATATTGCTAAAGCAGTTCATAAATTTCCTTTAAAAAGTCAGTTTTGATTTATAAAGGAAAATAACAATAGTTTCTTTTTTCTCCCTCAACTTGATTAGTGATATAACTTGTACTGTTTGATAGTTTAATTGTGATGTTAAAATGCTGGTATTCTTTCCTGGGTCAAGACAGAAAGCAGTGAAGCATAGAAAGAGAGAGAAGTTTCTACAAGCCAGCTATGCTCTACTGCTCATTGCATTTGACATGCTTCATGATGAGTGAGGGATACACAAAGTACTATTAAGGGAGAATACCATCCCTCATGTCGTCTTATGCCCAATTTCTGCCTCCAGAGAAAGAAGAAGTAAAAATTAAAAGGCAGAAATGAAATCTACAAGCAGACAGCACGGTGCTACACCCTGGGCCTGGTAGTTAAAGATCAACCCTTGACCTAATTGGTTCTGTTATCTATAGATTACAGACATTGCATAGAAATGCACTGTGAAAATCCCTATCTTGTTTTGTTCCTATCTAATTACTGGTGCATGCAGTCCCCAGTCATGTACCCCCTGCTTGCCCAATCAATCACGACCCTATCACATGCACCCCCTTAGAGTTGTGAGCCCTTAAAAGGGACAGGAATTGCTCACTTGGAGGGCTCAACGAATAAACCCCTTCCTTCTTTAATTTGTTGTCTGAGGAATTTTGTCTGCGGCTCGTCCTGCTACACTATATGCAAATTTACTGCAGCCAGACATAATTATATCAGTGAATATTTGAAATTATAGCTATTTACAAATAACTCACAAATTGACAATTACAAGCACACAAATCTTTATGAAAACTGGAAAATTAACATGTATTAATATTTTTCCTAGCAATATTTGTCAAGATGAAATTTTCATTCTAATATTACTATTCCAATGTCTTTTTTCCTTCTCAAGCACATAATCTACTTTTCCTATTTTATATGATGAAAAAAGAAAATAAAGCAATTTGCTACTGAGTACTGTTTTTGCACATTAGACCAGAGTATTTTCTCTTTTGACATATTACTTAAAGGTTTGTCTTAATATTAAAATGAACATTCTTGTTTTCTGGTCTAGAAAATCAAACAGATAAAATCAAGCAAAGAGACATGGAACATAGATACTAGTAGTAGATACTAATAGTAGATAATACAACTTTGAAAACTAAGGTGAAAGTTAACTTTGCACTATACTCTTCCAAACATTAATGTTTATAATCTTCCAGTAAAAATATAGGGACTTTTAAGAAAATGACTTCTTTAATGTGACCTAAAATTAAAATTGCAATGCAATTCTAACACTATTATTTACTAAAATTATCAGGGTAACTCTAGCTAGATTTAATCTTTCATGCGTGTTCAGACATGGGGAACTGGAAAAGTAATTAGCTTAATTTTGAAACTATACACAGGTCTTGAATGAGGCGGTCTATCAACATACTAATCTAGTACAATGTTGTTCAACCATGGAGACTTGAGGAGTTATTTAACCTCTTTGACATTCAAATTCCACAACTATTGTTATAAATTCTGAAGACTAATTCTACTTTTCATTCTTCATCTCACAATGTTTGCTTGTTTGTTCATTTATTCATTTTTATTCTTTTCTTTTTTCCCTGAATCAAATGAGATATTTCAAGGAAAAACAACTTGTAAAATGTAAATCACTATATGGACATTGTTACATTTGCCCCTTTTCAAGCTTCCTGGTGCATAAATCCTCAGTCTGTGCTTTCTTAGCAGGTATTTGAGATACTCAGTGCTCAGTAGTTCCAGAATTTTTCCAGGACTTCAGTGGCTCTAAGAGTTTGACAGGAGACATGACTTAAGAAAGAGAAATTCAGAAGAGTCTACATTTAATTAATGCTAAAAGAAACCTACTTCAAAGAAATGTCAATTCTCCTTTTTGGCTCTACAATTGAAAGTTATTTCTAGACTTCTTAATTTGTCTATTATTTCTTTTGTTTGAAAAATCTTTAGATTTGTTTAAACCCAAGGACAACACTCATATGCATGTGCTTGCACATTAGTACAAGGTAGGACATCACAGACATGAAACAGTAAAATTAAAATTAGAGACAGCACTCTCATCCACTCCACGAAATGGTTTGGTATTCTTTTAATATATAGAGAGCAGAGCAATATGGAGATACAACTTGCTATGTAAATCCTCAAATAAGTTTGAATAGAAACAATACTAAAGTGTCCATCCAAGTAAGTGTTGTCTACTGTGTTAGTTCAGGTTGTTATAACAAAATAACATAAACTGGGTCATTTATAAAGAACAGTTATATATTTCTCACAGTTCTGGAGTCTGGGAAGTCCAAGATCAAGGCACTGGCAAATTCACTATTGCCCT
This sequence comes from Rhinopithecus bieti, assembly GCF_001698545.2. NCBI lineage: Eukaryota > Metazoa > Chordata > Mammalia > Primates > Cercopithecidae > Rhinopithecus > Rhinopithecus bieti. The sequence goes on along the minus strand of NW_016803660.1, from coordinate 500,892 downwards.
CTTTCTGGTTCATAGATGGTCATCTTTTGACTGTGTCCTCACATGGCAGAAGGGCAGAACTCTGATCTCTCCATCCCTTTATATAGAATTAATCCCATTCATGAAGGCTTCACTTTCTTGACCTCTAGTCAACTCCCAAAGGCCCTATCTCCTAACACCATCACATTGGGGGTTGGAGTTTCAACATATAAATTTTGGAGGAACATAAATTCAGGCTATAGTACCGATAGACATGTGGAGTGATGAGAGCCCTGAGCAATCCTGCTGAAACCCCGCCTTCAACAGTTGCCTCAGTAAAACTTAGAGTTTATGACATTTTTATTTGTGCAGATCTTAATCTTCTTAAGAAAGCATTGAGACAAATAATAGTAAGAATGCCAAAGGAAGTTATAATATATATAAAAAAGTTTTATCTCAAAAAAGTACGAGATAAATGTAAGATATCGAAGACCACAAATTCATTGGCCATAAATTACTTTCTAATTATTTGCTTATTTTTCTTAAAGCAGGCAAGAGGAAACAGCAACACATGGCCACTTATGGGATTATTAGCATCAGAAAGAGAAAAAACATTGATTCCTTAGAGGATGTGAACTATACCTTGCATATCTCTTCTAAAAGCAATATGAACTTAAATCTTCACCTGAGGCTCTGTAAGGAGAGCACAGAGTGATACTTTTTTCTGCAGTGTTCATGCAGATAATGAAATCATAGATTTCAAATGGCTGGACAATTTAACTTCTTTAGACAACAACCAAGTGTTGAATGCTAAAGTAAAGCTCAGTGAGCTTATGTCTGTGTGGTTTGGCTCTCAAGGACAGACAAAAGATCACCTAGAAGAGTGGTTGTGTTAAATATCATCTAAAGCATTTAACACAGATAATTTCTCCAATTCAGTATATTTATGGGACTGACAAATAACATAGAAAAGTGTATTCTCAGATCACGGGCTAGAGCACTGACTCTGAAATGCTGATGGAAGGTGCATTCAGATGCATTAAAATTCAGACAATGAACAGACATAATTAGAAATTTCTCTAGAGTTGATGGTCGCTTTAATTTAGGCCATAGGTGGTTCAAAGTAGTTGCTAAAGATCATGAAGAAGTCAAGCTTTAAGTACATATTTCTTTTTTATATGTAAAATTAATCAGATTTTCATCATCAAATGACCAGTGAAGTCATTTTACTGTATGACTATTTCTTCTTGCTAACTCAAATTTCAAAATACATATTGTCTGTTATATTCTATGAATAATATAATCCTTCTCTATACCAGGCTTGTAATTCTTTTTTTTTCTTATATCACTAAATGTATAGTATTCATGTAGCTGTCAGACAAGAAATACTTAAAATATTGTTGTTTTATTAGCTACCATAAAGTATAAGTATCAGTTAAAAACAACTTACATATAATTTATTGAATTAGATTACACATCCTGCCTACTCCTTAGACAATGAGGAAATGAAGTACCTTTAATAAATACAGAAATGACATGACCTGAAATTTAAAAGTGCCGCACTGTGGCAGGGTCTATTAAAACATCAGTTGTCCTTCTCCCTAGATTGTATTTCCCAACATCTCTTCCAGTTCAGTGTGGCCATGCAACTGAGTTATTTTCAAGTAGAGGTAAATGAATGTAACCTATGAGACTTTTAGACACATAAAACAACTTTCCACCCATGGTCTTCTGTGCTCTTACCCTCTGCTACATGAAGGTTGATGAAAAGGAAATTCTCCAGGAGACGTGTTGAAAGTGTATTGTCACTGACATTTTGCTATTGAATTAATACATAGAACAGAGCACGTCCTCCAACCTGTACATTCCTTGATTTGGATACTTGATTGAGAATAAGTTTAGATTGACGGGTGTATTTGTTAGTAATGTTAGCCTGTTCACGTCATTTAACTCTGTCCTACACAAGAGATCTTGCTTCTACTGAGAAACATACTTCTTTATATTTCTATATATTTGTGAAAGCTGGTCTCTAACATTGCATTTACACATGGATTAGTTTGATTGTAGCTTGTATTCTCCAAATTCTTTGAATTCATCTCTTATTCCACATCATGATCCAGCCACTCTGGTCTTCTTCCGGTTTCTCAAATACATCATACACGTTTCTGCTTTAGAACTCGTGTACTTAATTTTTCTTTCTTCCATATTCCCCTTTCTTTCCTTCCTTCTATGCCTGACTCCTCATCTTTTAGGTGTTAGTTCAAATGCCATCATATCTGAGATCTTTCTTGGCTCATATGAATATAGAACAGCTATTGCTTGACTCCCTCTGTTGCGTTATTGTGCTTATCATTATTAGAATGAATGTTGCTGCTGTCCTTTTCAGCCATATTTGTATGAGTGTGTACGTGTATTTGTTTCTCTCCCTGCTCCAAATCTAGTCTCTAATATGACAAGAACTATGTCTTTTTTATTCAGCAACTTTTCTTCAGTATCAAGGATAGATAATTCCAGGTACATATCAGGAGTTTGATAAATATGTTTTCAACTCAATATGACCACTGCTTTTTCAGATAGACCAATAGGTAAATAATTAGATACTTAAAGCCAGTAGGTTCTTAACAGATTAGTAATGGCAGTTTATTTTCAAGTATTATTGAGCAAAATAATTTATCTACCATAGAGCTGAATTACAAGGTTAGGTGAAGCAAATATTGACTGTGGTTAAAATTCCGTAAAAGTTTTATGTGTACCTATTTAACATTTTATAAAAATTGAAATGAATCTATAGTGTTTTACATAAACCATAACCCCTAAGTTAATGAAGAGTTTACTGCTTCTGAAGAAAGTAATTAAGTAAAAGTGAATTATTCATTGATTTTGTTACAAAATTCAATAAACTTTTAAATATAGTATTGTTAAATCAAGTTAATGGAAATATAAAACCATGTTTAAATTATTTAAAATTAAAGTCATGAGGCTTTGTATTCAAACCTGATAAATTAAACATGTGCTAATTAGGAAAACATATAGAGCTGCATTCAATATATATTACATATTTTTGCATAAATGGTTTATAGAATGAATGAATGTGGAGTTGTTGAGCATGAAAAAAACAAATCTGATTAATTTTAATTGACGTCTGCATTCACTATATAGTATATTTTAGGTTATATTATTTACAAGACAAATGCATTTTTAATTATAAGCATATATTTAGAAAACCAATTAAGAAGACTGTATGTTAAGAATAAAAAATATATATATTTGTATGTATATATAGTTTGGTTTTTTGTTTGCTTGTGTTTTGAGACAAGATCTCACTCTGTTGCCCAGGCTGAAGTGCAGTGGCCCGATCATGGCTCAATGTAGCCTCAATTCCTGGGCTCAAGTGATCCTCCTACCCGAGCCTCCAAAGTAACTAGAACCACAGGAGTGCACATGTTTCTGTATATTTGTATATTTTGTTGAGGCGAGGTTTTGCCATGTTGTGCAGGTTGGTCTTGAATTCCTGTGGCTTAAGTGATCCACCTGCCTTAGCCAGTCAAAGTGTTAGGATTACAGATGTGAGCCACTACGTCCAGCCAAAATATTTTTAAAAGATCAAAAAATGACCATATAATATGCTTTAAAAAGTAAAGTAATAATTAAATGCTGTCATATGAGATAGTTTTTTTTTTTTTTTTTTTTTCCAACAATACAGGAAACCAAGACACACACTACAATAGCACGGTTTATATGGGAGGATGATTTACCATCTCCCATCTTTACATCTACCTATGTATGTATACATTTCCTATTTATACATTTAAAACAATCAACTTCATATTTATATCTTCTCAAATTGAAATCAGTACTAGATAAAAAATGTAAGGAAAAAAACAGGTCTCTAACACCAAGGAAATTATAGATAATTTAATGAAACTAATGAATAAACAGATGAATCACAGATAAGCATGCGTGATTAATAAAATAACATGGAATTTACATGTTATTGATAATATGAATAACATAGAACAATACATTTGTTCCCTTTGGATAAATGAAAAAAATATACGTAGAAAAATTGATACGATCTTGTCAATAAAAATATAGTATAAGTCTCTGAGAAAGAAAGCTTCATCAGAGATATTTCTCCCTTTTAAAAGGAACAACACTTCAATTAAGAAAAGCTATTATGAAGCACATTTTTTGAACTTAGAAGTATTTTATTTATTCAGGTAAATTATTTAACTTTCTTCTATGAGTTGAAAGGAGAATTTATTACTGAACAGAAAACCTTATTTCACTAATCAGTTTAAGAAATTTTCTTTATGAGATTAAACTTTTAAGCTCTTTATCAAAAAAGATATATTTTTCTATTTCTATTGCTGTTATTAGTTTCCATTCAATAGAAATAAATATGAACTCTGGTTGACTAGTTTTATTACAGAGATTGACTTGTCTGAATGGTAAATATTTATATTTTATGAGTGTCAAGCTCGTAAAATGAATTTTAATAATTTGTGAACACCAAAACCATAAAATATAGTAAGCAGTGACAGTTTTAAATATTAACACTGTTACTCATTTCAAATACGAGAGGACTTGAAATAATTTTTTTCTACATGTTAGTACTTTAAATTGAATTCATTTCCCACAGACATTATAAAAACCCCAAAATAATTTGTGGCATTTAAAACAGCAGCCCCTCTCTTCTATTCCTTCTACATTGTTAAAAATAAAAGGTCTTAGGAGACTGAGGCAGGAGAACCACTTGAACCCCGAAGGTGGAGGTTGCAGTGAGCCGAGATCATGCCACTGCTCTCCAGCCGGGGTGACAGAGCAAGATTCTGTCTCAAAAAGTAAATAAAATAAAATAAAATTAAATAAAATAATAAAAGATCTTTGGGTGGTTTCAAAATCTCATTATAAATTGATTTTTGTTTCTGTGCTTAATTGTTTTCTAACAGCCTCTTTATGTTAAAAGCTAATAGTGTAGACTAATGGGAAAATAGGTACAATATCAAAAATCATTCCATATAGGAAGTTTCAAAAGGAGTATATTTAACATTCAATGGCTGTATGATAAGGGTGTATCTACTTCCGCTCTATTTTTTCTGAGTTCATGATATTATTAATTTACTTTTACTTCTTACAAACATCTTCAGTGAATGGAGTTGACAGCTATCTATAAACTAATAACAAATGAAATTGTTTATTAAAGAGTACGAAAAGAACCCATGTCATTAGTCTGGCCTCTCTATTCCCTTTCTTTCCATAGCCTCAGTAACACAAATATCACCAGTAGGTATTATAAAATATGTATTTTCCCTAGTTTAAGTAATGACTGAAGGAATTTATTTTGGTCTCAACTTTTACATCTGATATTAATTCATTTCTGATTACCTAATTCCAAGTGGGTAAAAAATCTACTCTTCTGCTTTTTTTTCTAGGTTCAGTTGAACCTAGAAAATGATGTAGGTCAAGTGATCCCACCTTGAATGATGAATCTATTATTTTAAATGAATTTGATTTGCATTCATTCCTTCTTGTGAATAAAATGCACAGTACCAGTATGTCTCAGAATTGTGCCTCATATTATTTATTTATGTATTTATTTATTTGTGTATTTATTTATTTCTTTATTGAGACAGAGTCTCACTCTGTTGCCCTGACTAGAGTGCAGTGGCGCCATCTTGGCTCACTGCAACTTCTGCCTCCTGGGTTCAAGCGATTCTCCTGCTTCAGCCTCCCAAGTACCAGGGATTACAGGTGCATGACATCACAACCGGCTAGTTTTTGTATTTTTAGTAGAGAGGGGGTTTCAGCATGTTGGCCAGGCTGGTCTGGAACTCCTGACCTCAGGTGATCCACTCGCCTTGGCCTCCCAAAGTGCTGGGTTTATAGGCGTGAGCTACCGCACACATCCTCATATATTATTATTGACTCTCTATTTGCCAGCCTTCCTACATGTGCTTTGTTGGCTCGCTACATGGCTTTAATATCATCTTAATGTATACTAAGTACCATCACCCTACAGCCAAAGATAGCATACCTATCTATATGTTCCCAAAGTCTTGCAGGTAGGAACTGTACACCTTACTCAGTAAAGGCTGTAATATGCCCCAGAAACTACTGAGCCATGGATTCTTTATATTTTCTGCTAGTCTCAGAATTACATTCATATACTGTGTGTTGCACAATGCCCATTGTAATGTAGTATTAACCCTTTGAGATAGCTCGTTGCTTTATGTGTAACTTCCTATCACACATATGTATCTGAAAACTGACTAGAGAGTATGAACACCATTGGACAGTGCATTCATATACCACACTAAATATTTATTTTCAGAAGTGTTTGAGGAAATTTTCCTTCAGCTCAAACTTGTGTGAAATTTGCATATCCTCAAAACTAACCTGTCCCAACTGTAAATGGCAAAGCTAAATCCTTGTCAAGCCAAAAGAAGGATGATAGGATTTGGGATAAAATCAAAATTGACACATTAATAATAAATAGGTTATTTCTAAAGCATGATGCATAAGATGTTTTATGTTTCTAAACATAACAAAAATTTACTTCTGTTCTTCAGTTGTTCTTTTACAATACACATGAAATTTTAAAGTGAAATCATTAAAAATAAGTAAAGAAAACACTCTGTGAGATGCAATTAGTAAAATCTAAAAAAAATAATTAATTAGGACAATGACATATAACAGCAAGACTTATAAATATGGCAAAAGTTATCTTTGATAGACCAGGTAATTTTTATATGATACACACATCACTGGCTGTTGAGAAACAGATGTAAAGTACATGTATAGAAACACAATTTATTTTCTTTTTATGAATCTTATAGCTATATACCTTGTCAATTTTCCTAACAATGAACCTGCAAATTTGGGCGAGGGAGTTCTCTATGACAATCCATCATGATATCTTTGGAAACAGTGTGTTTTTATTACTTTTTTCAATCTCCCTAGAATTAATTTATTTTGAAAATTTTAGTGTGCTTGTTAGAATTACCAAGACAATGTGAAAGATAAGCTTTGATGCTTTGATTGCAGAGATCCTTGTGTTATTCCTAATTTTAAAAGAATTTTCCCAACATTTCCTTATTGATTGATGTTATGTAGTAAGATATTTGCAGATAATCCTTATCATGAAAAGAAATTCTCTTTGTTTTTTAGTTTTAAGATGGTTTTATATTATGAAGACATGTCAGACTTGAAGAACACTTATTCTGAATCCATCTATCCTGTATTCTCTTTATTGTCTTCACTCTGTTAATGTACTGAATAGTTTTTTTAATAGATTTTGTTTGTTCACCTCCCATTGCCAATTCCCAGGATAAATCAACTTTTCATGTTGAATTACCATTTAATATACTGCTAGAGTTGGACATTAATAGTTTATGAAAAATATTAGGAGCTTTGTTGATGAAGAAATTCACTATACCTATCTGATAATATTCCCATCATCTTTTGGTATATAGGTGACATGGCTTCACTGAATGAGATAGAAGATATTCCTTTATAAATTACTTTAAAATATTTGGGCACCATTAGAATGATATACTCTAGGAAAGCCTTATAGACCTTTATATTGGCAATCACTGGGTCTGGTGTTTTTCATGTAGTTTGATAAGTAATATTTTGATTATTTCAATTTTATAGGAGTATTCAGATTTTTGTGATTCAGATGCAGGTTATATTTTTTTTCTAAGAATTCTGATATTCCAGCAAAATCTTCGAGTTATTACTATAATAAAGTACTCTCATTTTTAAATGCAGTTATTTTGCTTTAGCATTACTAATATTATTTTACATGTGTCTGTTTTTTTTTCTTGATCAATCTGGCCAGAGATTTTCTCTCTTATTTTATTTTTTTTCAAAGAACAAACTTTGCACTTATTGTTTTCCCCATGTTATGCTGTTTTTTTCCAATTTCACTGTTGTCTAATATTATCTGTACTGTCTCCTTTATACATTTTCTTTCTGGGCTGAATATTTTCAGTGTCTTTAGGTTTATCATTCAGTATAATAATTATTTCTTTGAAAATAAAATATTAAAGTACAATAAATGTATTTTTTCTAGAAATTTAGTTCTTAATATTTGTCTTTTTGTACCTACTAGTCCTTGTCAATTGGTGAATTTTGTGATAGTATTCTGTATTTTATTTAAATTACATACAGAGTTGTATGTGCTGTATCTGTAGCTAGAGCTCCTGGGGTGTCTCAATATTATTTTCATTTTTTTTCTATTTTATTCTTTATTTATTTATTTATTTAATATTTTACTTTAAGTTGAGGGTACAAGTGCAGATTTGTTACGTAGGAAAATTTGTCTCATATGATTTTGTTGTACAGATTATTTAATCATCCAGTTATCAAGCCTAGTACCCATTAGTTATTTTTCCTGATCGTCTCCATCCTCCCACCTCCACCCTCCGAAACGCCCCAGTGCATGCTGTTCCCCCTGTGTGTCCATGTGTTCTCATCATTTAGCTCTGACAAGAGAGTGTGGCAATTCCTCAAACACCTAAAGACAGAAATAGCATTCAACCCAGCAATCCCATTACTGGGTATACACCCAGTAGAATATAAATTATTCAGCTTTAAAACACATGCACCTGTATGTTCATTGCAGCACTATTTATAATACCAAAGGCAGTGAATCAACCTAACTATCCATCGATAGTATTTTCATTAATTCTAAATCACAGGGATTTTGCTTTCTCATGTGTTTTGTCGTATCAATTAGCCTGTAGTAGTAAGTCTATATATTTATTCTTTTAAACCATAAACAAGTCATATTATGCACATGTTGCAGTCTGTCAAGATCATCTTCAACTATGAATTTCTCTTTCAGAGTACTAAAGTTTTTGACATCTGGATTTTAATAAAAATGAGCAGCAAGAATAAGGGCTAAGGCATCTGAAGAATAACATCAGTTCCTTCATCTTATTTTGTTGTTTATGGTAACTCATGAAATTTGCTCTTCATACATTACCTCAAACTTTCCAGAGTTGATAGCAAAGCACTATTCCTCTAAGAAAGGCCTGTAGGGGTCCCATATGTGAGTGTGTGAGGAGACTTAAATACAAGTGTTAATAAATGCCCAGAGTTATTATTTGAAAACCATAGGAATTATTAAATATCTCTGTGATTTTCTACAATCATATTAGAAGGCCAAAAATTCACCTATTAATTGTATAACTTTTGTCAGTTTTATTTTTAGAAGAAAATAAATATTTATTTATATGTATCACATTTATTCTGCTATTTCATCTCTACTTGATTATTTACATATCTCAATTCACAATTCTTAGCAATATTTGGTATTTATTTATTTATTACTTACAAGGGTGACAGTCATGTCCCAGTGGAGATACACAGTGAAATAAAACATTGTCCTCTGAGGCTCTCCTGGTGTGAAATTCTGACTTCAAACTATCTATTCAAACAGGCAACTGCTACAACTGGAATGACTAGATAAATTCACAAGAAAATAAATCTTATTTCAGGTCAAAGAACAGAAAAAATATTTAAAGAAAATAAGAAAAGAACTAACCATCATTATATAGTTGCAAACAGTTGATATTTGTTGAGTGTGTGTGTGTGTGTGTGGTGTGTGTGTGTGTAACTTCAGGATGAATAAAGCAGATGAAATATTTAAATGTAGACATGTTGAAAGCCAATATAATTTATTCCAGTGAAATAACAGATTGTTAATATAATGCAATTATTTCTTTCAGTAAAATATTTATTAAAATATATCATCTTCTAATATGATTAGTGTATTTCCCCAAGGTTAACTCTGTATTGGAACATTTCAAAATATAACTTTGCCTAATTTAATTGGAGCAGAAAAACAGTGCGTGCACCTACATTAAATTGACATTAAATGGAAATAGCAAGAGCAATGCCTAATAGTATGTGCCTCTAATCCACTGAAGGCCTGACCCTAATGGCCAAAAGCACTTCAATTAAGTTTCATTGCTCTTCATTACATTTTCTCAATATATGTGTCTGATGTGATTGTTTCTGCTCTCACAAGACACAGGAACTTTTGATAAGGGCTAGGGGTAACTTTGTTTTTTATGTAATTTAATTCTAATGGGAAATGTCTCTCGGATTTTAGAATTCCACTATCCAGTGGTATTTTATCTTTCTCTTTGGGTTATTACTGCTTTCTAATCTTGCTTAGAATATGTAATTAATTTAATTGTTTTTTTTTCTCTCTACGCTCTATGTCCTTCTATAATACAGGATTGCACAGATTGCCTTTTTGTGACAAAAACAGAGGAAGAAAAATGGCAGCAACCAAGATTATTATTATACTTAAATAGTTTCTCACACTTTATGAAGATCTTTGTGTAAAAGTATTAAGCAGTCCATTTAACAGAGAAGTATTTTTGTTTCACATGTATCAGAAAATGTGTCTTAATTAAAATAGATCCTGACGTCAAATGCTATTGATCAGCAGTTATTATTCTATATGTTATATTTTATATCAGTGTAATGTGATAGGAAGTTTTAAAAAGACTTTATGTGTTTCTGCCAGATAGTGATACAGTGATAAAATATCAGCAGTTAAAAAAAAAAAAAAAAAAAACAAAATAAGTGGTTCATATGAATGATGACACTAAAAAGAAAAAAAAAAATCAGACCCTCAGAACGAAGGTATATCTTGATAAGCAAAGCTGTTAGATGTTATGTGGCAATATCAGATGTCAGGAGACAGAAAGAAAATATTGGTTGCTTCCAAGGAATCTAATATAATGAACACAGTTGATCATGGTCCCTCGGTTATAGAATCAAGTTGATAAGACTCTACTAGTGAGTGGAAGTTAGGGGGATCAAGATTTGTTAAGAAAATCTTACGTATTATTTAGCAAACTATATGTAGAAGAAACTATCAGAGACATAGAAAATTACACAATATTTATAGGTAGACATGAAACTGAACAAAACTTCATGTAATTGTTGTTATATATACTACTTAGTTTTTCACCAACTAATTTCTTTTAATATTTTATAAAATTATGTTTTTTAATTCATTTATATTGATATACATAGTTCTAGTTTAGCCACAACGTTTCAGAGTGCATACATATAAAGTAAAATATAAAGAATGTAAAGGGGTAATAAATATAAGTTCAGAATTGTAAATATCTCTGTGTGGAAGAAGAATACAATCAGTAAAAGTTTGTAGGAATGATTCAACTCTGTTTTAAGTTTTATTTGTTGATAGTGGAGACAGAGAATACTTTAGATTCTTTATTCATTTTATATTCCTGAAATAGCTCAAAATAAATTTAAGCTTTCTCCAAAATGTCTGTCAGTGTAATTTATAAATTAATGGCAATGCTATACATCATAGTCCATAAAGATAAGAATATATCATGAACATTATAAAGTAGAATTTGAGAAGGAACTGATATTAGAAGTGAGGTTGCTGCAGTATTGAGTATTATTTTTTCCTTCTATCATGATCAGAGCCCAAATCTCTTTCCACAACAAAATGATCTTCAACTAAAATTTCACATTAATGGATCTTAAATAAGCATTAGTGTAGTATATAGACTTAATTCTTACACCAAAGCTTATTTCACAGTCTCTTATGGTTTTTTCAAGTGCACATATGTTTATTTGCGTAGTCCTTGCAAATCCGTGTTTAATGACTATATGTAGATAAGTGTGTGTATGTAAACATACATACTTCCACATTAAGTTCTATGTGTGTTTAATTTATATCTCCTTCTAAAATATCCATCATTACCTATTGTTTTAACACAATTATCTTCAGTAAATAGAAACACACAGAATAGAATGTCCTTATGTTTCATTGTCCCTGTGAAGACAATAGCATATGAGGTGGCTTTAATATTAGAATACAATACAATTTTTTTTACTTAGTTGGCAAATTGTAAAGACAATTTATTGTATGGGGGAAACAGCATTAAATCTTAATGAAATCAACGTGGAATTTCTTCTTCCATTATCCATGGCAGTTTGGAAAATTGTATTCAATTTTCTGGTTTTTATATTTTGAAGCTATGCAAGAAACACTTGAAACTATAACTTTGAAATTCCTTCATGGTGTGAAAATTTTATGGTCATTTATCACTAAAGATGATGGGAAATAAAAAGCATAGAGCTAATAGGAGGTATAAAGATATACTTAGAATATAGAATTGAGGTAGCATTTTTAATCATCTCTGCTATTCCTACTTATATCATTATTGATTGAAATTCATGCACTTTATATGCAAAGCTACATTTTTTTGGTTAAAATCAAATAAATATACTGTCAAACTCCAACCACCCAATTTAACATTTGCATGTTTTCTTGATTTTAAATTGTATGAAGGAAACAGAAATGTTTTTATTTTGAAATATGAGAAACACCATTTAAATAAATTTTACATCTGCCAATTTGCAGTTATATAATCAGAGTTAATTAAGTCAATCAAGAGGTACACTATAAATAAGAGGTGCCTTTATTAAAACCTAGCCTAAATGGAAGAAACAATCATATATTAGTGTGAAAACCATAGAGAAAATAAATCCATCAGTCCAGGAACTACCTAAGTTAAACTTACTATATTATCAAAAATTTATTTTGCTCTCTTCATAACATTACAGGTGTATTGGGTACAATTTCTGAATGTTTAGAATTTTCAAAGTTTCTGGGAAAAAAAATGCACTTAATTGAAATCAGTAAGGAATTTACCATCTGTTTACAGAGCAGCCATATCAAGGCAAAGTGTTGCTCTGTGGTATATGTCCAAATCCCTAAATGAAATGCACAAGGCACACATGCTTGCAAACGTGGTTTAAAATAAGAATCCGGCCAGTGCAGCAGCTCATGCCTGTAATTCCAGCACTTTGGGAGGCTGAGGTGGGTGGATCATCTGAGGTCAGGAGTTCGAGATCAACCTGGCCAACATAATGTAACCCCGTCTCTACGAAAAAAAAAAAAAAAAAAATTGCCAGGCATGGTGGCGGGTGCCTGTAATCCCAGCTACCTGGTAGGCTGAGGCAGGAGAATTGCTTGAATCCAGGAGGTGGAGGTTGCAATGAGCCGAGATCACACCACTGCACTCCAGGCTGGGCAACAAGAGTAAAACTCCATCTCAGAAGAAACAAAAACAAAACAAAACAAAAACAAAACAAAATAAGAAACCAATTAGTGTGCTCAACATCTCCAAACCTGGTCTGGATGCACATTACTTATAAATAAAGAAGCTGTGGTTTCAAAGGCTTAAAAGTGATAATTAAGGGTAATAGCACATGTTCTTGTTAATAATAAGCATGCTAGATAACCACTGACAACTTTCAAGGATCAAAACTCTTCAACGCATTAACTAGAGTTTGGATTTACAATATTTCCCCTAATTTTAATACTTTATTAAAGTTACTCAGCCTCTGATTTATCTCTATCTAGAGTTATTGAAATGATTAAAATTGCCTAAAGCACTGAGTAAGCAAATATTGTAATCTCAATAAATGATTTCTATCATTTTGTATAATTCTTCTTATTATATCATATGATATATTCTGGTTTACATCATTCATATCATTTAGCAAAAGTAATCAACTATTAAAATTCAGTGAAATAGAAACCTGTGTCATGCACTCAGCTAAACTCATTTAAACTTTGAAAACGACCTGATGAAACATGCGTTATTATTTTTCCCATCTCAAAGGAGAAGAAATTAAATTTTAGAGATTGTGAGTAAATTTTTCAGGGCCCTGCAGTTAGTAAGCATTGAACCTGCAGTTAAATCCTGAATCTGACAGATCTTAAGTCTTGTTCTCAGAAGGGTTAAATGTATTGCCACATAGGTAGACAATCACTTCAGAAAGTAATTCATTGAAAAGATCAGTATTAAACTAATTATTTTTTTTTAAGAGGAGCCCTGCCTTATCCAAAAGGGATACGTTTTGCGACCCCGCAGTGGATACCTTAAACCACAGATAGTACTGAACCTAATTGTTGTCAACAGGAATATGTTTATTTTCATGTCTTCCACTCCTTCCATGCCTTTTCCTTCTTAACTAGGAATTTATTATACACTTTGGCCATAACTTTTGCAGTTTGAGGTGAATCAGCAAAACTAACAAAAATTTATTTCTTCTTCTTCACAATTTCACAAATATGTTCTTACCATATATCATAGCAACCTTAGGATATGACCCATTTTACTTAATGGAAATCTTTTATGACTTGTCTTTGGTATATCTGAATTGTCAGCACCACTATGCATACACTTTTAGGATATTATTAAGTAAAGTAAGAGTTACTTGAACATAAACACTGTGATACCATGTCAGTTGATCTAATAACTGAGTGACTAACATGTAGGTAGCAAATACACTGAGATTATGATAGAGAAAGGGAGGACTGACATTCCTGGAGAGATGAGTGAGATGGTGTGAGATTTCATAACACTACTTAGAATGGACTGCAATATAAAACTTATGAATTGTTTATTTCTGGAACTTTCTATTTAATATTTTTGGACTGCTGTTGACCACAGGTAACTGAGGAAATAGAAAGCAAGTGTGTCTAGGTTTTAAAATTTCTACCGGGTGGCATCTTCACTAAATGAGAGCTTAAAAATCTTGTCCACCTCTCCACCCCTTCCAATTTTCGCAGCTGTTAAGTTTACAACCATACAAGTGAATCTCCTCAAGAGTCCAAAGCTAGTGCTAAACCCATGTGAGCTCAAAACTCAACTTTCACTTATCCTTTGGAATTTTCTGTCTTTCTCTAGAATCCTTAGCTCTGCATGCCACTGCAAATTCGACTTAGCTTTCCACTTCTGAGGTTCCTTAAAATAACAGAGAATTATGCTTATCCAGTGTTTACTTCTCCATATTAGACAAGAATCAAATTGACCTTCAAGTGTGATGGAATGAGCACAGTTATCACTGAGAGGTTTTAGTGTAAATATATACCTGGATCAAATTTTAATATAGTGCATCCAACTGAAATGAATAGAAATTAAATATTTTATTAAAATATATCAACATTCGATTACACATTCCCTTCCTCAATACTGTACTAAACATTTCAGATTGTTAAAGATCAAAGTCAATTATATAATTATGTATTACATTTCCCTGAAATAAAATACTTTTAACATACAAGCATTTGAAAGAAATAAATTAATGCCATTCTGTTTGACATTATGCTTATGTTTTCAATTTATACTTGGAAGTTTGAAAACAGAGAAATAAATTGTGTGGCTGTTTCACATTAGTGTGAAAACTCCTCTGACACTGTAAAAATAACAACAGCATTAAGTTACTTAAATAATTTGTGGTGCTTGAAGAAAGCTCATTAGCACCTTGTAAATTTTCACATAGCCTGTGTTATAACTTCATTTCCAGAGGAGTTATCATAGCACAAAAACAAATCTCATGTGCAATTAATAACTGAAAGATTCACTGAATGATTTTGAATAGAAGACTCTACATAATAAAGAATAAATTTTCAACTTAGTGTGTAGGGCTGAAACATTAATAAGAGTCATGCTAGTAGAAATTTTTCTTTTATTTTTACTTACCCACCCACTTAGAAGATTAGTTCTATATCACAGATTCTACACGTTAGTAGATCATTCATTTTGTTGGAAAGTAATGTCGGGTAACTTTACAGTTTGAGATAATTTTTTTTTTTCAAAAGTTCAATGCACTATTTTCCTGAAAATATTTTCTTTGTTAGTTTATTCTTCAATATAAACAATAAAAACATACATTAGAATTCAATATGTGCCATCACATAGTATTCTGATCTAAAACTCAACAGATAAACAAATCTTCAGGGACAAGGGGGATCTTCATTTTCACTCATGTAACTGAGGCTTAGCCAAATTCTGCCGTGGAGATCAGGATCCACAGTTGCCACGAAGAGATGATGTGTGTCCAGTTCTAAAGAAGACCGTTAGGGATTACTAAAGAGAAAATAGAATTTATTCCTACTACAATTACCCCTTTTCCACAAGAGTAGCTCTCCAGCTCTTATCCCCAAACTTTATGCAACAATGACTGGGGATAGAGAAAGTGTTGAGAGTTGCGAGTTGAGAGTCACTGACATAGTTTTTGTAAGATTTTTTGGAAACATACTGTAAAGGCTACTCACAGGCAGACAGGTGAGGGGCCCTCAGAAGAGTAATTCATGGAAAATAGAGGTATTGGGATCTCAGTCCCTTGCTGAAAGCTAGCTGAACTGTAGAATCTTCAGGATTAACCTCCCACCACTTTCTCTGCTGAGACTTGCCTGGTGAGAGTAATCTTCAAGGAACATGTCCTGTTTATGGAGTTGGAGTGCATATGTGGAAAAAAGACCACTGACCTGTAATACATTTTAGTTCTAAAAGCACCATGTAATAAAATAAGCTCTGTGGGGTATACAAGAAAATATCAACTTGACCTCTGATTAAAATTTTATAAATAGAACTTAAAAATTATTAATCATGATTAAAGATTGAAGAAAAGTTACATAAAATGCATATATATTATGATTAAAATATACATTTTACATATGTAAACTATGTATATATAATTAATATAATAAAAATTATATTATTGAGTATATATATATGTAAATAAATAAAGATATAGCAGTAATACACATACGATGATTTCAAAGGTCAAAGCCATGCAGTTGAAAGAGATAGTTGGAACACACAAAAGCGTAGAAGTTTGTTCTCCAGAATATAATTTTAAAAAAATATACAATTAATTTTTTAAGAGTTCAAATAGGAATAAATGAAGCACATTTTTAACGAGAATATACTTTGCATAAACTGGTTCCAGTTTTCAGCTAAAAGAGACCAGAGTGAAAACAAAGTTACTTTCTGAGTGGACTGTAGGCTATACTCAGCTGAGGTATTTTCAATAAAGAATTCATAAATCGAGAGGGCAGAGACAAGAATCATGGAGAATTAGTCCATGGTAAGTGTATGACTGAGTCTCAAACAAGAAAATTTTTAACTGGCCTGTCATAATTTCAAAAATATTGAGAAACAGTGATTTCTGTGTTCTTCCCAACAGACACCCTTCTTTGGAAAGGAATGTGTGTAGCAGTACCCTAGAACCACCTCACTGTGTTAGCTGTGTGCATGTAAATAGGAAACAGATAAGTTGTTTCTTTAACTTACAGATCTTCAGAATGAGAGAAACTTCTTGAGAAGTTGCTCATAAAACTTAATTTGGATAATAAGTTATTATAATTTTAATAAGATGAGACATTTCACGGCCTGGGAGGAGGGTGAGCGTATTTTGCATGTGGGGGTAGCGGGAATCATTGGTGGCCAGAGGACACACTGTGCTAGCTGGCTGCTGAGACAGCCCCTAGTGATTTCTGTTGCCAGGTATTCAGGGAGCTTGTGAAGTTCCCATCATAATTATTAGGGCTGATTTGTGTGGCCACAAGGATATTGCAGAAATGACAGAAAGTGATGACTTCTCATGTTATTCTGAAAATTTTGAATTATTTTTATAATACAATAGAATGAGGGTATATGAAGGGAAGATTTGAATAATTCTTTGGCTACAGAAGTACTGTGAAATTTTACCTTTCTCACTGTCATGATACATACTCAACACAAAAGGGAATGTTCTGAAAGCAGTCACTTGAAAGCTCAATACTTACACATTGAGGCTTGTAGGATAAAGTAAATTGGTGTCTAAGTCACAGATAATAATCAAAATCATAAGATATTAACAAAATAGGGTTGTAGTTTAGGAGGTACCTACCTTTTCATTCAGAGCAAAGATGGGAAGCTTTTCCCATGTAACAGATGTAGGTGATAACACACAAAAATGTTCATTGTAGTATATATTAGAACCTCTCCAATAAAGCCTTCTCAATATGAACAAATCATAATAGAAGTTGAGGTATGTCTGGATTCTACAGGCTGGTAAGTTAATGAGTGACCAGCAAAAATAGAGATGCATTTATCTCCATCAAAAAACAGTAGATCAATAATGCCAGCAATGTGGAATAGCTTGTGCAGCAGAAACATGTCTATGAGAGACAAACTGAAACACTCCCTAAGTCCAGCAAGTACTGATACTAGAGCTGTGCCACCAGTTTGTGGCAGTATCAGCCAGGAAGGAATTAATTGGCTCAGTTCCTATTCTTCTTCCTGTAGGCCAACCAAGGAATGGTCAGAAGCTTTGATTAAATAGCTGCAGTAGGTAAGAACAAGAAAGAAGCCAACTAAATAACCTTCTCTGGAGGCAGACTTCCTCCCTATAATATGCATGATTTGGGTGAGAAATAGAGACTACGTTTTAAAACAAATTTAGAATTCTTAACATTTTAATTCTGTAATCATTTTTCAACATAGCCATAGTTTGTGCATTCGCTACATGAACTCCAACATTGTGCTTGGAGATTCATTGGAAATCTGATATTTCAAACATGGAGATTTCCTTACTTCATGGCCATCTCCCATTTCTTCTCCCAGAGTTCAATTCACCACAGAATTACAAGCATTTCTGTTTCTTTGGCAAAAATATAAGAAGAAAGTATAATTTAAGTTTATTTTTCAGGCATATCAACTCAGGAAACAAGACTTTGGGTGTGAGGTTTTGGTTTTTTTTTTTTTTTTTTGTATTATACATTAAGTTCTAGGGTACATATGCATAACGTCTAGGTTTGTTACATATGTATACTGGTGCCATGTTGGTGTGCTGCACCCATGAACTCATCAGCACCCATCAACTCATCATTTACATCAGATATAACTCCCAATGCAATCCCTCCCTCCATCACCCCCCCAATGATAGGCCCCGGTGTGTGATGTTCCCCTTCCCGAGTCCAAGTGATCTCATTGCTCAGTTCCCACCTATGAGTGAGAACATGCGGTGTTTGATTTTCTGTTCTTGTGATAATTTGCTGAGAATGATGCTTTCCAGCTGCATCCATGTCCCTACAAAGGACACAAACTCATCCTTTTTTATGGCTGCATAGTATTCCATGGTGTATATGTGCCACATTTTCTTAATCCAGTCTGTCACTGATGGACATTTGGGTTGATTCCAAGTGA
>NW_016803660.1:476847-480949 GCF_001698545.2 Rhinopithecus bieti | reverse complement strand
GTCATTCTCCATCCAGCTTTGATCCGTTGCTGGTGATGAGCTGCGTTCCTTTGGAGGGGGAGATGTGCTTTTATTTTTTGAATTTCCAGCTTTTCTGCCCTGCTTTTTCCCCATCTTTGTGGTTTTATCTGCCTCTGGTCGTTGATGATGGTGACATACTGATGGGATTTTGGTGTGGGTGTCCTTCCTGTTTGTTAGCTTTCCTTCTAACAGTCAGGACCCTCAGCTGTAGATCTGTTGGAGATTGCTTGAGGTACACTCCAGACCCTGTTTGCCTGGGTGTCAGCAGCAGAGGCTGCAGAAGATAGAATATTGCTGAACAGCGAGTGTACCTGTCTGATTCTTGTTTTGGAAGCTTCCTCTCAGGAGTGTATTCCACTGTGGGAGGTGTGGTGTGTTGGTCTGCCCCTAGTGGAGGATGTCTCCCAGTTAGGCTACTCAGGGGTCAGGGACCCACTTGAGCAGGCAGTTTGTCTGTTCTCAGATCTCAACCTCCGTGTTGGGAGATCCACTGCTCTCTTCAAAGCTGTCAGACAGAGCCGTTTGCGTCTGCAAAGTTTTCTGCTTCTTTGTTGTTGTTGTTGTTGTTTAGCTGTGCCCTGTCCCCAGAGGTGGAGTCTACAGAGACTAGCAGGCCTTCTTAAGCTGCTGTGAGCTCCACGCAGTTCGATCTTCCCAGGGCTTTGTTTACCTACTTAAGCCTCAGCAATGGCGGGCACCCCTCCCCCAGCCTCGCTGCTGCCTTGCAGTTAGATCTCAGACTGCTGTGCTAGCAATGAGGAAGGCTCCGTGGGTGTGGGACCCTCCCCGCCAGGTGTGGGATATAATCTCCTGGTGTGCCTGTTTGCTTAAAGCGCAGTATTGGGGTGGGAGTTACCCGATTTTCCAGGTGTTGTGTGTCTCAGTTCCCCTGGCTAGGAAAAGGGATTCCCTTCCCCCTTGCACTTCCCAGGTGAGGCGATGCCTCAGCCTGTTTGAGCTCTGGCTGGCTGGGCTGCAACAGCTGACCAGCACCGATTGTCCGGCACTCCCTCGTGAGATGAACCCAGTACCTCAGTTGAAAATGCAGAAATCACCTGTCTTCTGTGTGGCTCGCACTGGGAGCTGGAGACTGGAGCTGTTCCTGTTGGGCCATCTTGCTCTGCCTCCTCTTTTTTTTTTTTTTAATCCGTTTGATTTTTTAGGCTACATACCCTGATGAATTTACACTGGCTATATCAACGTGAATTAAGTAAGTTTCATATCACATGAAACAAATGTAAAGTACAATTGCCAGATGTTCATGTTGGCCATTTAAAAAACTGTGAGTCCAAGATAAGACATAGCATGGTTTGTAAGGACTTTACATATATTGGGATATTTAATCTTCGTAGGGTCGTCCTAGTGTAGGAGGTACTGTTAACCATTCTGTGTTGAGGCAATTGAGGCACAGAGAGTTAAAGTAACTAAAAAATCTCACAGGTAAGAAGAGACAGAGGTCAACTATACACACATGCAGCACTGCTCTATAGGCTATGTCCCTATCCACCACATGGCACTACCTGTGATTCAAAAATGCTAGTTGCAAGTTTTCTTTTTGACCGAGCAATATCTAAAAGAGAAGACAAAAGCAAGAAATTTTTCAGACCAAGGTAATTATAATAATCGAAATCATGCAAGAAAGTATATTGTTGTTTTAATTCTCAATTTAATATTTTAAAAATATAAATACATTTTCAAATTACTTATAAATAATATATCTTTAATTGTCTCCCTTTTATAATGTATATTTTTGACATTTTCCTTTTATATACAGTCTTTTATATTCATATGATATCTTTGTTCATTTGAGATGAGTGCATTTCTTATGAGTGGATGGAGGCTTAGAAGCATCCTTCTTAAGAGTTACATCACAAAAAATTTTCTATCTATAAGAAAAGAATATCTGATTAAATCTTAAACAGAATCTAATATTAAAAACTAAGGTAGGCCTTTGCTCTCCTGAGAATATAAGTTTTAAATTTTTTGAAAGAAAGAAAATAACTTTGTTACTGATTTGTTTCATTAAAAAAATCTTTAGTATCAATTATGTGTAATGTAGAAGATGAAAGGGAAAGAGTGTATCTGGTCATTATACCATCAGGTTAGCAAATTTGATGTTCCCAATATGCCTCTTTCTACATTTTTATTAAAATGTTCATAATGTCACCAGACAGTATAGACAAGGGAAATCCATAGTAAAAGGATCACTAACAACACAGACTGTGACTGAAATTATACCCTCAGAACAATTCAGAAAATGATAGGCCCCAGGATGAAAGCAAACAATATTGAATTATTACACTTTTCTGTCCCTAATTCTAAGTTGCACTAGCTATATTGAACTGAAAGCAGGAATTTAATTGTGTATTTTTATTAAGCCAGGCAGAAAGAAAATCTGTCATTGTTTTCTAGAACATTTAGATACCCAAGGAAAAGAATTGTAAAGAGGGTTGACTGTAAACACACTGATTATCTTAAATGGATGAACTATTCTTATATTAGAGACTTCAAAGAAATAACAATTTGATTTCTAGAATCTTGGGCATAGTCTGAATGAAACAAAGATTTCAAAAAAGAAGAAACAAATGTACACTTAGAGCAATGCATGATAATTAAATTTAAACTCAAAATATTATGACAATATAAATGGGTAAGCACTCCAAAACATATACGATTGTGAGGCACTTTTAAAAAAATAAAATGTGTCTCACCAGTGAGGGCTACAGCACTCTGTGTCTCCAAGTAAACTTGAAAGGCAGCCTAGGTCATAAGAACTGAAACTCTTAGGCAAGTCCTAGTGCTGAACTAAGTCCACGGACAGTGGAATTGGTGGCAGTGGGGGTGGGGGGTGGCTCGTGACATACTGAGGCACTGGGTGGGGCAGCCACCCCTCCCCTAACCCCAGGCTGCATAGCTTGCATCTCTAAACCAGAACCCTTCCTTATGCCTGAGGAGAGGACAGGGAATAGTGGAGAGGACTTTGTCTTGCATCTTGGATGCCAGCTCAGCCATAGCAGGATAGGGTACCTGTCAGCATCTTGAGGCCCTAGCTCCCAGATGACATTTCTAGACACATCCTGGGCCAGAAGGAAACCCACTGCCTTGAAGGAAAAGACTCAGCCCTGGCAGTATTTATCACCTGCTAACTGAAGAGCACTTGGGCCCTGAATAACCACCAGCGATACCCAGGAATTACATCAAAGGCTTTCGATGAGCCTATGAAACTTGCTGACTTCAGGTGAGACTCAGCACATATACAAACTGTGGTGGCTAAGGGGCAAAACTCATTTTGCTTGAGAAAAATAGAGAAAAAGCAAAGAGGACTTTGTCTTGCATCTTAGGTATCAACATGATCACAGAATGGTAAAGCAACAAGTGAGCTCTTGGGGACTCCAATTCCAGGACATGGTTCTTGAATGGCATTTCTGGACCTGCCCTGGGCCAGAGGGGAGCCCACTGCCCTGAAGGACGAGCCCAGGACTGGCGACTTCACAACAAATTGACTTAAGAGTTTTGAGGCCTTAAGGAAACATTGGTGGTAGTCTGGCAGAACTCCTCATGGCCTGAGGTTGCAGTGGGTGCAAACTGAGGCTCCTCTGCCTCTGGAAAGAGGAGGAAAGAGTGGGAAGGACTGCATGTTTTGGTTCTAATGCAAGCTCAGCTGAAATAAAATTGAACACCAGGTAGACTTCTAAAGTTTTTGACTCTAGTCCCTGATTCCTAGACCTACCTGGAACACCTGGCGGCTCGGGGACCCCACCATCCTGAAAGGAAAGACATAGGCCTGGTTGGCTTTGCTGTTTCTGACTGTACAGCTGCAGGGACTTCCGCAGATCTAGGCAATAGCCAGGGAGTGGTTACAGCCCGACTTGAATGAGACCCAGTGCTGTACTGGCTTCAGATCTGACCCAGTTCGGTCATAGTGGTGGTGGCCACAATGGTGCTTGGGTCACCCTACCGTCAGCTTTAGGTGGCTCAGAACAGAGAGAGAGAGAGGAAGACTCTCTGTTTGGGAGAAATAAAAAAAAAAAAAAAGAAGAGTCTCTGCCATGTAGGTTTTTTTTTTTTTTTTTTTTTTTTT
>NW_016803660.1:458789-476819 GCF_001698545.2 Rhinopithecus bieti | reverse complement strand
CCCCATGGGTTTTTTTTTTTTTTTTTTTTTTTTTTTTTTGGAGTCTTGCTCTGTCACCCAGACCGGAGTGCAGTGGCACAGTCTTGGCTCACTGCAAGCTCCATCCCCTGGGTTCACCCCAGTCTCCTGCCTCAGCCTCCTGAGTAGCTGGGATTACAGGCACCTGCCACCATGCCCTGCTATTTTATTTTATTTTATTTTCGTATTTTTAGTAGAGACAAGGGTTTCACCATGTTAGCCAGGATGGTCTCAATCTCCTCATCTCGTGATCTGCCTGATTTGGCCCCACAAAGTGCTGGGATTACCGGCGTGAGCCACCGTGCCCCACCTCTCCCAGGTCTTATCCAAGACCATCAAGGTAGTACCTCTACAAGTCTGCAAGAACTGCAGCATTACTGGGCTGGGGTGCACCCTAAAGTAGCTACAGCTTAGATCACAACACATAAGTCTTTTCAAATATCCAGAAAGGCTCTCCAAGAAGGATGGCTACAAATAAGTCCAGACAGTTAAGACTATATTAAATACCTAACTCTTCAGTGCTAAGACTCCAAAGAACCTCTACTAGCACCAACACCATCCAGGAAAACATGACCTCACCAAATGAACTAAGTAAGGCACCAGAGACCAATCCTGGACAAACTGAAATATGTCTCCTTTGAGAAAGAGAATTCCAATGAGCTGTATTGAGAAAACTCAAAGAAGTGCTAGATAACACAGAGAAAGAATTTGGAATTATATCAGATAAATTTAACAAAGAGATTGAAATAATTAAAAAGAATCAAGCAGAAACTCTGGAGCTGAAAAATACAATTGGCACATTGAAGAATGTGTCAGAGTCCTTTAATAGCAGAAGGGATCAAGCAGAAGAAACAATTAGTGACCTTGAAGACGGACTATTTGAAAACACACAGTCAGAAAAAACAAAATAATACAAAACTATGAAGCATGCTTACAGTATGTAGAAAATACCATCAAAAGGGCAAATCTAAGAGTTATTGATCTTAAAGAAGAAGTAGAGAAAGGAAACGGCTACAACATTTATTCAAAGGGAAAATAACAGAGAGCTTCCCAAAGTCCTCTGAATGTCTTCCCGAAGTTCTCTGAATATCTAGAACTTATCTAGAGAAAGATATCAAAATCCAAGTACAAGAATGTTATAGAACACAAAGCATATTTAACTGAAAGGGTATTACCTCAAGGCATTTAGTAATCCATCTCCCAAAGATCAAGGATAGAGAAAGGATTCCAAAAGCAGCAAGAGAAAAGAAAAAAAACAACATACACTGGAGCTCCAATACATCTGGTAGCAGACCATTCAGTAGAAACACTGCAGGCCAGTAGAGAGAGCATGACATATTTAAAGTGTTGAAGGAAATAAACTTTTAAGAATAGTATATGCTGCAAAAATATCCTTCAAACATGAAGAAGAAATAAAGACTTTCTGAGACAACCAAAAGATGAAAGATTTCATTAATATTGGAACTGTTCCACAAGAAATGCTAAAGGGAGTACTTCAATCAGAAACAAAAGGACATTAATGAGTAGTAAATAGTCACTTGAACATACAAAATAATCACTGGTAATAGTAAGTACACAGAAAAACACAGAATATTATAACACTATAACTGTGGTAAGACCAGCCTTGGCAGCACGGTGAAACTCTGTCTCTATAAAAATTACAAAAACTAGCTGGGCATGGTGGTACATGCCTGTGGTCCCAGCTACATGGGAGGCCGAGGTGGGAGGATGGCTTGAACCCAGGAGGTTGAGGCAATAGTGGGCCTAGATTGTGCCACTGCACTCCAGTCTGAGTGATAGAGTGAGACCCTATCTCAAGAATTAAACTCAACTAAAAAGGTAGAATGAGTCTATATGTCTATAAGTGAATTATAGGAATCTCAGAATGAATATCACTGTAATATTAAAACATCTGAAAAATCTAATACACACTTTCATAATCCATGCTCATAGATTAATCCAGTAGCTTTGGATATGTTGTATAGTAATTGAGCATGCATATAGTTCATACAGCAAATCATAATAAACATTGCATGTACTGATAGTACTTTTGCATATATGTAATTCACATAGGTTTACTCTACCAGATAAGGACGTAGCAGTGAATTATATATGGATATGCTGTAAGAATGACACTGAGCCCAATCTTCTCCCTTGATTTTTCCCAGGCCAGCGTCAAAAATTCTTGCCTGGTACATCGTTAAATTATTGCGACTGTTGAGAAAAGAAGTTTCAGTAAATGGCAGGCCAAATGTGCCCATAGATAGCTTCCCAAATGAATTAAAAACTTAGGTTTACACAAGACCCCACACACTGATGTTTATAGTAACTTTATTCACAATTGCCAAAACTTGGAAGCAATTGAAATATCCTTCAATAAAGAAATGAATACAAAACTGTGGTACATCCATACAATGGAATATTTTCAGTTATTAAATAAGATGAGTATCACAGTACCCAGTGGAGAGAGGACGATGTCAAGTATGGCTGAAGTTAAGTTACCACCTCTCTCAGAAGTAAGGCTATCAAAAATGAAAAAGTGTTTTCAATGAAAAAATGAGGAGGTTATAAGCTGGGGCACTGAGATTTTTACCTCGTTCAACCTTTGTAGATTGTATGACAACAAACTCTATCTCTCCTTAAGCACAGCAGCTATGCTTAGCTGTCAATTAACTGAAATTTGAGTGTATACCCACACTTACAAGGAACCAGATGATGCAAAGAAAGACAGCAGGAGAATTAGTGAATTTTTACTCAGAATCATGCCAAAAGTAGAAAATAACTTCTAACTTTGTGACAGTATACATTAAAGCAATATGCATCAATTATTATTTTTTGCATTGTGTGTCTGTGTGTGTATGTGTGTGTGCACACACGGACGCGTGCATGTGTGTGTGTGTGTAGAATTTCTTTCCCCAAAAAAACCCTCATTCAACAACCTTAGAATACAAGAGCCTTAAGGACAGATTTTTCCTCTAATCTTGGATCATTAGTTCCCTAAAACATAAAATAAGTAAACATCTGACATATGTGAGTTTCTCTGTGTGTGCTGAGGCTTTTCAGGACATCATGTTAAGCACTTTCTCACAATATTCTGAATAAGGTGTGTTTGCCACTTCTATCACAGGGAAACAGAGACCCAGAGAAACTGTGCCATATTCTAATCATAATGCTGAACTAATTCAGTTTAATGAATTAATTTCAGTTGTATCCAGTCCAGAGCACATTTTTGTTGAAAAAAGAGAAGGAATAGCAGCACCATTAACAACCAGTATTGTTATTGACAATGATTCAATGTTTAATATGTGCCAACAATTATCTCATGTCTTTTGATGGTTCAACATATATAATTCATGATGGAAGGTATAAAGTAAATTCTGCTCCCATTATGTAGGCAGAGAAATGGAAACACAGAGATTTCAGAAACTTGCACACACCACTAAATTCATTAGATCTAGAAAATACCCAAAGACAAAGACAAACACATTTTCTTTTCTATTACATCCCAGTCATTTTATTAGTGTTTTCATGAATAAATATAGTAATGGAAAATATATGCTATACTATTCATGCAATTTAAAGGAAATATCATAGTGTTATTTTATAATATGTGCAAAATATATTAGCCAATATTAATTAAATGAATTGTTTTTTCCTAATCCCTTAAAACATAATGTTAGAAAAAAGTTCACTTTTATTTTATAAATAAATTATGGTTAGAAGAATCACCAAATTGTATAAAATATCAGTGCTCTAACTCAAAATGGAAATCTCTCTACTCATTAACTGGACATAAATATATAGAAATCAACTGTCAAAGATAAGTTTAATAAAACCAGAATTAATCTATGCTAGAAAGAAAGAAGAAGAAAGTAGAATTACTCTATAGTTCTAATTTCAGCACCACTTCTTTTTCTTAGAAAAACAAAATATTCCATTACAATATATTTCTCCAAATCAATTTTTCTTATATAACATTTCTATTCTAATACTGTCTCTCAGTATCACTTTTGACATATTGAAAGCAGCATCAAAAAAATGAAAGTTACCCATTTTATTTAAAACTTTAAAAATTGACGATGGAAAACAATGTCAATATTCTTTTCTGATATAATAGATATTTGAATTTCACTTAAATACATTAATTAGATTCACTTAAAACTAAAACATTTTGTTATTTGCTGAAAATATTGTGGAAAATAAGAGAGGATCCAGTTCTAAGGACTCTAATGAGGTCTTGCGTTTTCCCTTACACCAAATTTACACATGCAAAAACATACACAGACACACATACAGCAAGTCTTCACTTAATGTTATTGATAAGTTTTTGAAAACTGCATCTTTAAGTGAAGCGACATGTAAGGAAATCAATTTTACTACAGGCTAACTGATATAAACAAGAATTAAATTCTTGTGGCATATTTCTGGTCACAAAAACATTATCAAACTTCTAAATTAAGACCCCAAACACTTCTATTATCAGACATTACAATAAATGTGAGATATACGTATATTTAAGAAAGGTTAATTAAAAACAAGTAAGATCATTATTTACCTAAGTTTTTTTTTTATTATTATTATACTTGAAGTTATAGGGTACATGTGCACAACGTGCAGGTTTGTTACATATGTATACATGTGCCATGTTGGTGTGCTGCACCCATTAACTCGTCATTTACATTAGGTATATCTCCTAATGCTATCCCTTCCTCCCCGGCCTCTCCACAATAGGACCGGGTGTGTGATGTTCCCCTTCCTGTGTCCAAGTGATCTCATTGTTCAATTCCCACCTATGAGTGAGAACATGCAGTATTTGGTTTTCTGTTCTTGTGATAGTTTGCTAAGAATGATGGTTTCCACAAGTTTTGGTGAATCGTTGAGTGTTGGTGGTCATGGT
Source organism: Rhinopithecus bieti (assembly GCF_001698545.2). NCBI lineage: Eukaryota > Metazoa > Chordata > Mammalia > Primates > Cercopithecidae > Rhinopithecus > Rhinopithecus bieti. The sequence continues at coordinate 471,904 of NW_016803660.1, read as the reverse complement.
GGTGGTGGGTTAAGGCAATAACTGTTTGCAAAGAAAAAATTTTAAGAAGCACCCCCTATCACCTTGCAGTCCAAAAGCAAAGAATAAATAGCTCTGGCTGCTGTGTATGTGATCTCTGTGGCAGGCTTCTAGTTGTTAACTGGAACTAATATCAAGTAAAACTTACAGTAGAGATTAAATTTATTTACACTGTGTTTGTGTCATAGATGGTAATGGAATTTAATATTATTAGTGACTGCTGTGAGCATTTCCTGCTTCCTTATCCTCAAATTTTAAGAGAAAAGCAAGAAATAAAACTATGAGGTATGTACAATCAGAACAGACCAAGGCTCAATGAATTTTTTAAGTATTGTGGCTTAAAAAATAGATAAATGCATTGAGAAAATAGTGATAATATGGTGATAATGAAAAAATAGAATGATAATGAAAATAACCTTCTCTTTGCATTGAAGTTTCTATTTATATTCATTACATAAAATATTTAATCAAAATTTCCAAAGAAAAAGGCTTTCTAATACTCTCAAGAATATTGCATAGGTAATTATATACATTTAACAAAATAACCCTAAGAAAACACAAATTGCTTATCATCTTAAGGAGTTTTGGGGCTGAGACGATGGGGTTTTCTAAATATACAATCAAGTCATCTGCACACCGAGAATGTTTGACTTCCTCTTCCTATTTGAATACACTTTACTTCTTTCTCTTGCCTGGTTGCCCTGGCCAGAACTTCCAATACTATGCTGAATAGGAGTGGTGAGAGAGAGCATCATTGTCTTGTGCCAGTTTTCAAAGGGAATGTTTCCAGCTTTTGCCCCTTCAGTATGATATTGACTGTGTGTTTGTCATACATAGCTCTCATTATTTTGAGCTATTAATTAAGTTCCATTAATTCCTGGTTTATTTTTAGTATGAAGGGATGTTTAATTTTATCAAAGGCTTTTCTGTGTCTATTGAGATAATCATGTGGTTTTTGTCATTGGTTCTGTTTATGTTGTGGGTTACATAAACTGTTTATTGATTTGTGTATGTTGAACTAGCCTTGTGTCCCAGGGATGAAGCCGACTTGATGTTGGTGGATAAGCTTTTTGATGTGCTGCTGGATTCGGTCTGCCAGTATTTTATTGAGGATTTTCGCATTGATGCTCATCAGAGATATTGGCCTGAAATTTTCTTTTTTTGTTGTTGTTGTGTCTCTGTCAGGTTTTGGTATCAGCATGATGGTGGTCTCATAAAATGAGTTAGGGAGGAGTCCCTCTTTTTCTATCATTTGGAATAGTTTCAGAAAGAATGATACCAACTCCTCTTTGTACCTCTGCTAGAATTCAACTGTGAATCCGTCTGGTCCTGGACTTCTTCTGGTTGGTAGGCTACTAATTACTGCCTCAATTTCAGAACTTATTATTGGTCTATTTAGGGATTTGACTTCTTCCTGGTTTAGTCTTTAGACCACTAGCCAGACTAATAAAGAAGAAAAGAGAGAAGACACAGACACAGTAAAAAATGATCCCACTGATCCCACAGAAATACAAACTACCGTCAGAGAATACTATAAACACCTATAGGTAAATAAACTAAAAAGTCTAGAAGAAATGGATGAATTCCTGGACACAAAACACTCTAAAAAGAGCATGAATAAGATGATAAAATATTAAAATAATGCAAATAATCTAAATCTAAATCTAAAGTCATGAAATAAGGTTTAAATTCTGCAAAAACAAATGTGTTTTCTCTTTATGCTGTGAGTTTTATATGAGTTTGCTTGGTAGTTTTTCTTTTCTTTCCATCTTTTCCACCCTTTTCTGCTTTTCACTAATTACTAGCCCTTCTATTATAACTACAATAGCTGGGAACACAAATTGGTTTTCCAGCTTAATTGCTGAATACAAAAAGGGATTTAATAAACACATAAAACTAGGCCTTGAAAATGATAATTTAATATTGTTTATCCCATAATTTAATGGATATATTTAGCTCTATGATTATTTCCCTAGTTTTTTTTGATTCTATATTTTCCTTACTTCCGCCATAAACAGTTCTTTTTATGATATTCTATTAAGGGTGATGCTCTTTCAAGACTCATATTATCACCTGTGACTTCATTTATTGTTCTGGGGAGGCATTATGAATTGTTCAATGTAGCATGCAGATGGTAACTTTGCAAAAATATTTATCAAAAGGTAGAAATTTCAACAGAGTATACAATCCCTACATACAACAAGGAATAGTTGTAGGGTTTTGGTTTGCTAGTTTAAAAGTGACACTGTATGTTTAAGCTAAGTCAGTGTCCTTGGTGAAAAACATAGAAAAGTAAAATAAAGACAAAATTAATTTAATAATGATTATGCATTATTCAAATATAATAACCAATAATATGGAGGAATACAAATGAAATTATTTGCAAACAAAGATGCTGGGTTTTAGGAGGGGGTTCTTATTATAACTCACTCATAAAATATTGTTCAAAAAGATAATTTTAAAAGAACTTTATACATTATTCCTTAATTTTTTCCCCAAAATAATGACTTTTCTACTGGATATAACATGTTAAATGAATAAAATTTCAACGTGAGTTTTGCAGCTTTAGTGTATGTAATTTAAAATGTTGTTTTAAGATATGTAACAAGCAAATAGATTAATTTTGATATGTGACAGTATATATTTTATATAATTTTAAAGGTATAGAGTTTTAAAATCTAGTCTGTACATAATGAGATCTTTAAAATAATAGACTTTATTACTCATTAATGAAAAGAAAAATGATATATTACATAATACCTTTGAACTAGCATACAGGTACTCAAATTTTTTGTTTTGTTTTGCTTTTGGATAGCTAACTATTTTGTGTTGTTTTGAATAGCAACCTGACCAAGACTTCTAGAGCTACATTGCAAGTCTGCACCTTTCGCTTCTATGCCCTCTTTTCTTGGTCTTTCCATACTTCCATGAAATCTACTTTGCTACATAGATCATTTGATTCACCAAGTTCAAGGGGTTCCATAGAGAGCAGGATTCTATATGTATATGAAAGTTCTGTCCAGCTATGGTAGAAAAATCCCAGAATAAAATACTCAGAATATTGGAGCAAATCCAAAATGATAAGCACTGTGTGCATTCAAGGAGTACTGAAGACTAAAATTTTGTAAAATGGAATATGGTGTAGCATATGGTTATCACAGTCTAATTAACACACTCTCCACTAAAAGTAGATGCTCATCATACACAGGCCGTAAATTTTAAAAAATCAGAGACAAATACAAAATAGTCATCATATGGAAGAAGTAACTGATCACAGAAGGTTGCCATTAACATTTCTTTATGTCTTCTGAGTTTACAAAATGACTGAACTTTTTATAGAGTGTAAAGAATGATTCCAGTAAGGGCAACTCAGGTCACTAGCATAATCCTTTGAGGTTTATTTACCAAGATTTTGCTTTTAAAAAAATGGTTGAATTTCATATTCATATATAAAAGAGATAAGCAGCCAATAACGGAGAATCCAAAGTCAATAAAATAAGTTTCACAAAGTCACGAAGGGAAGCTATGCTGTTTTTGCAAGAGGTATCTCAGGTTCTCCTGATTCTTTCTGAAGGAAGAGCTAAGAACAGAGATTAGACTATGGCTTTGGAAACCATGATGAGAGATGATCTTCTGGAGCTAGCATGTTTTTCTCACTTCTGCAGAGCCAAGTACAGCAATCACACAGGGATCAGCCTTGCTGTAGGTATTCTTTGTCCCTTCACTTAGTTGAATTTTCTTGGATGGGGTGGGGAAAACAGGCTCAGAGAAAATCAAGATTCCTTAAATACCTGATAACAATGCCTAGAGAGATAAATTAAAACTTCCCTCATTGGGTGAAACTTAAAATTTCACCTGTTAAACTGTATTACTTGGCCCGTATTGGAGAGTTTAAGTAATAGAGAAATAAGTTTTACAAAGACTTCCAAATTTCACCTTCTCAAAAGAAAAGTGGAGATTTTTCTGGACCTCATTACACACAGCATAAACTTAAGTATAGCTTGTTCTAGTACTCTTTTGAACTAACTTAGGCTTGTTTCAATTTGTTCCATGAACCTCTCAGCAATACATGATTCAAAAATTATTTTAGCCTTATCACAATAATGAGAGCCATTTCATGTTTTCTCTGCTAGAGGTTCACAACTTATCAACCCATCTCCTGAAGTTTCAGCACCATAGGTCTGCTTTAAAATTGTTGGCCAGACATTTATTAGCAAAATTCAACCTTCTTCTGGTATCTTAATACTACCCTCTACCCCACTGGGTTTTACGACAGTGTTTTACAAATTATGAGTTGCCACCCAATCATAGAATATAAAATCAATTTAGTTTGCAATCATATAGATTTAAAGTGAATAAAAGAAGAAACACAAAAAATACCACACAGAGTTAGTTTAAGTATTATTTTCTAATTGTTGGGCTTTGACATGATTGTACATGATTATGTTTTTCTGTGTTCTGGGTTAGAATGCTATATTAATCTGGGTTCTACAGATAACAGAACTAATAGGAGACACATATATAGATATAATCAATCAATAGATCAATAACCCCGAATAAAGTTTGATCAACTATCTGGACAAATATATGTATTTATCCATATCTATATCTAAAGATATTTATTTTAGGAATTGGTTCACGTGGCTAGGGAGTCTGAGAACTTCCAAGATACACAGTCAGCAAATTGGAGCCCCAGGAAAAATGATGGTATAAATTCTAATCCAAGTCAGAGAAAAAGGAGAGCCAACACTGTGAATTCTAATCCAAGTCAGAGTTCAACATCCCAGCTCAAAAACCGTCAGGCAGAGAGAAATTTTTTCCCGTTAATGGAAGAGTCAGCTTTTTGCTCTAGACTTCAACTGATTGGTTAAGTGCTACTCACATTAAAGAAGATAATATGCTTTACTGAGTATACTGATTTAAATGTTAATCTCGGCCGGGCGCGGTGGCTCAAGCCTGTAATCCCAGCATTTTGGGAGGCCGAGACGGGCGGATCACGAGGTCAGGAGATCGAGACCATCCTGGGTAACACGGTGAAACCCCGTCTCTACTAAAACTACAAAAAACTAGCCGGGCGAGGTAGCGGCGCCTGTAGTCCCAGCTACCCGGGAGGCTGAGGCAGGAGAATGGCGTGAACCCGGGAGGCGGAGCTTGCAGTGAGCTGAGATCCGGCCACAGCACTCCAGCCCGGGTGACAGAGCGAGACTCCGTCTCAAAAAAAAAAAAAAAAAAAAAAAGTTAATCTCATAAAAACACACCTTCACAGACATACTCAGAATAAAGTATAATCAAATATCCGGGCACCTCATGGACCAGTCAAGCTGACACATGAAATTAACAATAACAGGTCTATTCTTTATCAACTTGGAACTCATATTCAATTCCTTAAACCATACTTATTCTGCAAATAAAGAAAATAGCAAAGTCATAATCTGCTTAATATAATTCAGCTATCCTGAATACAACAGAAAACACACTAACTCCTTTAAGAGAGAGGAAGTGTTTGAGTCTACAACTTAAATATTATAATAAAAAACTATAATACATAAACACAATGATATAGAATCAATTTGTTTTATATTACTTGAAGAAATGAGAGAAAGGAAAACATAAATATCTGTTTAGTGTATATTTCTATATATGGCACATAAATATTAATGTATAAATACATATTTATATACACATATAAATGCATAATAAAATATGAAGAAAATACTCACTACAACTAAAGTCATCTTTTCTGTAACTGGTCATGCGATTGTAACTGGTATTTATAACTACCTTCTTCTACTTCCTCTTCTGTATTCCCCTTGCTTTCTATAAGCACCTCAGCAAATTGTGCTTATTTTACTTGTAGGATTACTTAAACCTTCATTCCTGAAGAGTTTGGGCCAAGAGTATTTCTTTCCATATTGGGTTGTTGTAGTTATCCACGGACCTTAATCACAGGGCGTGGAAATACTGAAAGGCACCTCGAATTTCAGACATAATCTTCCTTACATCCACAATGGAGTAATATTTCAATTTCTACTTACTTATCAGGATGAATCACCTCAGTTAGAAAAATAACTCTCTTTTGCATGTTGAGACAGACATAGAGAGTCCAAAGTGGCCAGGTGGCACTCTTAACTTCCAGTTCAATAGAAGCAATGCTATGTCTCCTAGTAAAAGCATTCCTTTCTCTAAAACTAGGCCAGGAAGCATAAACTCGTGGGAGCAAAAATCAAACATTTGGCTGGAAGATCAGTGAAGTAATTTTTAGTAATACCATTCTCATTTCTAATGCTTGATTCCTGATGCTGTGAATCCTAGCTGTGGGAAAAAGAACATTATAGATTAGACACAGGGCCGGGCGCGGTGGCTCAAGCCTGTAATCCCAGCACTTTGGAAGGCCGAGACGGGCGGATCACGAGGTCAGGAGATCGAGACCATCCTGGCTAACACGGTGAAACCCCGTCTCTACTAAAAAATACAAAAAACTAGCCGGGCGACGTGGCGGGCGCCTGTAGTCCCAGCTACTCGGGAGGCTGAGGCAGGAGAATGGCGTAAACCCAGGAGGCGGAGCTTGCAGTGAGCTGAGATCCGGCCACTGCACTCCAGCCTGGGCGGCAGAGCCAGACTCCGTCTCAAAAAAAAAAAAAAAAAAAAAAAAAATTAGACACAGAATGAGAGCATATATAACTTGTGATAATCAATTTTATGTGTCACCTTGATTGGTCTGAGAAAAACCCAGAAAATTGGTAAAACACTAGTTTTGTGTGTGTCTGTGAAGCATAATTGGAAGAGATTACCCTTTGAATGGGTAGAGTAAAGGCGATAAACTCTTACTAATGTTGGCAGGCATCATCCAATACATTCAGGACCTAAATAGAACAAAAAAATAGGAGAAGAACAAATTCTCTCACACTTTTTTGAGCTGGGATATGTATTTCGCCTGCCTAGGACACCAAAGCTCCTGGGTGTTGGGCTTTAGGACTCCCCCTACTCTTTCCAGTTGTCAAGCTTTCAGCCTCCAACTAGAATTTGGCTCCCTGTTCTCAGACCTTTGAATTTGTACAGAATTACACCACTGGTTTTCCTGGCTCTTCAGCTCAGAGATGGTATATTATGGGAATACTTCATCTCCATAATTGCGAGCCAATTCCCATAAGAAATCTCCTCATACCACTCTGTACTTGGAAGTTATTGTCACCTAGCTAGTGCTGTAACTGAATTTTCTAAAAGCCATTCTACTGTTCTTCCAGAACAGCTGCTTCAGGTGGCAGATAATATTGTAAATCCAGTAAATTCTGTGAGCATGGCCCTTTGTCACACTTTTTTTTTTTGTGGATTTTGCTGTGAAGTGAGTTCATTGATTGGAAGCAATGCCATGCAGAATGCAATCACTATGGATAAGTCCTTGGATGGTAGTTTTAGCGTAAGCATTATATGCAGGGAAGTCCTTGGCGTAAGCATTCCATTCTGTAAGTCCTTAGATGATAGGTTCAGCATAAGCATTATGTGCAGAGAAGCCAGATTTATATTTAGAGTTTCTATTCCAGAAGAGACATAATGCTGGCCCTTACATGGTGGAAGTAGTGTAATGTAATCAACCTGCCACCAGGTCACCAGCTTGATCATTCACGGGAATAGTGCCATATTTGGGATTCAGTGTTGGTCTTCTGCTGGCAGATTGGGCACTCAGCAGTAGCTGTAAGCAGGTAAATATTACTGAGAAGAAATTCATGCTTCTAAGGGCATATATCAACTCCATCCCTGCCACATGGCTATTTGTTCATGGGCCCTTATGCAATGACATGAGTGGCAGGAGAAAGAGTCTAACTTATCCACAAAACAGGCCATATCACCTGCTTTGTTTATTAAAAACCTTCTCTGCTGAAGTCATACTTTGGTGCATATTCACATGTGGCACAAATATCTGCATGTTTTTTGACCTGTTCACAGAGGTTTATCCACATGTCGTTTTCCCAAGTTTTTCAGCAACAAGTTTTCCATCGTTTTTCTTCCAAATTCCTTACCATACAGCCAGACCATTGGCCACTGCCCACGAACTGGGGTCTAATCATACATCTGGCCATTTCTGTTTCTAAACAAATTAAACATCTAGGTGCATTGTTCAAAGTTCTGTCCACTGGGAGGATTACTTTCATCACTATCCTTCAAGGATGTCCTAGAAAGGGGCTGTAATGCTGCAGCTCTTTACTTTTGGATGATGCTTGCATTTTGTGCAGAACCATTTCTAAATCAGGGTTAATTTCTTCCTCTTGTCAACTGATTTTAGGTTGTAGGTACAGGCTGGGTAAGAAAAGGCAGTGTAAGAGAAAGGAGGTCTATAGACATTTGGCGTCTTCTTCATGTAACCTACTTATGCCTGCAGGGCTTCCTTAGGCCTGAACACATACATACCACTTCTGTTTGATGATGGAATGCTGCTGAGCATGCCCAACTTAATGGCTTGGTGAGTTAGGTAAGAGTTAGTTCATGGTGGGCAGCTCAGGTTACATACAAACTTGGTGGCCAGTAGTTAAGCATTTAATTTCCATGAAGTTCCAGTCAGACAAAGAGCTACTAATAAAAAATTGGAGTTGATATCTGGAGAATATCAACACTAGGATCCAAAATGCTATAGGCCTGCACTGAAATATACGTATAAGGCTCTTCCAAAGGCTCCAAATTGCATTCCTATCTCATATCAAAACTTTACGTCTCATTGGATCTGTAGAATCAAGTGGCGGAAGAACTTTTACAACAGCTTGGACCTGATGCAGAGTCTTTCATTTTTGTGAGCTCCCTTCAAAACTAGCAGCTTTGGGGTTCACTCAATAAATAGGTTAGAGTAACATACCCAAACAAGGAATGTGTTGCCTTCAAAATACAAAGAAGTTCACTAGGCCTTGTGCCTCTTTTTTGGTTGCAGGAGGGACAAGATGCATCAACTTCTTTTCCATCTTAGAAGTGGTATCTTCATATTTCCCAAACTACTGAATGTTTAGGTATTTCACTAAGATAGCAGATCCCTGAATTTTTGTCAGATTTATTCCCCACCCTTTGACATGAAAATATCTTACCAATAAGCTCAGAGTAGTTACTAGTTTTTACTCGCTGGGTCCAATCAATTGTAATGCCATCAATGTAATAAACCAGTGTGATATCCTTCGGAAGAGAAAGGTGATCAAGACTCTTCTCAAATAAATTATACCGTAGGGCTAGAGAGTTGATATACCTTCAGTTAGGCAGTGAAGGTTCATTGCTAGCCTATGCAGCTGAAAACAATCTGGTTCTGGTGGGCCTCATATACAGATATGGAGTAAAAGCATTTTCCACAACAATACCTGCATACCAGGTACCAGGAAATGTGTTAATTTGCTCAAGCAATGAAAACACATTTGATATGGCAGCTGCAATTGGAGACACCGTCTGGTTAAATGTGTGATAACTCACAGTCATTCGCTAATATCCATCTATTTTCTGCACTTCTCAAATTGGTGAGTCAAATGAGAATGTGATGCCACTCACCATTCCTGCATCTTTCAAGGTTTTGACGGTGGCACTAATCTTTGTAATTCCTCCGGAAATGTGGTATTGCTTTTGATTTGCTATTTTTTTAGTAAAAGGCAGTTCCGATGGCTACCACTTGGTCTTTTCCATCATAATAGCCCTCACTCCATAAGTTAAGAAAACAATGTGGGGATTCAACCAGCTACTAAGTATATCCATTTGAATTTTGCATTCTGGAACTGTGGAAATAACCACAGATTACATGCAGGGTCCCACAGATCCCACAGTAAGGACTACTCAAACCAAACTATTTTCATCACCTGACCTTCATATGCTCCTACGCTGGCTAGTAGACAACAGTGATATTTCGAGTCTCCTGAAATGAGTGCACTTCCGAACCAGTGCAGTTTCAGTAGACCCTGAAAGTTCTGTCTATTTCATTTTCCCCAATGCACAGTTATCCTGGAAAAAAGGCTGTAGATCCCTTTGTGAAAGACTGAGAAAAAGATGTGTATATAAATTTTTGTCCATGTACTGGGATTTTTCCTCAAGGTGACTGAGCTGCCCTTCATTCAAGAGGTTCAGGGCCTGAAAATTATCTCAAGTGAGAGGCCATGACTGTTTTTACGATTCAGATTAGACTTTTGTTCTCTTGACCTGGAACTTTTCTGTTTACACAGGTCAAGTAAGGATTTAAGAGGCTTCCTATCTATTTCACTTCTACAAACACCATGATCAAGTAGCCAACAGCATGGGGCTGCGTGACTCACACCAATCTGACTGCTGCTGTGACTCTGCTGTTTCTATGGCAACCATACCCATCATGCTTTTGTAGGTAGAGTGTTGATACAATTGTCAGCCCCTGCCACCATGAGATCCAAATACTCCCATTGCATTTAGATTTCCCAGAGCAGCCCCAATGTAAGGCCTAGCCTATGGAATTGTTTTCTTATTCTTGACATCAGCTTAAAATATGTTTGAAAAATGCTAATTTTGAATCTGAAAATCTGTCTGCTTTTCTTATTCTCTAAGACATTTGTGATAAATTCCCAGGGAGAGTTCCTTCTGTGACCTACTCTACATTCTCTGAAAGAATTCTGAATCTCAGCCACTATAACATTAGGTAAAAGCTACAATGCTTCCCATTGTTTTCTTTAGACAAAGAGCCCAGACTTCCAATGTAGAAAGAAAGACACAAAATATGTCTTAGTCCTCTTACTACTTAATGACAGCAATTAAAGATCTCACTTTCTTCTTTAGGTTTCACTCACTTCCTTTGCATTTTTTTTTTTTTCTTTTGAGATGACAGGCAGTAATTTGGAGGAGTTATGTACCACTCTGTGTATGTAATCATTACTCAGTATTTGCTTCAAGATATTCCCTGTGGTGATTTTACTAAAACACTCACACAATTAAGCACAGGACCAACTTTTTCTTAAAGCATTCTATTTCACACTGTATGTGAATTTCTGTGTTCTAGAAAAGTAAAAGTTATGGTTTAAAATATTCCACCTACCTCACTCGAAGCCTTCCAAGCAGAAGTTTTGAGACAGAGATGGAAGAGACAAGGGAGTGGAAGGAGCATAAAAATCTCATTTAGTTTTGAAGACATGGTAAAGGAGGCAAAGAGAAACACAAGACTAGATTACAGCAAGAAATTGAAGCAGGAAGATGCAATTACATTTTTCCAAGAGAAGGAGAAACCTATGTTGGAGCAAATTGAATTCAGGTCTCTCTCTCATTGAACTTGATGCCTTTAGAACGTTTTGTATACAGACACTTTTAAATGGTATGCCTAGTTTACAGTTGGTAACTACATAATTATTTGAAAAAAAAATAAATGCAGTGTTTTATATCAGAATAACAAAATAGGAAAAAGGAACTCCTGATAATATGATATTCACTCATTATTACTTCTACTGGACAATTTTATTAAAAAACCTAATATTTAACAAGTAACATTAGTTTAAAGGCAAGCAAACCGAGTTAAAAGAAGACTAAAAAACTAAACAAAAAGAAAGAAAGAAAAACTCTCTATTACTTTGTCAACTTGGCATTCAGTAATCCTTAGGGGAAACTTGACTTCTGAATTCAATTTAATAGGAAATCCCCTATGAACCCTGTCATGGGAATAACTATTACAGAATTTGACATAAGTGTAGACAAGTGGGATCATTGCAGCAGAAAAGTCTATGGCAATACATTTATTTTTCTTGACATAAGAAATCTAAGTTTGGTGGTTACCAATTAGGCAGCTAGAGAAAGTCGATGGGACAGTAAACTTGGAGCATAATTCTCCCTAGGGTGGAGGGGATGGGAAACAGTCTCCATTAATATTGAACAACTGAAAACACATATAAGAGCTATTATTATTAGACTACACAAATCATTATTTCAGTTTACTGGAATAATCATTTGTGTGATAAAAGATGAGTTGGAAAAACAATCAATATATTTATTGAAAAAATTCAAAAGTTATGAAGCTATATCTGGATAATGTCTTGTATAACAGTAAACAATGAAAGAATTGCTTACAATAGTTTTAGTAATAATAAAGATACAAATAACCCTTATAGAATCTATATATTAGTTCAAATGCTGTTTTTGAATATGAATAAATTAAATATTGAAGAAAACTGGTCTGTGATACAATTAAGGAGTGACCAAAATTATCAATTATTGTAACTATCAAGATATTGAAAAACATCATCATGCTGAAATCTGTATTTGGCAGAATAAATTACTTTCATGTAGGAACAAAATGTACTTAATTTTTTACAGTATAAACAATTAGAAATAAAATGCTTGAATTAAAGTCTTATACCTGTTAAGAATTAAAAAGTTTGAAATTTTCCTCCTTATTCAAGCTACCAAGTTAGCCCACCCCTGATGCTTGGATGCTAGTGGAAGGCATGAGATTTCTGGGCCAGAGGAAAAACAGTGTTATTACTCACAGTAATAGCAGTAGCCAGAGAATCAGCAATTTATTAAATGGCACTAGGGTCCTAATCCCCAATAAGCACTGAGTAAACTAAAATTGTCAGGTGACATCTACACATAAAGTAAGCTGCAGCACAGAGGAGAAACACTGTTTGGAGAACGTGAAGATACTATTCTGCACAGCATGTATGTTGGCCAATTGCTTGAAAGGGAAACACTCTATATTTTAAGGCTGTTGACACATAGACATACTTGAGAAGATATTCCAGAAAAAAAAGTTAGCCTCAGATCGTAAGGTGCCCAAAAATGTGAGAGAGTCATAGAGAACTGTTAACTAACAACAGTTTTTTATTCAAATAGTGTACTGTTCATGCTAAAAAAATTAAACATTAAAGATTTTTTATTTTATGAGTTAATTTCTAAAAATTTATCATTTCTTTACTTTACTTAGTGTTAAACCAGTCGTTCTAAACTTTTTGCCATTACAACTCTTTCCCCAAGGTGCCTTTTAAGAAAGTTTTTCTTCATGTACTCTCATAAAATTTTAATACCACAGATATAATATATATCTCTTTATGTTCTGTTTATGTATCTGTACTTTATACACAAAAAGAACAATATTTTTCAAACTTCAAAAAGCATTTTTTTTTTTTTTTTTT
>NW_016803660.1:450437-457937 GCF_001698545.2 Rhinopithecus bieti | reverse complement strand
ATGAGCATTTAGAGCTTAGCAGTAATTTTTCTACCTATAATTATCAGAACACTAAAATAAAAAGCAATCTGGATTATTGAGACATTATTATATGGATAAAAAACCACAGAAGTTTTTCCTTTTACACTTCAGGTGTACATTAAAGTTTAAATATGACTGATTATACTTTTCTCTATCTTGGTGGTGATGAGTTTTGTTTTGGTCTTTTATTTTTCTTTAAAGAAACGAGAGAAGAGGCATAAAAGAAATACTTTAAACAAAGAATCAGCATAGGAAAAGATAAAAAAGCCATGGAGAAAAATCTGACAGGAACTACTGTTAAAAAGTGTCTCAGCTGTCAGGGCTGCCAGTGTTGAGAATCCCCACAGAGCACTGCATGCTCAGGAATGTCTAATAACAGTGATGGTTTTGGGCGGATCCAGATTGTTGGGCATTTCCCCATGGCAATAAGGCTAGTTAATGTACCTTTGGAAAACGTGCATTAATTTTATTTTACTTACATTGTGAATGGCATAATACATACAAAATAAGATACACAGTGACTATGTACAGGGGAAGAATACAAATAAAATAAATAATAACAGACTCACCACCCAGCTGAAGAAATGGAACGTTATCAATATCTTAGAAAGGCTCCATGTTTGCCAAACACTCATGAAGTAATACAAAAGGAAGCTTACTGTAGAGACAGTCATGGCATTTGCCAGTCTAACTCTGTAATTCTATTATTTATTTAAAATCAGAAGGTCACAGATTTGGAATTGAAGTAAACTAGTATAAAGTTTTTTTTTAAACATATGGAAAACACTTTGATGGATGAAAACCAATAATTCTATAAACCATGACAGGTAGGCTATAAGACAGCACAGATTCTGTGTTATTAGGCCATAATTTATGTATAAAATATAGATCTTGGTTAAACAAAAGAAATAAAAATATTACATCCTGCAAGCCTAGCTCTCATGACACCATATTTTGTAAAAGAAGGGAAAATACCAGTTGCAGGTAATAGAATACTGACTTCAAAATGAGTAGGACAGACAACAGCCTTAGTGTTAACTGTTGTGGTCGAATTCAAGCAATTACAGAAACCCGAAACTGCCTATCCAGTGAAGAAAAACAAGCCTTCTATGTTACCATCATGTACAGGAGCTGGAAAAAAAATAAACTCTTTGAGATAGAGTAGAGTGATAGTTACCAGAGGATGGGAACAGAAGTAGGGAGGGGAAAATAAAGAGAGGCTGGTTCATGGGGATAAAACTTACAGCTAGAATGCATAAAATCTAGTGATTGATTGCACAATAGGGTGACTATTGTTAACAACAATTTATTATGTACTTAAAAATAACTAAAATAATAGAATGGCAATATTCCTAACACAAAGAAATAATAAATTCTTGAGGAGAGGGATATCCCAGTCACCCTGATTTAAATATTATACCCTATACACTGTATCAAAATATCACATGGACCCTGCAAATATGTCCAACTGTTAAGTATTCATAATAATAAAAAATAAAAGTTCAAGTGTTCCAACCTCAGAGGTTATTTTGGAGATACTGATAAAAGAAGCAAAAGTATAGAAACAAGTTATGCAAATGTACTCTGTAAGCAGAGAAAAATCTTACTCTATAAAAAGAAGATATTATGCCTTTTCCATTAAGTGTTATGGAGAAGAATGTAGTGTTCTACACTATAAATATAAATATACACAACAGAAGAGGAGGTGTTTGTGAAGATAGAGTCAGAAATTGGAGTGCGGCAGCCACAAACCAAGTAATGCCAGGAGGAGTTTAAAAAGGCAAGAACAGATTCTCACCTGGAAACTCCAGGGAAAGTACACCCCAGCCAACACCTTAATTTCAGCCCATTGATATTGATTTCACATTTTTGCCTCCAGAACTGTGAGACAAATCTTTCTGCTGTTTTTAAGCTACTCAGTTTGTAGGAATTTGTTATAACAGCCTCTAGAAACCAATGCAGATTTGGACATAGAGTGTAGATACAGAGAAATAGCAATGCTCTTTCATGAGATCTATTCAGAGGACAAAACACTGCCTAATGGGGAGAGCTGGTTAGAGGCAACTCGTTTTTTTAATAAAGTATGTAACATTTTGTTCTATAGTAACGAAGAGTCAAAATCTAGCTAACACAGTTAATAGTAGCTGAGCCCCTCTTTCGTTATAATAAGCATACACTAACACAAGTCAGAAAAGTCTACAGAATCAGGAGATCAAGGGTGAAATTTCAGAGTTTGAAACCCAATTCTTAGGTCCATTCCGACAAGGGAGAAATTATGAGGCTTGGTTGCCATGGGAAGTGTTTCATGGACAGGTATCAAAAAGTCAAGTATTCTTATCATTGTCGATGATACTTCAACTAGGTAAAAGTTTTTAAAAATCTAATTCAAAATGATGGCAGAGGAGGAATAATTTAGCTGGGAAGCAATTAGCATTATCAAGTGAATAGATTGCTTGTCTTGTGACTTGCCCAGACTGAATAATGTGAGAATGCAAAACAGAATGCTAATACATGAACGAGGTAAAGCACGGAAGTGGCATACACTGGAAAACAAGGAACAGTAGAGTAATCAAACTGAGATACTGTATGAAGATGATTAGAAAGGGTAAAAGGCAGGGAGATTCAGGGAAGAAGAATTTGTGAATAGCCATCTAAGACATACTGCACCAATTGAAAGCCACCTACCAAGAACTATAAATTACTGCTTATTACATCCTTTGGGTCTGAAGTATATTCTTGGTCAGCTATGAGTAAGAATGTTATCTTAGTCAGTCTTAGGCTGCTATAATAAAACTATCATAGACTGGGTAGTTTAAACAACCGAAATAATTCTTCACAGTTCCGGAGATTGAGAAGCCCAAGATCAAGGTGCTGGCCAATTCAATTCCTAGTGTGGACCCTCTCCTGGTCTGCCTTCTTGCTGTAACCTCACATAGCAGAGAGACAGAGAAGAAGCAAGTCCTCTAGTATCTCTTCATATAAGTGCACTAATCCCACCATGAAGTTTCTACTTTTGTGACCTGATTAACTTCCATGGATCTATCTCCAAATTCTACTGCAGTGGGGATTCGTGAATGAATACATAACTTTTGGAGGGACACAAACATTGAGTCCATAGCAATTGCGGTTTTACTTCTGACAGGCTTTGCCTGATAATAAAAGGAAAATTTACATGTATATCTGAGTTTAACATATCTTGGTATAGAGTCTAATTTACACCCTTAGTTTTCAGTACCACTATCTTCATAACCTTTTGCTTTAAATTTATTTTTAATAGTGAAATTTCTATACTTCTTAAAGTGATAAGCATTTTATAAGGAGTGATATATGTATGTCATTTTATGAAGAGTGATATATACATATCACATACACAACAGAAAAGGAGGTGTGATGCATATATAACTCCTTATAAAATATACATCAGGTTGGTGCAAAAGTAATTGTGGTTTTTGTCATTGAAAGTAATTGCAGAAACCAGAATTGCTTTTGCCCCAACATATATATGTGATTTACTGAACAAATATTTAGTTGCTGACTTCTTTTTGGTAAACATTTCTGGAGGTGACATTCTGCAATCTCTTTAAGAAACAAACAAAATTAATATGCACATAAGTTATTATGTGTAAATGTTTTAGATATGAATGCATGCTACAGAAGTGAAGAAAGTAGGTAAGAGGAAGAGTGAGTTCTGGTGTGAAATGGGAGGTGGGGGCAGGTACGCTTGGTTCTTTTAAAAGTGTGCAAAAGAAATATTTTCAAAAGTTGACATTTTAACTCACCCTTGAAGTAAATGAGTTAATCCATGCAGTTCTCTAGAGACGAGCTAACTAACCAGGAGCAATAGTTCAAGGAAAGTGCTGGATTTGGAGGGACTACAGGGAGGCCAGGATGGCTGGATTGGAGTGAGCAAACAGAGAAAGGCGGTAGATTAATTCAATGATCCAAGAGAAATCAGAGCTTGTGAACATCGTAGGGCTTTGGCTTTTGATCTGAATGAGATTCATTCTTGGAGTATTTGAGCCAAGAAATAACACGATTTAACCGGAAATAACACGATTTAACCAGGAAGGGTAAAATTGTTATTCCCATCAGGCCAGATCCAGAACTACAAAACAAACACAAAATATGCCACCTACATTTATCACTTGTTCGCTCCGGAAAATTTTCTGTAAAAGAAACAGTTTTGTTTCTCCTCACTCCAACCTCATTATTTTCAGTTATTATTTGTGCTTAGTTTCAGCTTCTAAAATATTTAATTCAAATTTCACAAGTTGATACTTAACACTCGAATACAATGCAACAAAAGCATGATATTTTGGCACTATCATCTCAGCATACAAATAGTAGGTATTTTACACTATTTTACAGTAATTTACCTCTATTTCTGAGTTGAATCTCTGTCAGTGCATGTGTTTGTCATCAGATAGTACTTAAAAACAAAATATATTTACTTTTTTTGCTTTTATAAAGTAATCAATACTTTGCTCTTTGAATAGTTAACATGTACGTAACAAGATATTAGAAGGGAAAAGAAAACAATTCCTTATTGATAAATCATATGGCACCCAAATTAGAAAATGTATCCTGTATTGCCATAAACTAGGTATAACCAAAAAATTAGACTCATAGGAGTTTTAACCTAATTTGATCGATGAGTAATCATGTCTTTGCTCAAAGAGAACAATCATAAAAAGCAATCAGCTCTTTTGTACATTTTGCATAGAAAATAACTTTGAAGTTTGGATTCATTTTCATAGTTTATAAGATTTATCTGGAGTAAATAAATTTTTCTATCAAAACAAATCCCCAGGCCAAAATAAAACCCAGTGTTCACTTGTCAGGAAGACATCCATTCCTATGAGAAAAACTGCTGAATTTCCAATGTGCTTGATTGTGCTATTTTCAGATCACACATTGACAAGCATTTTGCCCTGAAGATGTTATGGTCAAGCCTCTTTAAAATTCATAGATTTTTTTTTCCTTACCAAATGAAGAGCTCAGCATTGAAAATTTAATGTATGTTATACAATCCCCCCAAAAAACTTTAAGTGTTACTGGCACCCTTCTTATCATGCAACCTGAACAACTTTGACAACTACTTCTCTACTTACCAGAATCTCATTACTATGAACCATGGTACACTATTTAATTTAAGATTTGTAGACTGTGTTGTTTTCTTGTGCATGAACTTTAACTTTCCTTGTCAACTTGTGGAGTTGGATACATTGATTGAGAGTTAATCTTTTATACTTTCCTGTAAATATATATAACACTATAAAATATTGATATGTATTACTGATTTTTAAATATTCAAATGGGGTTGTTATAACATTTAAGCCTTTCATCATATAAGTAATGCTGTCATCCAAACTTAATAGTGTAAAATCTTATTTTAAAGCTAAATATTATAAATGCTGTGTAAGAGGTGCTGTTTAGCTAGATTTGCAGATCCTAAGACAGGTTCTTTCTTTTATATTGAAAGGGAGTTAGTCAACCAGTTTATATTTCAATATGAACTACAAGAGAATTTGATGTATTGTGAGGGCTAAAGGCTAAAATTTTGGATCACAATCTGGAAACAGTATTTTATAAACCATATACATTCAATTGTTTATTAGTAAGCCTATACATATGCGTCTTCTAATAAGATATACAGCATAGTACTACAGAAAATATATTTTACCATCTGTAAAGAATCCCTGTGAGATTGGTCAGTATGGTTTAGAGCAGGAATCAAAATTCAAATATTTATATGTTGAACCGAAGGAATAACGTGTCCAGGATGAAACAGTTGCAATAGCAGTGGTTGTGTTTCATCTAAAGTGAACAGCCTTTTGTGCCATTCAGAAAGAGTTCGAATTTTCCAATTTTTTTCTATTCTTCAAGTAAAGCCATAACTCCTATTTTAAAATTGAGCAAAATTTTTGGATTAATTTTCTCTGGCTGTACAACAAATTATTTACTGAATTAAACAACACTCATTTCCTGGCTAATAGTTCTGTAGGTCAGAAGTAACTGGTTCATGAAAGTTATTTGCTTAAGTTTTCCTAAGGCTGAAATGAAGATGCTGATAAGACTAGACTAAGGTACAGAGGATCTGAGGAAGAATCTTCTGCAAGGCACAGTTAAGTTGATACAATTCATTGCTTTATGGTTATAGTACTGAAGTCCCTCTTTCTTTACTGATTGTCAGCTGGGGACTGAACTTGGCTGCTGTAGGACAATTGTATTTTTCATTACATGGCCCCCTCCATGTATAAACAAGAAATAGCAGGTAAAATACCTCTCACACTTGCAGTCTCTTTGACTTTCTCTTTTGCTACTAGCCGAAGAAAGCCAGAAAGTTTAACATTCTTTTTAGAGGACTTCCGTTGTTTGATTATGTCCACTCAGTTAATCACCCTATTAATTAAAGTACCGAGTTAACTGACTAGTAACCTTAATTATCTTTGAAAAAATCCTCACATGGAAAAGATTCTTTTTTCATTTAAGGTAACATATAATCATAGCTCCAATATTCAACATCTTTTAATTCCAGAATTAGGAGAGGAACCTTGGGAAAAAGGTGCTATATCAGAATTCTGCCTACCACAATTCCCTAAGACATTGTGGGCCAAGTCAAAAATTTTTTTCGTTGGATATATAGCTATTATTTACACCTCTGAGAGCACAATTTTTGTTCTGGTTAAACCTGGATCTCACTCAATGTAGAGATGCCCTGGTTCTTGCCCAACACCATTCTGTTTTCAGAATGATTTTTTTTCTTTCAAGTGTGTGTGTGTGTGTGTGTGTGTATATATTATACTTTAAGTTCTAGGGTACGTGTGCACAACATGCAGGTTTGTTACATATATATACATGTGCCATGTTGGTGTGCTGCACCCATTAGCTCATCATTTACATTAGGTATATCTCCTAATGCTATTCCTCCCCTCTACCCCCTCCCCACAATAGGACCCGGTGTGTGATGCTCCCCTTCCTGTGTCCAAGTGATCTCATTGTTCAATTCCCACCTATCAGTGAGGACATGCGGTATTTGGTTTTCTGTTCTTGCGACAGTTTGCTGAGAATGATGGTTTCCAGCTGCATCCATGTCCCTACAAAGGACACGAACTCATCCCTTTTTATGGCTGCATAGTATTCCATGGTGTATATGTGCCACATTTTCTTCATCCAGTCTGTCATTCATGGACAATTGGGTTGATTCCAAGTCTTTGCTATTGTGAATAGTGCCACAATAAACATACATGTGCATGTTTCCTTATAGCAGCATGACTTATAATCCTTTAGGTATATCCCCAGTAATGGGATGGTTGGGTTAAATGGTATTTCTAGTTCTAGATCCTTGAGGAATCGCCACACTGTTTTCCACAATGGTTGAACTAGTTTACAGTCCCACCAACAGTGTAAAAGTGTTCCTATTTCTCCACATCCTCTCCAACACCTGTTGTTTCCTGACTTCTTAATGATTGCCATTCT
>NW_016803660.1:431854-449002 GCF_001698545.2 Rhinopithecus bieti | reverse complement strand
GAGACGGAGTCTCGCTCTGCCGCCCAGGCTGGAGTGCTGTGGCCGGATCTCAGCTCACTGCAAACTCCGCCTCCTGGGTTTAAGCCATTCTCCTGCCTCAGCCTCCCGAGTTGCTGGGACTACAGGTGCCCGTCACCACGCCCGGCTAGTTTTTTGTATTTTTTAGTAGAGATGGGGTTTCACCGTGTTAGCCAGGATGGTCTCGATCTCCTGACCTCGTGATCCACCCGTCTCGGCCTCCCAAAGTGCTGGGATTACAGGCTTGAGCCACCGCGCCCGGCCGAATTAATTTTCATATAAGGAGTAAGGAAAGGAGAATGTTTCATTTTTGAATTTATACTTTAAACCTTCACATGGTTGATGACCACTTATGTTTCTTAAGTATAATGTTATTTTTTGTTTGTTTGTTTGTTTGTTTTCTTTTTTCTTTTTATTTTTTTTTACCAATTACTACACTGAGATATGCTGGCAAAAAGCTGGCAATCTGTACTTTAGAAAATTCTGAGAATTGATGTGGCCTTTTCCTTTGATTTGCCCATGGTGTGTGTACAAAAGCAGTCATTAATTTACTTGTGTTTTCTGCCCTGCTTCTTCGTTCTTTTGTTGAAACAACAAGAACATTTACAATGCATTTGAATTTTAATATAAAGGGTTACATCTGATTTAAAACTTAAGCGAGAATAGATTTTCCTTCTCTCTCAACTTTTCACGCCTTCACCATCTGTAGTTGTGCTTGTCTACTATTTCACAGAAAAGGAAAAGACAAAAAAAAAAAAAGTAATAGTCCATCAACTGGAGAAAACTTCAACTCGCTCACAGCAAGTTTGTGTCTCTCCCTACATTCCACATTTATAATGACAGGCACTGTCCTATTCTACAGGTGAAAAAACTGTGGTCAATATAATAATGCTTATCTCATTCCTTCAGAGGCTGCAGAAGAAGGAAAACAATAAATAAACTCTGTATGTATAATATCAGCTTGGGTAAGTATATGGAGAAAATAGATAAGAAAGCAGGAAGAGAATAATAAAATGTTATCATGGTGGGATGAGAAGGGTTGCTCTTCAAAGGTTGGTGTTTAAGAAAGTCCTCCTTAAGAGAGTGTTAATTGGGAAAAGACTTGAAGGCAATGAGGAAAACAATCAGCCAGATTTGTAAGGAAGAGAATTCCAGTCAGAAAACAGCAAGACTAAGGCTCTGAAGTTAAAGCATGTCTGACATACCATAGGAACGGTTTGGAGGGCTGTGTGGTTACAACATATGTGAAGAGAGAAGAGGAGAGTAGCAGATGTCTAGATTGATCCGCAACGTACAAGCAGGACCTTATATATCAAAATAAAGACTAGTTTTTATTTCTCAGTGAAATAGGAAATCGTTTGTTTATTTCAATCAGGCAATATTTTCTGACTTTAATTAATTAATTAATTAACTTTTTACAGTATGAAAGCAGTCCAAGTGGTATATGGTACTGTTGTAACTCTTTTTTTTTTTTTTTTTTTTTTTTTTTTNTTTTTTTTTTTTTTTTTTTTTTTTTTTTTTTTTTTTTTTTTTTTTTTTTTTTTTAAGTTCTGGGATTCATGTACAGAACTTGCAAGTTTGTTGCATAGGTATACACATGCCATGGTGGTTTTCTACACCCATCAACCAGTCATGTAAGTTTTAAACCCCCCATGCATTAGGTATTTGTCTTAATGCTCTCCCTTACCTTGGCCCTGACCCCCTGACAGGCCCTGGTGTGTGATGTTCTCCTCCCTGTGTCCATGCGTTCTCATTGTTCAACTCCCACTTATAAGTGAGAATATGTGCTGTTTGATTTTCTGTTCCTGTATTAGTTTGCTGAGAATGATGGCTGTCTCTGGGTGCTCTGTTGAAAGTTCACTTTAGCAGGCAAAAGGTGGCTAGTTGGGCACCATGGTGATTAGCCAGTCACTGTGCTGGTCTCTATTTCTGTCAAGTTTTTGGTAAAAAAAAAGTGAAAAAAAATTATAACCTAGGTTTAAACTGTCAATACAAAAGAGATAACTAGAAATATATATATATATTTACATACATTTTATATATAAATACATATGTAGAAATATATATAAATATTTATATATGGATATACATACACATACAAACTTTGCATTTTTATGGCTCAGTATTAAATTTTAAATTTCTAGGTTGAAATATAGAATTACAAGAAGTGACAGAATATGAAACTCCAAAGTATCTTATTATACTTAAACAGAAAGTCATACACAAAGTTTATCATTGTTAGAGTGGGTTATCCCAATACCAATATTTTGGAAGATAAGGATACTTTTTAAGACTGAGACTGACTTGACAATCCTGTAATCTTTTAACTATTTTATAAATATAAATGAACACACTATCTACATACCCAATGCCAATAACTTAGTGCAGGTCAACAATTCTTGGTTAAATTACTATTTAACAAGCATCTAAGTGGGCTTTCTGTCACACATTTCCTTTTGTAACAGCAGAGAGAATGATCCCTCTAAACACTATTTATATTTGTTTTTAATTTTTATGGATATACAATAGTTGTGCATATTTACACATTACATGTACTATTTTTATACAAGCATACAATGTATAATAATTGAATCAGGGTAATAAGGATACCCATCACATCAAAAATTGGTCATTTATTTGTGTTGGGAATGTTCCCAGTCAGATCATTAATGCTCATGTTTCTTTTCCATGCACAATTTCACAATCTTTTGTACCCTCGCTATACCTTCCCTGGTAATACCTATTATAACAAAATAAATCACTTAATTTAAATTATTGTTTTTGTTGAAATATGTAAGTTCATGAATGAAATGTATTAAGCATGATATCATAGTTTTGGTTTCCACAAATTAAAGTGTGCATTACATATAGATGCATCATATTAAAGCATCCAATTACACATAGATGTGTAGCTATTCTAATACAATAGGTATACAATTATAAAATTATTTGTTCATGTTATTTGGAATTACGTTTACACAGTGTACCAAGATTGCGCCACTGCACTCCAATCTGGGCGACAGAGAGAGACTCTGTCTCAAAAAAAAAAACAAAAAACAAAAAACAAAAAAAAAAGAAAGAAAGAAAGAAAGAAAGAATTAAGTTTACATCTCTATCTTTTAAGGTTATGTATATATTTGTTCAAACTGAATACTAAAGAAATACTAAAGAATATTAGACAAAAACACTAGATTAAAATCAAGTGCACTTTGAAATATGCCGGGTTGAAAATATGTACCCCTGGAAGCTGATTCTAATACTAATTCACTATAAAATGAACAATATGGGCCGGCCCGGTGGCTCACGCCTGTAATCCCAGCACTTTGGAAGGCCGAGGCGGGCGGATCACAAGGTCAGGAGATCGAGACCATCCTGGCTAACATGGTGAAACCCCGTCTCTACTAAAAATAAAATAAAAAAAAATTAGCCCGGCGAAGTGGCGGGCGCTTGTAGTCCCAGCTACTCAGGAGGCTGAGGCAGGAGAATGGCGTGAACCCGGGAGGCAGAGCTGGCAGTGAGCCGAGATGGCGCCTCTGCACTCCAGCCTGGGCTAGAGTGTGAGACTCCATCTGAAAAAAATAAAATAAAAACAATATAAAATAATAATAATAATAACAACATCAATATGAAGTTAACCCCTTTTAGATCACATTTAGGAGGCTTGGTTACTAATAAAACAAATCGTCATCATTATGGCTTGGCTTCATCTATGAAGCAGTTTCGTGCAGAAATTTGGAAGACAGCTCTGAAATCAGTCTCTGTTGCACTTTCTAATTCATTGAAAACCACTGTGGGTTTATTTCTTCAGAGACATTACTCATGTCTACATAAAGCAAGCATAACTGAGCTTACTCTGTTACAGAGTCTTGGAATAAATGGTTGTGACACACATAACTTGCATTCTATTCTCTTTTAGAAATGTATACAATTTCTCAAGGGATCTTGTGAAATGCTGTGGAGTGCCAAACAGTATCACATGTCTAGGTGATAAAGGCTGAAGGTTCATACAGGAAATATATAAATACACAGATATTATGGGAAGAGAGAAAGGGCATTTGAGGTCACTTTGGGGTGATGAGAGTGCAGAGTTGAGCAGCCATGCTGGTCACCCCTGATGCCATGTCACATGCTTCATTGTCTCTGTCTGAAATAAGGAGGTTGGTTTGATTGTATTGGGATTAATAGATCATCATAAAACTAGAGATCCAAAATTAAAACTTTAAAGTCAGATGAATACTTATTAGTATACTATTTAATTTTCTGTATGTTATGAGAAAATTATTTTTTTCTCAAACCTATATATAATATGCTAATTTTGAAATAAATGTACAAAAGAAGAAAATAATCATTTGGATGTTATATTTTAAATTGTAACCATATATATCTTTTCACTATCTGAAAACATCTTTTAATTGTAGTACCTATAAATGGACCTTTTACTTTTATCTTTATCAGTTGTATTAAATTGGGTTACATATAGTTTATATTGAATGTCATTATATGCATAAATTGGTAGGATAGGTAGATAGGAATAAAATGGAAAACAATAGAACAGAAAATTGTAAATCACTGCAATATCTTCACTTTAAATTTCTGCTGTGTTCCAAGATGGTTCACCACCGTATTCACATTCCTGGTATCAGAATGAAGGAAGAGAGGGTGTGAAAGTACCATTATTTCTTAAAGATCTGCCAAAGTCTGTTGGTTCCGTTATTTGGGAGATAATTCTATGACAAAGAAGTCTGGGAAATACAATCTTTACTCTGTACAAAAGTGTAATCAGCTAAATTGCAACACTTAATTGCTAAGTCTGAAGAAGAAAATTGGTGGATATTTGGGAATATCTTTCAGGCTTTGCATAAACTATATGCACAGGTTGATGAGGATAGTATGACAATTAATAGTTGTGGTAAATACCAAATACAGAATTGAAAGAATTTAAGTAAAATGTGCAAGAATCCAGGATCATTAACTTCTTTCATTTAATAACCAATAACCTTTGTTATTTTTCTTCTCTCCTGTAAGAATGCCCATTGAAAGATACTATGCTTGCTGGGTAAATTATTATTATCACTTAATATTTTGCTCATATAGTTTTCTTTTTTTCTCATTGTCCTAAATTTTAGGGAAATCCTTAAGTTAGCTCTTCCAATTAATGGTTTTGATCTAAGCAGTTCAATATAGAAAGAAAATAAGTTATTAAAATCGACTTTAACACAAGTTAGTTGGATTGGAAAAATATATCCTTAGGGTACAAAGAAAACAAATAGTAATTTAACTATAGATTTTTGAAGATCTCAAACAAACATTAGAGTGTTAATTTAACTAAATCCTACAAATGGTAAGATGTCTCCCATGAAAAAAATGTGTATCAGTTATAAGAAATAATTTGAATAAAAGTATTAAGTTGTGTAGATATAGTTTATATCCATGAAAAGTATTTCAGTGTGAATAGAGAAAAGAATTTATGAGAAAGTGGTGGAAATGAAAGGCCAAATACTTGATTTATAATCAATTTCGAAGGGACATTGAATTTAGTGATCCCAATGGATTGAACATTTTTACTTAGATAATACTGAGTTAGTGACAGAAATATAAATAAGACAGTCGGGAGATAGGAACTACCTGGATTTATACTTCTAAGTCTCATTCAGTGTGGAAGTTGTGTTGTTTGAAGAAAAGAGTAGAGCCTGGGAAGCAGAGACTGATCAAGCAAGAATAGATGAAGACCTCAGCAAGACTGTGTTCTGGAATGAGAGATTTATAAGGCAAATTGGGAAATAATTAATAGTTTACACATTGTATACAGCTGCTGAAAGACTATTGGTCATTATAAATGACTCTAAAGTTAATCTTAAAGAAAAATATCAATAAATTAATAGGGATAATTCTATAAAATGCATTTAAAAGAGTATTTTGATAGATCTTTTATCAGTAAAGATATAGAATAAGACATGGATAAAGGGAAGATGAAAACATCTCAACAAAAATATCAGAAACTTTCCATTATTATAAGTTGTTACTGTACTGATGGAAAAGTGATACACATTAAAAGCCTATCAGTAATGTTTTCTTAGTGTTTCATTATTTTATCAGCAATTTTTAACAATCTGTATTGGCAAAGAATAAATATTAATATATCACAATCATCTTAAAAAGCTTAGAGTAACATTCACTGATTGTTGTTTCATTTGACAATATATCATGAAGTTTCTATTAACATTAGTAATGTCAAACTCTTTTGCAGACAGATGAGATAGCAATATGCATTTAGTGATATCTTAACAGTGTATTGATGATTGTATTGCAACATTTATATGGAGAGATAAGTATTTGTAATCTGCTGTCAAATGAAACCAGTGGAGAAAAAAGTGCTTGAAATGCTTCACTGTTACTCTGTATGTCTTTGACGTCAAGATTCAGAACAGCAGGTTTAGTGAATAATAGCCTTTTATACTTTAGATGTTTATAAAGAAACATATGATTAAATAAATTTTCCCAGAACTTGTTTCTTCAAGCAAAATAAATTATCTATTGCTGGATGTCTGTTGACACAAATATGAAGTCATAGCTATGGTTATATTCTTATTTGCACATACCTTCCCCATTTTAATGGTATACAAATGATGTGATAATCTTTTATACAGCAGTGGTACAAAAATAAGAAAGGTAAAATGGGTAAAGTGCAATCAGCAAACAATGACCACTCTTATGGAAGTGATAAATTAGTATAATTTTATTTTAAAATTTGTTAATGAATTATACTTTATAAACACGTTTTTAATAAAAATTGTGTAATTTGCCTTTGACATTTTAACAGTAGTGCTAGAATTTCACATAATTGTATTTTGTCAGTGAATGAACAAAGCATTTGGCGTATCAGAAAAGTTAATTCAATTGCAAAAGGAATTGCCATTTATTTTAGTTGGGAATTGAATATTTCTGTTTTAGCTATTCATAAAACCTTGTATGAACCAGTGAAAATTCAAAACAAACATAATAGCCCAATGATATATAATCTATCTCAAACAGTTGCTATTTATTTAAGTATATTTTCTTCAGCATTGTAATTGGTAGATAGGTCTGCCAAGTAAGTCATTTGCCTCAAAATTTAATCATAGCTCTTTCAAACACTACAGTTAAAAGACCGCATTTTCAAAATTCATTTAGGTCTCACTGAATTGTATCAAGCTTTTAATGTAGTTTACCATAATAACTATAGTAAAATGTAAAGGCAGTAATCTCTAAAATCTGAAAAGAAATATCAACACAAAATCTACTAAAGATTGAGAAAAAAAGGAAATTTAGTTCTGAGTTCAGCACAATGTTAACTTGAGCAACAATATTTATTCTCTAAGTTTTTAAAGCATAGCATGAATAACAATATCTTACATGTTTAACATTGAACGAAATGAAATCATGCCCAGTTCCCACGAAAGAGATCTTCAAAGCATGCCTCAACTCTAAACAAATTTGCCCTCATTCTCTTGTTTCACAAGAGCACCAGCCAACAACATCTGCACGTGGACTATTGAAGTTGCCTTCCAGTTGATCTTCTCCTTTCAATTTTAAGTACAGTCATGTACTGCAAAACAATGTTTCGGTCAAGGATAGACAACATGTAGGAGACTGGTCCCATAAGCTTGTAAAATCATATTTTTACTGTAAACTTTCTCTATTTAGATGCACAAATACTCATTGTCTTAAAATTGCCTATCGTACTCAGTGCAGTAACATGCTATACAGATTTATAGCCTAGGAGTGATAGACTATATCATATGGTCTAGATGTGTGACGGGCTATGCTATCATGGTTTGTGTAATTACTTGATGATGTTTGCTCAATGAAGAAATCACCTAATGATTCATTTCTCAGAACATATCCCAGTGGTTAAGAGACATATGACTATATTCTTCCGAATACACATAATATGTTCTTCACACAGAAGTTCAATTCTTTAAAATTGACATTTATTACATACCTTTTTCCCCCAGAAAACCTCCAATAGCTACCCAAAATTCTCTAGAATAAAACATGGACTTCTTACTCTACACTGTGTGTCAATACATTAACTGGTTATTGAACAGGCTATGACTTAATTAATACTTTTCCCATCTTTTTTTAAAATTCTGATCACAATGGCCTTTCTACCACTTTCCAATACCTCATTAAAACTCCTAAAGCAAAGATTCAACATTTGCTTTTCAGAAACAAAGCATTTTCATTCTGATATTTGAATATCTTGCCTGATTTCTTTTAATGTCTGAAAGGTCAGAAGTCTTTTCTTATCAACTTGTGTTTAATAAAAGCAACTTCAATCTTCCATTTATCTTTTTCTTTACCATAGTTAACTTTCCTACCTAGAATTCAATGCTGTCATTGTCGTATATTTACTGATTTTTAGGTCTCTCTCCACTAGAACTGTTTTTGTCTACACTGATGGGTCCACTAAACATAACATAGTATCTAACACATATTGGGAATGCAATACAATTTTAACCAATAAATGAAATAAATTATGATCGACATAAAATTTCTAGCACTTAAAACTGAGAAAATTTCTTTAAAGGATTTTATACAGGGAAATAAAATATTAATCAATATCTGCAATAATCTACCTGATAGAGCAGTAGGTTTTATAGAATTCTTTACTTCATGTAATAATTTCAGAGAATAACTCAGGAAAATCAGTTTATTCTGGGTGAAGCTTAAGGGAAGGACATGCAAAACAATATGATCTAACTTGCAGCTTCGTGGAATTCCAGCTTAGTCCTTGCATAATAAATAAATTAGAAGAATAAATGATGATGCCCTTCATACACTGTCTATAAATTTCTCTCAATGAGGCTTTTGATCAAAGTTTGGCAATAAAAAATCTGAGGTTACATTTTGTGCAAAGACTTGGGAGTTTTAAATATAGCATTAAACCTACACCAAGAAGTAAATGAATTATAAATCACGTAAATATATATTATTTAAAATATGTCCAGAGTTTTGAAGTTTGAAATTGAACCTTAAAATGACTGCTATATTTTTAATTGTCTACTATGGTTGAAAGCATTCCCTGTAGATCTTAGCTGGCTTTTCAACTGCAAAGACACCTTTACATGAAAGAAAAATGTCACAAATGATGCAGAAGAGTGGAGTCACTTTAGACATTTCTTTATTCCATGTTAGAACTGTTTCTGAATCTTTAATCTTAAAAGTCCCTCAATATTTTTTCTAAAAGTGGAGCCTACAAATATGTTTGTCTAGAAATATGTTTTCTAAATGTAAAAATTGATATTAGAAAAATAAATATAAAATTAAAACACAGATTTTATTAAAAAATATTATTCTGTCTGCCTTTGCCCTTATATATCTATTCTCAATTTTTTTTTTAATATGACAAAGCCCAGTTTAGCATAATGTTTATTATGACCTAACTGTTTTCCTATTGTGAGGAATGAAGAAAAAAGCTGTGATTGTCCCCTCAATTGTCCTGTCTCTGGTTTGGCTAAAGGTTAAGATAAGTACTTGGAATTTATTCTGGCAGTTTAAATCATTATAATTTTGTATCTAGATTAGATAGAATATGCAAAGTTTTCCTTATAGTAAGTTATTTCTCTTATTAGGAAATTAATGCTATACAAAATTTATCAATATTTAATGATAAATCCCAGTAATAAAAAGAAACAAATCGGGGTAATATATGCTGAAAATATTGTAGATGAGTGATTTAAAATTTTAGGCAGTACTGACTTTAGGTTTTAGTCTTTGATAACTTGAAATTAGTGTTTTATTTTAAGTACTAGTATTTTAGTTAATAAAATGTTAAACGCATGTCCACACGTAATATTTTAAATAGCTTTCTTGCTTGTTATGATGTGAGATATGACATCACTTTCATTAGATGCATCACAAAAAGGAGAAATTTTCTTTAAAAGTGGTAACATGTAGAATATTTTTCTTATTCAAGATATGTATGT
Organism: Rhinopithecus bieti; assembly: GCF_001698545.2. NCBI lineage: Eukaryota > Metazoa > Chordata > Mammalia > Primates > Cercopithecidae > Rhinopithecus > Rhinopithecus bieti. Next base: position 439,016 of record NW_016803660.1, on the reverse strand, counting down.
ACACATTAGAATATTAAACATTATGAAAAGTTCTATAGATATAACAAAATAACACAATCTGAAAACACACAACCACTTAACATTTCACAGAAGTAATTTTGACTATGGCACAAAATATGAAATGGAAAAAAAGAATCTTCCTCTCACACACATAAGAAAATTATATACACATACTTGCACAAAGCCTACCCTAAAATAAAAACCAAATATTGTATTCCAATAAAGATATATTTTGGAAGTTATAGCTATTAGTAAAAATACCTATATTTTAAAGATTATTAAATATGCGTTTGATGGGCATCAGATACTATATAAATGTCTTAAAATGTACATCTCAGTTTAGCTTCCTTACAATTCTACTGGATGGAGGAACTGAGGCTTGGTGATGTAAGTTAACTTGGCCAAAGATATTCAGCTTGTTATGGTGGAGTGAGAATTGTTTGACACCAAGTTTTAATTCTTAAAGATGACAATAACTTTTCTCTAAGATCCCAGGTAAATCTAAGTAAATTTGAGATAAGAAAATATTTGTCAAATTAAGAGAATAAAAATTAGCAACCCATCATTCAGGTTACTCTTTCTCATGTTATCTCTTACTCTGATAATAAAATCTAATTTCTGAAGCAATGAAAAGAGAAAGAGGTATATTTTTATTTATTTATTTTATTGTAGTAAAATATATATCGCACAATATTTTCCATTTTTAAGTGTACAAATCAGTGGCAAACTTTTATGCAACCATCACCACTCCCTATCTCCAGGACTTTCTAATCATCCCAAATGAAACTTTTTTGTACATTAAACAGCTTTCTATTTTCCTATGCCCCAGTCTCAAGTAACCACTATACCTTCTGTCTTAGAATTAAGCTATTATTCCAAGTACCACATACAAATGGAATCGTACCATATTTGGTTTTTGTGTCTGGCTTATTTTACTTATCATGGTAATGTTGTTATGGATCATTCATGTTGTAGAATGTATCAGAATTTCATTCTTTTTTAAGGCTGAATAATATCTCATTATATGTATACAACCATTTTATTTATCTATTGATTCATCCTTGAATATTTAGATCTTTTACACATTTTTATTATTGTGAATAATGTGTTACTGGATTTAGAAATATCTGTTTAAGTCCCTGCTTTCAATACGTTTGGGCATATATTCAGAAGGGGAATAGCTAGATCATATGATAATTCTGAGTACAATTTTTTTTGAGAAACAGTCATAGTTTTACCCACTACAACTTTACCATTTTGTATTTCCACCAACCATGCACAAGTGTTCCATTTTTTCCACATTCTCACCAATACTTGTTATTGGTCTTTCAATTATAGCCATCCTAATGGGTGTAAACTGGTATCTCATTATGGTTTGACTTGCTTTTCCTCAATGCTTTGAAATATTGGACATTGTTTCATAAGCTTATTGGCCATTTGTATATCTTTGTAAAAATTTCAATTCAAACATTTCCCCATATTTAATCAGGTTTTTGGGGGGCTTGTTGTTGCCATTGAGTTTGAGAAATTATACATTCTCACATATACGGTTTATAAATATTTTCTCCCATTCTACAGGTTGCTTTTTCATTCTGTTGATAGTGTCTTTTCATGCACAAAAGTTTTACATTTTAATGTAGTACAATTTATTTTGCTTTTGTTACCTGTGCTTTTGGTGTCATATCAAATAAATCATTGACAAAACCAATGTTATGAAGCTTTTCCTTATGTTTCTTCTAACAGTTTTATAATTTTAGCTCTTACGTTTAGGTCTTTGATTCGTTTTTAATTTTTATATAGAGTGTAAGGTAAGGGTCCAACTTTTTACAGTTCAATACCCAGTTTTCCCAGCCCCATTCATTAAAAAGACAGTCTTTTCCTTTCAGATGTCTTAGTATCCTTGGCAAAAATTATTGTATATACAAATAAAGATTTGTTCCTGGGTATTCTATTCTATTCTATTATTTCTATATGTATATCTTTATGTTAATACCACACTGGTTTGATTACTGTAGATTTTTAGTAAATTTTGAAATCAGTAATTGTGAATCCTCCAACTTTGTTCTTTATTTTCAAGATTATTTCATCTATTCAGGGTCCCTTAAGGTTCTATATAAATTTCAGTATGGGTTTTCCTGTGTCTGTCAAATTGTCATTAAGATTTTGGTAGAGATTGCTCTGAATTCACAGATTGGTTTGAGTAATTTTGACATCTTAACAATATAAAGTATTCAAATAGTAATGAGAACAACCTGGAATTGTAGAAGCAAACAAATGAACAAAAACCTTTCCCCCAAACTGTAAGGAAGTGTAGAACCCGAAGAGTAACTTGGACGAGTCCACCTTGGTGAGTAGATGAGTTTATTATGATGTACATATGAGGCACGATCCATGTTGCTGTTTTCTCCAAACTACTTCTAAGCTAATTGACTAACTCTTTGATTTTCTTCGTAGGTTGTCAGATACTTCCAGAGGTGTTTAAGTTCTCAGGAACACCTGCTCCCCTGCTGAGCCCATGGCCTTGGTTCACTCTTTCCTACAAGGTTCAGGCAGTAGACATACACCCTTAACTAGTTAGGTAGAGGACATGTCACACTACACATTTAATGAACAAGGGATGCCATTCCATTCATCTATGTCTTTAATTTTTTTCAGCAATGTTTTGTAGTTTTCAGTGTTCAAATCATTTGCTATATTGGTTATGTTTATTTGTAAATAATTTCTTTTATGTTGCTCTTGTAAATGAATTTTGTAAAATTTCCTGGTTGTCCATTGTTTATACAGAAAGGGAACTAATTTTTGGACGTCGATTTTGTATCCTGCCACTTTACTGAGTATAATTATTAGTTCTGTGTGTGTGTATGTGTGTGTGTGTATGCGTGTGTCTATGTGCATATCTGTAGGATTTTCTACATGTAAGCTGATGTCATCTGTAGATACAGATAATTTCACTTCCTTCTCTCCAATTTGGATGCCTTTTAATTTTTTTTCTTGTATAATTTCTTCTTTAAAGTTGCTGATTTCAATTGTCATAGAACAATTGGACAAACCTTTTTTCAACTTTTTCCCTAAATTTGGACGAGGCTCAGAATTTCTGCATAAGACATATAAACATGTTTAAAGAGCTGATGTTGTCTGATGGTGCTGAAGATTAATAATAATAATAATAATAATAATAATAATAATAATACAGAAGACACTGGAAAAGTTCAGATACAGCAGCAAGGACTTGTGTCTGAGAGGCTAGTGTTTGGGTGTAGTTCAAGGCTGTGCCTAGTGGTTCTTTCTCTGTACATTCCTACAGTCTCAAACTCTATGAAATTATAAACCCAAGAACCATGTCCCCATGTTTCCAATAATTCTTTTGTACGTTTCCTGTGGAAAGACTTGTTACACAATAGATTAGGATTCCTCCACTGGATATAAAGGAAAATGTTCACTTTGGGTTGGAAGTCAAGAAAATGTTTGAAAAGACTCATTCAGCAAATTACTTGATGTATTTTGCATGAGACTGGTTAATTTATTTTTTTTTAAAAGAAGTTTAATTGGCTTAAGATTCTGCAGGCTGTACAGAAGCAGAGTGCCTTCTGAGGAGGCCTCAGGAAACTTTTAATCATGGAAGAAGGCAAAGGGGAAGTAGGTACGTCTTGTATGGCCAGAGCAGGAGTAAGAGTGGGAAGGAGAGGTTACACACTTTTAAACAACAAGATCACATGAGAACTTACTCAATATTACAAGAACAGCACCCAGGGGATGATCCAGAACCATTAGAAAATGCCCCCATGATCTAATCACTTACCATTATGTCTCACCTACAACCCTGAAGATTACAATTGAACATGAAATCTTCAGGCGGACACAGATTCAAACCATATTATTTCACCCTGGCCTCTTCCAAGTCTTCTAGATTTATTTTTCACATTGCAAAATACAATTGTACCTTCATAACAATCCCTCCAAAGTCTTAAATCATTTCAGCATTAACTCAAAATCTACAGTCCAAAATCTCATCTGAGATAAGACAAGTCACTTTTGCCTATGCGCCTGTAAAATAAAAGACAAGTTAGTTACTTTCAAGAAACAGTGGGGGTATAGACATTGGGTAAATATTCTTGTTCCAAAACAGAAAAATCTACTGAAAGAAAGGAGCTACAGACCCCATGCAAATCTGAAACCCAGCAGGACAGTCCTTAAATCTTAAAGCTCCAAAATAATCTCCTTTGACTCCATATCTCACATCCAGGACACATGATGCAACCAGTTGGCTCCCAAGATTTTGAGCAGCTCTACCACCAAGGCTTTGCAGAGTACAGCCTCTGTGGCTGGTTCACCAGCTGGCTTTGAGTGCCTGAGGCTTTTCCAGGCACACTATGCATCTACCATCTTGCAGTCTGGAGGATTGTGGCCCTCTTCTTAAAGTTCCACTAGGCAGTATTCCAGTAGGGTTTCTGTATGGGGGCTTCAACCCCACAGTTCCTCCCTGCACTGCCTTAGTCGAAGTTTTCCATGAGGGCTCTGCCTCTACAGCAGACTACTGCAAGACATATAGGCTTTTCCATACATCCTCCAAAATCTAGGTTGAGTCTCCCAAGTCTCAATTCTTGCATTCTGTGCACAAGGAGGCTTAACATCATGTCAAGGCTGAAAAGGCTTGACTTTTACCCTGTGAAGCAGTGGTCCAACCTGTATTTGGGTCCTTTTTAGCCACAGCTAGGTCTGGAGTAGCTGGGATGTAGGCAGCAATGTCCCAAGATTTCACAGCACAGCAGAGTCTTCTGGCCTGCCCAGGAAACAATTCTTTCCTCCTAGGCCTTCAAGCCTGTGATAAGGGGGTCTGCTGGGATGGTGTCCAAAATACCTTGGAGGTCTTTTTCCCATTGTTTTGGCTATCAGCATTTGGCTTCTCTTTACTTATGCAAATTTTCACAGCTGGCTTGAATTTCTCCCAGAAAATATTTCTTTTCTTTTCTACCACATGGCTGAGATGTAAGTTTTCCAATTTTTTATGCTCTGCTTCCTTTTAAATATAAGTTACGGTTATGCATTATTTCTTTGCTCATAAATATGAGTATAGGCTTCTAGAATCAGTAGGCTATGTCTTGAGCACTTTAATACTTAGAAATTTATTCCACTATATACCGTAAATGATCATTCTCAAGTTCAAAGTCCCACACATACCTAGGGAAAGGGCAAAATGCCAACAGATTCTTCAGTAACACATTAAAAAAGTGACCATTGCTCCGGTTCTCAATAAGTTTCTCATTTCCATCTGAGATCTCCTCAGCCTTGCCTTCACTATCCATATCACTATCAGTATTTTGGTCACAACAATTTATCGGGTCTCTAGAAAGTTCAAAAATGTCCCTCATTTTTCTCTTTTTTTCTGAGCCCACTACAGCCTTCCAACCTCTGTCTGTTACCCAGTTCCAAAGTTGCTTCTACATTTGCAGGTATTTTTATAGTAATGCCCACTCCTGGTACCAATTTTCTGTATTAGTCTTTCACTACTATAAAGAAATACCTGAGACTAGGTAATTTATAAAGAAAAGAGATTTAGTTGGCTTATGGTTCCACAGGTTGCACAGGGAGTATGGTGATAAGGGCTGGCTGTGTCCTCGTCCAAATCTCATTTTGAATTGTAACTCCCACAATTCCTACATATCATGGGAGGGACCCACTGGGAGGTTATTGAACTATGGGTGTGAATCTTTCCTGTGCTGTTCTTGTTACTGTGAATGGGTCTCACAAGATCTGATGGTTTTAAAAATGAATTTCTTTGCACAAGCTCTCTCTGTTTGCCTGCTGCCATCTATGATATGATGTGACTTGCTCCTCCTTGCCTTCTGCCATGATTGTGAGGCCTCCCCAGCCATGTGGAACTCTAAGTCCAATAAAGCGCTTTCTTTTGTAAAATGTCCAGTCTTGGGTATGTCTTTATCAGCAGCATGAAAATGGACTAATACATATGGCTACAGAGGCCTCATGGAGCTTTTACTCATGGAAGAAGGCAAAGTCAAAGATGTCCAGGACAGGAGGAAGAGAGAGACTGGGGAGGTGCTACACACTTTTAAACAACCACAACTCATGAGAACTCTATTATGAGAACAGCACCAGGAGGTTGGTGCTAAATGATTAGAATCCACCCCTGTTATCCAATCACCTCCCGTCAGGCCCCACCTCCATCATTAGGGATTACAATCTGACATGAGATATGGATGGGGACACAGATCCAAACCCTATCAGTTGGCAACCTGTGATTAACAGAAACACCAAGATTCCAGAAAGGGCTGTGAGAAGAGTGGTCTTCAGATCTGGGCTGCAGTTACCATGAGGATACTTGAGAAGTCCCTATCCCATGCAGATACCACACGAATATTCTTAGAGGAAACAAGGGGACAGCAGCATCTTAAAAACATCTCCTGCTAATTCAGTGAGAGTAAGTTCTAAGCATTCAGATTTGAGTGATTCAATGAAATATCAGCAATTTGTTACCAATATAGTTACAAGTGAAGACCGATATATACCATTTGAAGTTTACAAAGAAAAGGAACTCTTAAGAAGAAAGTATAGACGTTTTTCATGAAAACTGCAAGATGTCCTAAAACTATAAATCTTGTCCAAAGGCAATGTGAATAACATGAGAGTTCCTTCAGGGAAAATATCAGAAAGCATGTTAATGCTAATATAGAAAATAATAGTGATAGTAGCAAACTCAGACTAACGTGGCAAGAGACAGCAGGCTGTAGTAATGTGGGCTGCTACTGCCACAGGAGACTAATGAGGGCACCTGTGACAATGTAGAAGACAGTATTGTTCAAGTAATGAATCCATCGAGAAATCAATTAAATACATAAAATAAGATTATCAAATAAAATAACACAGTGACTTGAAGATTTGATACAGCTGGAAGTTGAATATGTTTGTTAAATCCATAGCAGATAAAAATCCCCTGTACAAATAAAAAGAAGAAAATGTAATAAATACAATGAAGAAAAGCAGGGGGTATATCCATATGATCCAACACCTATAAAACACAAATTTTATATACGTATAATAGAAAGTGCAATGCAAATAAAAGAAAATAATTATCAAACTAAAATTAAAACAAATTAACGTGTTTTTTTTTTTTTTTTTTTTTTTTTTTTTTTTTTTTTTTTTTTTT
>NW_016803660.1:423921-428956 GCF_001698545.2 Rhinopithecus bieti | reverse complement strand
GTATTTTTCATTCTGCTTCTTACTTTTAAAAAAACTTTATAAATGGTATTATGTGGTATTTTTCATTCTGCTTCTTACTTTTTAAAAAACCAAGCCTTATGTTTTTGGGGTTTTTGTTTGTTTTTTGGGATGGAGTCTCACACTGTCACCCCAGCAGGAGGAGTTCAGTGACGGGGGCTCGACTTAATGCAACCTCTGCCTCCCGGGTTCAAGCGATTCTCCTGCCTCAGGCTCTCAAGTAGCTGGGATTACAGGCATGCGCCACCACGCCCAGCTAATTTTTGTAGTAGAGACGGTGTTTCACCATGTGGGCCACACTGGTCTCAAACTCCTGACCTCATGATTCGCCTGCCTCCGCCTCCCAAAGCCGAGGTTTGGGAGCCATGATTACAGGCATGGGCCACCACACATGGCTCAAATTAATGATTTTTAAAAATCCTCATAAATCTACAAAATGAGTGTAGGCAAATTATAAGATGATTAATTAAATCAACATTCTCTCCAGTAACCCTCTAACACACTACCCCAAACACAAAACCATAGTTTGCGTTTTTTGTTTTTTGTTTGTTTGTTTGTTTATAATTTAAAAAATAAATAAAAGCTCTATATGGCTAAAATTTGAATGTGATGACTTTCTCATATGTCATATTGAGAAAGTAACTGTTGTGTATAGGGTTGAAAATTATATATGTTTTATATTAAATATATACAAATTGGTATATGAAATATATACTAAATGGTATATTACATATATAAATCTTTCAGTTTCATTTTAATTTATCTTCTATTAAATTTCAGTGAAATTGTATTTAGTATTTCCTAAACCTATAATTCACGTTTTTAAAATGTGCAGTACAATTTGTTTGTAGTGCATTCATTAGCTTTTGCAATCATTATCACAATCTAATTTTAGAGCATTTGCACGGCCACAAGAAGAAACCTCTTAACCATTACCAGTCCCTCCTCAGCTACCCACTACAATGGCCCTTGGCAATTACAGATCTACTTTGTATCTCTACAGATTGCCTTTTCTGAATATTTTATATAAATGGACTCATAAAATATAAGGTTATTTTGTTTAAATTATTTTCTCAGTGTAGCATTTTGGGGTTTATCCACATTATAGTATGTATCAATATTTCATTCTTTTTGCTACCAAATAATATTCTACTGTATGGATCTACCACAATTTAAAATAATATTCTATTGTATGGATATACCACAGTTTATTCATTCATCAGTTGATGGCATATTGGGGAGTTTCTACTTTCTAAACACTGTGTATAATACTGTTATCTGAATCTGTAGCATCTGATTTTTTGGACATGTATTTTCATTTGTCTTCATTAGAGAGCTAAGAGTGGAATTTCTAGATCATAGGGTACTTCTATGTTTAACATGAAAAATTGTCACAGTGTTTCCAAATTAGTTGCATGATTTGGATCAATTGCTCCACTTCCTTGCCAACACTGACATCTTGACTATGGCATTCCTAGTAGAGAGGAGTAATATCTCTGTGCTTTCAATTTGCATTTCCTTCATGACTAATGATAATGAGCAATGTTTAATGTGTATACTGTATACCTTATTTAGACAAGTGTTTATTCAGGTCCTTTATCCATATTCAGTTGAGGGTATTTATCTTTTTACTATTGAGTTGTAAGAACTTTTTTTATATTACTGGACCTAAATTCATTATTATATAATATGATTTAGATTACTGTAGCTCTGCAATGTAATTTAAAGTCTAGTAATGGTGATTCTTCCTGTTTGTCCTTTTGGCTCAGTATACTTTTGTCTATTCTGGGTCTTTTCTGGTCCTTATAAATTTTAGAATTATTTTTTTCTATTTCTGTGAAGAATATCATTGATATTTTGATAGAAATTGCACTGAATCTATATATTGCTTTGGGTAGTATGGACATTTTAACAGTATTGATTCTCCCAATCCATTAACAAATATATATATTTTTTTCATTTTTTTGTTTCCTCTAATATCTAGCATCAGGATTTCATAGTATGCATTGCAGAGATCTTTCACTTATTTGATTAAATTTACTTCTGGGTATTTATTTTACTGATTTTTTTTTTTCAGATTGTTTGCTGTTGGCATATATAAATGCTACTAATTTATATATATTGATTTTTTGTTCTGAAACCACTGAATTTGTTTAATAGTTCAAAAGTTTTTTTGTGAAGTCTTCAGGTTTAACCAAATATAAGATCATACCATCTACAAACAAAGATAATTTGACTTCTTTCTTTTCCAGTTTGGATGCCCTTTCTTTCTTTCATCTGTTTGCTCTATATAGGACTTCCAACAATATGTTGGATAACAGTGGGGACAGTGGGCCTCCTTTTTTTGTTCCTGATATTAGAGGCAATGTTTTCAGTTTTTCACAATTCAGTGCGATACTAATTGTGGGTCTGTCATATATTTATCTTACTGTGTTGAGGTATGTTCCTTCTATACCAGTTTATCCATAGTTTTTATTATGAAAGGGTATTGAATGTTTTAAATACCTTTTACAGCATCAATTAAAATTTTCATATGGTTTTGTCCTTCATTCTATTGATAGGATATATAATATTCACTGATTAAGATATATTGAACCATCCTTGCATGTCTGAGATAAATCCCACCTGGCCATAGTAAATAATGTTTAAGTATATTTTTGAATTTGGTTTGCTGGTATTTTGTTGACAATTTTTGCATCAATGTTCATCAGAAATATGGGTCTTTAGGTTTTGTTTGTTTGTTTTGATTAGTTTGTTTCTTGATTGCTTTTAGCCTGGCTTTGTTTTCAGGTTAATACTGGCCTCATAGTATAAGTACTGGCCTCCTCTACTGTTTTGAATAATTTAAGTAGGATTGACATTAGTTCTTCTTTAAATATTTGGTAAAATTTAGCAGTAAAGCATCGAGTCCTGGGCTTTTCTCTGCTAGGAAACTTTCTATTATGGCTTTAATCTTACTATGTGTTATTTTTTTGTGAAGGTTTTTAATTTCTTCATGATTTAATCTTGGTAGGTTGTATGTGTCTGTGAGTTTATTGATTTCTTCTGTGTTTTCCAATTATCTGGCACATATTTGGTAATAGCAGCTTGTAATGATCCTTTGAATTTCTGCCGTATTGATTGTAACATCTCCTTTTTTCATCTCTGATTTTATTTATATGGGTCTTCTCTCCATTTTTCTTAGTCCAGGTAACGGCTTGTTCACTCTGTTTATTTCTTAAACAAAAACAACTATTTTTTCATTGATATTTGTATAGTTTTCTTCCTTTCAAATTCATTTATTTCTGTGCTGATCTTTATTATTTATTCTCTTGTACTAATTTTCACTTTGGTTTGCTCTTGGTTTTTTAATTCCTTAAGAGGCATTGTTAGATTATTTATTTGAGGTTTTTCTACTTCAAAGGCCTTTGTGGTCTTGGTAAGATCGAGAAAATACCCTGGATTACCAGGAAGAGACTCTTGTTCTCTTCCTTTAATTTCTCCCAAACAAATGGAGTGTCTGTCTCTGTCTCTCTGTCTCTCTGTCCCTCTGTCTCTCCCTCTCTCTCTCTCTCTCTCTCTCTCTCTGTCTCTCTCTCTCACTGTCTGTAGTTGGGGCAGTGGTGATATAAGTGCCCCTGCAGCCACTAACTCATGGACTGTGCTGGGTGAGACCCTAAATCAGCACAACACTTGGTCTCACTGAAGATCCACAGTGACCATACTGGGTCTCACTGAAGGCCCATGGTGACCACTTCTGGGCTACCACCTATGTTCACTCAAGGACTTAGGGGTCTACAATCAGCAGGTGGCAAATCTAGCCAGGCTGTGGTTCTTCCCTTCCAGGAAGTGAGTTTATCCAGGCCCCAGGTGAGTTCAGAGATGCCTCCAGGAGCCATAACCTGAAGTCTGGAACCTTAGAAATCTAGCTGCTGCTCTATTCTACCATGGTTGAGCTGACACTCAAGCCACCAGACAAAGTCCTTCCTGATCTTTCCTCTCCTTTCCTCAAGCAGAGAAGTTTATCCCTGTGGCCACCATCACACCAGTCCCATGACAAGTATTGCCTAGCTACCTCCAATGCTTACTAAGGTCCGAAGTCTCTTCATTCAGCCTGTGGTAAATGCTGACAGTCCTGATTCTTTCCCTTCAGGGCAGTTGAATTCTGTCTGGCCAAGGGCAGGTCTAGAAATGCTATCCAAAACCAACACCTGGAATCGAAGACCCCAGGATCCCCCTGGTGCTTTACCCTGCTATGGCCAAAGTGTTGCCCGAGCTAACTTTGGTTCTACTGAAGGTTATTTTTTGTGTGTGCAAAGTTTTTCAATGTGGTATTCCTGTAAAGGGAAACGTTGCTAGGGGCTTGTTCTCTGCCATCTTGCTCTGCATCCTTCCTAGCTGTATTTTTAAAATATAATATACTCAAATTTCCACATTCCCAGAGAACAAAAAAATCTAAGTTAAATTTTCTAGAAGAATCCCTATTCATAATTTGACCCTTTTAACTTAAATTGTGCATCCTTTTTGAGAGATTATCTTCTTTCAGACTACACCACTAGTAACCATGACATTTAACCTCTAGGTCAAAAATGGCTACATCTCAGTATCTATCCCCTATTTTGACTCTCCATTATTCAGTATAGGTTAAAGGCTCAAGAAGATCAAATCAATGTCTTTGGTACTCCAGTTTCCACATAATAGGCCAGGGTGAGGTTATTCTTTATCCTGTCAATATCTACTCATGTTTGGTACACAGAAGAAGAAAGGTTAAGTGTGAGGTCTATGTACATTGTCTCCCAGACAAGGAAATTTAGAAAATGAATCACTTTAATCAGACATTCTGACACACACGATAATAGTATTTACAAAAGGGGTTGCCATATCTATAAAATGTTTTGTCAGGTATTACAATGATCTGTCTAGATTATTTACGGCAAATAAACCTGAAAGGTATGAATTTAGGGAACGTGCATATGGGTGGTAGTCACATAGGCTGTGTCTAAATTGTAGTAGTTTCTTTTTTTTTTTTTTTTTTTTT
>NW_016803660.1:420817-423557 GCF_001698545.2 Rhinopithecus bieti | reverse complement strand
TTTTTTTTTTTTTTGGAGTTTTGTTATGTCACCCAGGCTGGAGTGCAGTGGCACAATCTCGGCTCACTGCAACCTCTACCTCCTGGGTTCAAGTGATTTTCCTGCCTTAGCCTCCTGAGTAGCTGGGACTACAGGCGTGTGACACCATGCCTGGCTAATTTTTTGTATTTTTAGTAGAGACGGGGTTTCACTGTGTTAGCCAGGATGGTCTCAATCTCCTGACCTCGTGATCCTCTCGCCTTGGCTTCCCAAGGTGCTGGGGTTACAGGTGTGAGCCACCATGCCTGGCCAGTAGTTTCACTTTACAATAGTATTTCAAAATACATAACTTAAAATTTGCCTGTTTTACTAAAGTCAAAAAAGGAGATGAAAAAACTTTCTGAGTCATCTACATGGTATTGTCTGGGGCTCCTCCAGGAAGAAGATTGCCTCTGTGCCTGGAAAATGACATAGTGTAAGATCTACAATTGTCTTGAGATCTCCTTCACAATTCAGCCCTTTTTGTTAACACAGAGATGCACTTTCCCTTGTCCAAGTTTCATGAGTTATTAAGTCAGGAATGCATTTACAAACATCCTTAAGATAAACATAGAGTCTCAGTGATATTTTAAATTTTTAGGGCAAGATGAAATAAGAGTGCCTTATTAAGAGATACATGAATAGGTGCACATGCAGAGTTACCCACTTCCCTGGGAAATCAAAGCAGTCAATTATGGTAGACAGTAATAGTAATAGCGTAGTAGTGCTGGTAGTAGCAGTAAATACAAGTTGAATTAATAAAGACAAATTCCAGACTTCATAAATTTGTCTAGAATCAGGCCTGGGAACACCATTAGGGTATCATAAGGTGTGGTACCTCAGTGGATAGTTGCTGGTAAACTGAATTAACCCCTCTTTCTTTGCATTTGCATTGTAGCCATGGAGTGATTTAAACATCACAGACATTCTAGTTTATTGCTATTCTAATTAGTGTACAAATGAGAATTTTTTGAACAGAAAAATCTAAACCAAGACACTAGGTGCATTTTAATAGTTGAAAATCAGAATTACTGGCCTGAGAGAAAATAGCATCACACAGATATATTCATGATAAGACAGTTTTCCGAATCTGAGTATAGCAGGCACACCTAGTATGATGAATACCAGTATGTACGTATAAAAATTCTGAACATACTATTAAGCACTATTTATATTTTTTCCACTTATTCTGCTGATTTGTGTGTTTTATTTTGTGTAATGTAAAACTTTCTGTAAACATTTCCATCGGCTATGCAATGTTTACGAAAATAACAAAATTAATTCAGACACCTTGAGAGTTTACAGTGTTGAAAAACCTATTCATTTGTATCCAGGTTCCTGAAAACTTCTTTTAATAGATGAAGATAACATTTTAAAATTAATAACAAGAAAGACAAACATGTTTTAAACAGACTATTTTAAGTGTGTCATTATTATTAATGAATATATAGTTTTATGAAAGATAGTATTTTCAGTTGTGTCAGTAAGTATAAAAACTTAACCCCAGTTATTATGTGATATCGGCAGATACCACAGTAACAATTTATATACCATTCAAGAAATAGTTTTATAGAATTTCAGATATTCCCCAATTAAACAATTATATTCTATTAACATAGTTAATAAATAAATGTCTTCCACTTAGAGGAAATTTGAGATATTTACTTACTAAGAATTTCAGGTATTTTCTTACTTAAAAATGTAACAAGTTGTATCTATTGTATTCCCCATCATTCATTCAGCCACAGATCTGCAGAATACTTCTAAGAAAGTCATTTTTTTTCAGATAAATGAAATATAGCTCTTTAAGAGGTATGATGGACACTCCTGATGCAGACATCTGCCAAATCAATCACTTTTTTATACTTAAAAATTACAGAAGTTGAAGAAAGACACAGAATTTTAAACTATTACCATTGCAGTACAATTCCATAATGCATAAAATAAAAGTATTTTAAATCTCCTGGGTATATATATCAAAAGTCATCAACTCTTGATGTAAGAATTTGGGATTTGCATTCACACTGATGGGTTAAAACATCAATATGTTTTTTGGAAAGTTTATATTTTAACACTTTTCAACATTTCAGTTTTTTTGTATTAACTTTTCTATGAAATACTTCTTTAATCATATTATATGCAGATAAGTTATTAAAGCATCAATCATTCCATTTATGAAATAGTGCTAACTGTGCACAGCCACATATAATTAACTGGGATTATCAGTCACTGTCAATACTTTTGTTTTAGGGAAGGTATCATCCATGTAAGCAGTCTAGCTTGGAACCTGGCATATAGACGATAATCTAAAAAGGCCAATTGTCTCTTTAAATTTATAATCAAACCAGTTATACATGCTTGTAGTCTATATGGTAGGCCCTGGAAACAACTTCAACCACAACACACATAACACTACTTATGAAGAGGGTTGGAGAAAAAGTTAAATTTCTGTAATTAACATTAATATTATGATGATTTTGATTTTTGACAAAGAATAAGTGAGTCAATGAACATTATTTTTAGAAAACATTATAAAATATTTTTAGAAAATTTGCAAAGCAGACATTTTAGAAATATTTTTAAAAATGGATAAATAGGCCAGGCACGTTGCCTCATTCCTGTAATCCTAGCACTTTGGGAGGCTGAGGCAGGTGGATTGCTTTAGACCAGGAATTGGAGACCAGTCTGTGTGGCATGGGCAACCCCATCTCTACTAAAAAAA
>NW_016803660.1:413942-418664 GCF_001698545.2 Rhinopithecus bieti | reverse complement strand
AAAAAAAAAAAAAAAAAAAAAAAAAAAAATTAATGGAGCATGGTGATGGGACCTGCAGTCCCAGCTACTCCGGAAGCTGAGGTATGAGGATCAACTGAGCCCAGAAGGTAAAAGCTACAGTGAGTCCTGATCTCTCTATGATCTCTCTACTGCACTTCAGCCTGAGAGAAGTGACACCTTGTCTTAAAAACAAACAAGCAAAAACCCAAATAGATAAACTCAACAGCTCTACTTATCAATTTCCCTACTTACCTAACTAAAATATGTTTATAATGAGTATTAGAAATAGCTAATAGTTCTTGTTAAATGTCAGGTACTTTAAATAGTGCTTTACAATTTAAACTTTAATTTTCACTTTAACCCAATGAGGTAGTTACTAGAAGGATCCTTATTTTATACAAAAGAAAATTTAAGCAGAGAGAAAGTACCTTCTTCAAAATCACATGTATAAAGGGAATAATTCATAAAAAAAATAAAATTCAGATCTGGCAGTAGTCCCCCTTGAGTCTATAGTTTTAACTGCTATATAGTACTGTTTCTACACGAAATTTGCTTATGGTATTCCATATTTCAATGATAGCACCATCCTGTGTGTGGTAGTTCGTTTTCACGCTGCTAATAAAGACATACCCGAGACTGAGTAAGTTATTAAAACAACAACAACAAAAAGAAGTTTAATGAAATCACAGTTCCACATGGCTGGGAAGTCCTTACGATCATGGTGGAAGGTAAAAGGCAAGTCTTAGATGGCAGCAGACAAGAGAGAATGAAAGCAAAGCAAAAGGGGAAATCCCCTATAAAATCATCAGATCATGTGAGACTTATTCACTAACATGAGAACAGTGTGGGAAAACCACCCCCATCATTCAATTATTTCCCACAAGGTACCTCCAACAACATGTGGAAATTATGGGAGCTACAACTCAAGATGAGATTTGGGCGGGGACACAGTCAGACCGTATCACTGTGCAAGCATCTATTATTGGTTACTTTTTGCTCCTGATAGCACCTTCTTCCAAACCTCGTTGCCAACAATTCACCTATTCCAAGACCCATTTTCTTAAATTTCTTCTGATCTGTCATAATGGATTAGAGAAAATTGCTAATCAAACAAACTGAATTTAGTTAGAAAATGAATCTTCCCCTTGTAATATACTGTTCTCCATTTAATCTTGTAGTGACTAATGCATGTTATTTCAAGCAATACAGCAGGCTTGAGTCAGGTAACCTAACATATCTTTAAAACATGATATGCAAGTTTCCAAAAAAAATCGTTAACAGGTTTTGAAAGTTATATGTTCATACCTCTTGGGATGGACATAGGATGATTGGCTATGTTTATTCATTGACAACTAAAGAAAAATAAAATTTATTTAATACTATTGTAGGAAAGAATAACTCAGGAAACTTCAATAGGAACCATAGGTCTTTTCCCCTTAACAGACAAATTGAATTAATTATAGAAATATCCTTGTCTATGAACATTATATATATACCACAGGTGGTTATTTTGATAATACATAACAAGATTATAAAATGCATAGAATCCAGTACTAATTAACATTTGATACATGCTATATACAATGATAATGGTGATGACATAAATACAAAATTTGGATCGCTTATTGTCATGTGCCTAAGTTGTTTTGGGTAATACACTAAATATGTAGAGAAATTTTGGGAAGGACCACATAATTTGTGCTAGGCCGTAATTGCTTCCCTCTTCCATGTTAAAAGTCATATCCTGTCCTGCCGTACAACCTTAGTGACAGGTGAGTTCTTATAGCTGGGTTTCATAAGTAGTAAACATAAACTTAATAACCTTTCCTTAGTCTAATATATTTGCCATCCTCAATTGAACAAAAGCATTTTTTATGATGAGCTGCTAGCCAGAAAAAATTCTGAAATCCGTCATCTACTAAGTATACATAATTGCTTTAAATGCATTATGCTAAAATTTCAATCATAGTATCTCTATTATTTCAGAATCCATGTCAAACTAGAAAAGAAGTCAGAAAAAATCGTCACGTGTCTTGAGTGCAGATATGTGACAGCTGACATTTATATGTTCACATATTGACAAGTTTTATATCTTTACAACAATTTTATATTAAGGTTACTTAAAAATTTCAATTACTTAAAATTAAGTTATTTTATTGATATCTAGTACTTATAACTGCTTATTAGAAATTAGACTTTACAATCAGGCTTTATGAGTTACAAGAAAGAGACTAAAGTCTGCTTTGTTTACTTTCTCAGAAACTTTCATAGTATCTTTCACATGTAAGGAATCTAAAAATGTTTAAATATTGAATGACTAAATGAAACCCATATAGTTAAATGCAAGTTTACGTGCAAATTCATGTTCTTTCTGATAATTACCTAAAATTGAAAATTTATGTGCATTAGATGAAATCAAATTGAAAAACACGCAATGGAAATGCATCATTTCTGCTGTTCTGATCAGTGTACTGTTAAGTTGGTACTGTTTCCTACATCAATTCTCTGCAACCCTACAAAATTAAAGCTGCCAGTTTAAAACCTAATATGACTATCTCAAAAGTCTATATGGTATCAACCTCTTTTTCTTGGTGCTATAAGTTAGATACCCAGAAAACAATCTTTGCTATACTGAGAGTGTTGATGTAAAGGTTAATCATAATATTATCTAAGGAAAAATACGGTGAGAGTTGAAAGAAGCAATGATGAACGGAGGGAGAAGTTGAACTGCGATGCAGATGCAATGGAAAACTTACCCAAAAGAAGATCTGGACCAGTTGTGATGGTCCTGCATAGTCGTCTAAATTATGAAAAGAACACCAGGCTTTATAACCTACCATCAACTATTGGCTGTGCCTGCCATCAGGGAGGGGTGCATAATCTTTTAAGTGGTGGCTGGCTCTATTTGTAAGTACAGTTTCTGAAAATAGACTTAGCTGAAAATAAGAGGTTTTTAGTGTACTGATAAATAACGATAGAAGTTTATTTTCCTACTAAGTCCAATGGAAATATTTGTAAAGTCTTAGGGCATAAAAAGATGTCACTATTCCCACATAGTTACCGTCAGTATTGAATACTGTTGAAGAAAATGTCTTACCATCCCATTACGGGAAATAGAATTTGTGTAGTTTCCTAGAATCAGATTATGTGTATGATTATCTTTCAAGATGGTGCTTAAAGGTTTGCAGTAAACATTTACCTTAACTTCCAGAGCTGACAAAAGAAACATCCTCCTTGGAGTGGAAGCTGGATGATCTGTTGGGTAACACCTCTAGACTTAACTCCAGAAACATTCCATTTGTGGTTTTACCTTTGCTACAAAGTTCCTTATTTCTATCTCTGCAGAAGATAGAAATTACAAATTCTAATTATTTTCTTTGTGGCCTTTTCCAATTAGATCATCCAATACACACACAGACACATACACACACTTAACCTAGTAATACTTATTATATTTTAATAATCATAATGATAAGAAAAACATTTAACACTTATTATGTAACCAGAAATGTTCTAAGAGTCTTCATATGTTAAACTATATAAACTGGGGCAAAGCTAAACTGCTGTAAAAAAGGATCCAAAATTATAGTGGTACAAAGACAATGAATTCATTTTTCTTTCATGTAACAGTTACAATATTAATGTTCCCATCTCAGGAACAATTCTTCTCTCCATGGGTTTTTGGGGCATTTAGCTCCCTTCTAAACCATCGTTCCACCACACTTGAGAGAATCAAGTCATCTTCCGCATGTTTGAAGCTCCTCTATATTCTAACAGTTGAAAGAGAAGGTGGAGGTAGAGGGTTTATTTCTGATGTCATTATTCTCAAACCAAAAATGGCACACTCCACTTCTGTGCAAATTCCATTGGCAGATACTTAGCTACTTGTTTATAACTAACTGCAAAGGAAGCTGGTACAAAGTATCTGACTAGGCCAAAATGTGTCTGGCTATAATGATATTATAATGAATGAAGGAAAGACTCTTGGTGGAAAGCTAGCAGCTTCACTGGTTAATTCACTAGTGGCTTTTCTTCGTTGTTGCTGTTTCATCAGCTGCCTTTCCCCCCCAACCCCTTTCCTCAGGTTCAAAATAAATATTTTCTAGTCTTTGTGGGAAACACTCGTGAAGTGATAACGATCAGAAATACTGTTTTAACCATGGTATTCCTATTAAAGATAAAGTGTTTGAAACCAAAATCAGGCACCATTTTTGTGCTGTCTCCCCTGTCTCTCCTTTTATTTTGAATCGGTGGCCAAGCTTTTTGAATGTGAGTGGGAATGGTAAGGAGAGAAAGGGCTAAAATTAAAACAAAGGACAAATATTATCAGTGTTTCAAAAATATTGGTCTGCTATGGAAGCCTATGTATTCCGGAGACTAAAGATGTCATCCAATTGACCAATTGCAGAGGCCATTGAAAACAATATGCTAAGAATATATAGGGCTCAAGGACAGTATCTCCAGTTGAACTTTTAATGAACTCCAGTAGGCGCCAAGAAGGCAGACAAATAAGGAAGAGCCTAGAGACAAGGAACTAAGCAGAAGGTTACATCTGGGTAGAGAAAGTTTGTTTTGCATTGTTATTTCTGCTGACGTGAGGTTTATGGAGTATAAATAAAGTGAGGCAAAGGCTCTGTGCATGGCCGCCATGTTCTCTGTTTGTCTTTGTCTCTTGTGTCTGTTCATTCTTCACCACCCCCAGCGCGGTCCTCAATAAGTGGC
>NW_016803660.1:397217-408568 GCF_001698545.2 Rhinopithecus bieti | reverse complement strand
CATGTATTGTCCGGAGCAGCTACTATGCAGGAGCTGGATCAACGCCTTGCTGCTCTTAATCCATGGACCCAGATGAAAACATGGATTTCTACAATCTCTGGAAGTATATTGCTTTGGGCGCTTGGATTGAGTCTACTTCTCCTGGTAATCCAATGCTCCCTCCGTCGCATCCAAAAACAAAGGAAGAAACAGGAACAAGTATGGGCTACCTTTCTAAGATTGAGGCAAAACAAAAAGGGGGAAATGCAGGGGCCATTGAAAACAATATGCTAAGAATAGATAGGTCTCAAGGACAGTATCTCCAGTTGAACTTTTAATGAACTCCAGTAGGTGCCAAGAAGGCAAACAAATAAGGTAGAGCCTAGAGACAAGGAACTAAGCAGAAGGTTACATCTGGGTAGAGAAAGTTTGTTTTGCATTGTGTTATGTCTGCTGACGTGAGGTTTATGGAGTATAAATAAAGTGAGGCAAAGGCTCTGTGCGCGGCTGCCATGTTCTCTGTTTGTCTTTGTCTCTTGTGTCTGTTCATTCTTCACCACCCCCAGCGCGGTCCTCAATAACCAATGCTTTTAACAAATCACGTGAAAACACAGGAAAACAGCAGGAAAGAGGTTCCCACCAGAAATCCTTGAACTGTTTCTCTGCAACCCAAGCAAATCAAATAAATCGTATTATCTGTCCTGCTTCTTGCCCTTCTATTAACTTATCTTTGGCTTGACTATAATTACATACACGGAATTTTCTTTAATATAACGTCATTTTCATAAGTCATAAAAAGAATTAACTGCATAAATCTGTGTTTGATGTCTAGAAATATATTAATCAAGGCATTCTTCTCACTCTGTAAGAGCTTGTTCCAGTGATTAGAAGTATTTGAGTTGATTTTAAATACTAGGAGAGACCTTGTAGATCATTCAGCTAAGCTTCTTCATTTTAAAGATTAGGAAGCTATTGGACAAAGTTGTTAAATAGTTTGCACAATATTGTGTAGCTTATGTATTTCAGGTCAGGACTGCCACCTCAGTTCATGGACCTATGCTAATATTCATTCCAGTGCACCTCGCTGCCTCTCCATTCTCTTCTTCGCTTCTTTTTCAGCATAATTGTCCCTGTCATCCACTTTCTAAACATCTGCACATCTTAATGAACTTTTCTAACAACAAAATCTGGAAGCTGAGAAGAACTCCATTTTTTTTCTCTATAATTCAGTCTGCCTTTAAAGTAATATTTCCCAAAGTATGTTAAACTCTCATTTTTTTTTTCAGAAATGTTTTATACCAAATAGATTATGGGAATTACTTTGAGAAATGTTGTGCATTATGACTTTTCTGAGATGTATAATATATAATAGCATGTTAAATGCTTTATGCAATAATTTATCCTAAATAGAAAGTGTTTAAATTTGCATACAACACCATTTTTGAAAATTATATTTAATATCTTTTTTCTCTTTTCACCTATAACATTTGACTGTTCCATGTATTCCTTGGAAAAACTACCTCAGACTTATGATCTACTAGTCTTAGAAGGTCTCTAAAATTGAAGGAACGATCAATCTGGAAATAGCATTTGATATACTTAGGCTTATCAATAAAACCCATTATCAGAATATAAGGTGACTGTCCAAGACACCAATAATTAATTCAATAATCATTTTTAAAGACTCAGTGTGATTTACATTAATAAAATTTATGTCACATACTGCCATTGTGTTCACTGATGATTCTAGCACATTTTGGTATGAAGGCAAACTTTGGAACATGTGTCTCTCATATGTTTGTGTGTGTGTATACACACACACATACATATGTCAATTTACAAACTGTCAGAAGAAATGGGAGGTGAGGTTGTACTAAAGCAAGAGAAATGTAATATATGCAATAAGTATAATAAGGTAATATATGAAATGAATAAATATTTGGATCATGTCAGTATATACCCAAACAAGGATTAATTCAAAAGCATCTGAGAAATAATACTGCAGAGCAATAAATACGTCTTTTTTTTTTTTTTTTTTTTTTTTGCTTTGTTGTGAGACAGGAGTCTTACTCGTCACCCAGACTGGTGTGCAGTGGCACAATCTCGGCTCACTGAAAACTACACTTCCCGGATTCAAGTGATCCACCCCCCACATTAGCCTCTAGTAGCCGGGGCTACAGGTGTGGTCACCATGCCCGATAATTTTGTTATTTTTAGTAGAGACAAGGTTTCACCAGTTAGAACAGGCTGGTCTCGACTCCTGACCTCAAGTGATCCACCTGTTTTGGACCTCCAAAATGCCCAAGATTACCCACAATTTTATCTCTATTGCTATCTTTATATACTCAAGTGTCATTTCAAGAATAAGAAAAATTAAAAACATATTTGCTAATATTTAAACACTACATTATATCGTTAAGAACATTGTATGGTGGGCAAATACAAATAAGATTATAAATTTTGAAATATTTATTATACAAGTAACTGTGATTCTTTTTATTTATAATTTATTTAATTTGTATTTTTTATTTTATTTTTTATTTTTTTTCTATAGACTAATGTTGGAAGTGACATTAATTTTATAATATACTATTTTACCAGGTTTCCTAAAATGCCTATGATTTTAAAATATTATACTAAATATAAAATTTCTGAGCACTTTGCAATAACAGCAATAACAGTAATTAAAATTATTAATAATTGCTATTTTAAGACTATTTAATTTTTACATATAAAAGTTATACTTTTGTAACTTGGTTTATGAATTCAAGTTAACTCCTAATATGGCTTTTTTTTCTTTTTTATGGATGAAGTCTTGTTTTTGGTCCCCAGTCTGGAGTGCAATGGCATGATCTCGGCTCACGGTAACCTCTACCTCCTGGGTTTAAGCCATTCTCTTGCCTCAGCCTCCCGAGTAGCTGAGATTACAGGCGCCTGCCACCATGCCCTGCTAATATATATATATATATGTTGTATTTTTAGTAGAGATGGGGTTTCACCATTTTGACCAGGCTGGTCTCGAACTCCTGACCTCAGGTGATCCACCCTCTCGGCCTCCCACAGTGCTGGGATTACAGGCGTTAGCCACTGTGCCCTGCCTGATACGGCTTTTCAATGTCCAAATCATTTAGAAAGAAAAACTGCTTTAAGTTTATTTTCTGCTTTGTTTCGAGTCTTTTTCAGTTTTTTTTTTTTTAATGTTTAATTCACATAAACCACGAATGCTTGCAAAACAGTACATGAGAAAGGTATACTTCTTGCATTCAGTGTAGTGACAAAGAAAAGGAGTAGCTGAAATTCTGTGTAAGTTTTCTAGGGTCATAATATGATTAAAGGAGAGCAAAGAGTTTTAGTTCTTGATTTCTAAACTTTAATTATATCTAGCAGCATTTTTGTTACAGTCCAGCTGAATTTTTTTAGTAAAGTAAATTGGCTGACTAGAAGATAAAATATTATACACTGCTAGAATTTCTAAATCTTTTATACTTTAGAATCACCCAGATTGCTTTTACAATTCTTCATTGTTCTTCCCTCTAAGAAGTATTAAATCAAAATATATGGGCTGAAATCTAGTAATGTATTTTTTAAGTCTCAGTTAATTTTCACTAAAATTCCTAAGGCATGATACTTGGCAATAAATAATTTTTGATACATTATCATCATGAATGAGAGTTATTTGAACGATTACAGAACACAAACATTTTGATACAGTATGTCTTTAATAAGTCATGATGGTCTTCTGAAGGAAATGAAGAAGTGAAGGGTTTGAGGTCAGAGACGATAGATTCTAACTCAATTGCTACAATGAACAAGAAAGCCAGGACATTGGTGTGGTAATTCCTCTCACAGCACTTGACAAGATTTCTTTGGCAATATTTATAACACCTGCAAAAATGATAAAGGAATTGTTCAGAGAAAATTAATAATGTAATTCATTTATGTAAGAGAAGAGTAAGCAGTCATTTGTATATAAAGTTGGCAAATTCTCTTTCCCTTCAAATTCTAATCTTAAGCATGTTGGACCTGGAAAGAAATGTAAAGATTTTATTTATCCTGTATGTAAATAAAAATAATTCTGATATTCCAATTGGAATCCCTTAAAATGCCAACCATTCTTAGCTATATAATCATTGTTGGCTACCAAAATGAATAGGGACCTTTCTTGCTTTCTCTAAAATGTAGTCGTCAACTCTACAGTGTTTTCATCATTCATGGTGGAATGAAATCATGTGTACTGCCATTTGAGTGCTTGGGAACCCCAATATCTTTTTCCTTTCAGTTTTTTTATTTGCTCAGAAGGAAATCACTTCTGGTCTTCTTAGTTTTTATGCCATATGCCCACATTTCTTTTATTTATACACCTAAGTTTTCAAATACATGCATAGGTGTTACTCAGAAAAGAGGGATCACTATTAAATATGTCACTCCAGTAGCTTTTTGTTTCTTTCACTGACCTGAAAATATACCCACTGTGATGACTTCTAAATCTTTTATACTTTGCAATAACCCAGATTACTTTTTAAAATCCTTCATTGTTCTCCCCTCTAAGAAGTATTACATCAGTATACTGGGCTTAGACCTACTAATATATTTTTAAATTCCTACAGATAATTTCGACTAAAATTCCTAAGGCATGATACTGGGCAATAAAGAATTTTCTCCATTTCAATTACAAAACAAAAAAAATTACCAATAGATGATGGACTCTAATAACTAATTACAATAATTTTAATAATAATTCCTAGAGCATAACAAATGGGTAATCACATATTAACAAATCAGATCTTTTGCTTATAGTGGATAAGAAAGATATTTTGTCAATGGGTTTCTTATATAGCTAAACATAATATTTTCTTTTAATTTTATCATTGAACTTCTGCAAAAATAGGAAAAATAGTTTGCACATGCAAGGTGCACACATCTAGGCTGCTAAGTAAATTGCATGATTCTGATGTTAAGCAATTTTCTACATGTATATGTGTGTGCACACATATATAGATATATCTTTTCAATGTTTAAAGACATTAAAATTAAAATATTTAACTTTAATTTCTTGAACATGGTTTAATGTGTTGGCAAAATATTATAAGATAATATAATCAAAGATAAAGTGTTTAGTATATCTTGAGCAAACATAATAAGACTTGTTATAGTTACATAGTTAAGTCAACCAAGAAAACTGAAAAGCTATGCTAAGTGATATGGGTCAATATTTCCAGTCAGGGCAGGTTATTAAGCAAGTCTCAAATCTCAGTGGCTAGCACATTTCATCTCCAAGACCTGAATTCTCCTCCACATCATTTTTTTTTTTTCATTCCTACAACAATACCTTAACCACTGCACCCCATTTATTATTTTTGCATTTCTGTTCAGTATCTGATCTACAGGGTGTGGGGTGCATACATATACATTTTTTGTCATGTGTTTGAAGCAAAGAGTGTGATTAAAATTTTGAAAGAAATCTTTGAAAATAGATATTTAAAATTCATTTACTACTCTCACATGCCCGTGATCTCAGCCTTTGATATATCTTTCTTCATTGAACTTTCTCTCTTCCATTTCATTTTAGTATGTTATTTCTAAAGTGCAGACATGATTTCCCTGATTCACATTTGTTATGTTTGAAGACTAAACCTGTTTAAATTGGTCTTCCACAATCTGAGGAGTATTCTCCCTCCCTAACTTCCTTTTCTGTCTCACTCTTTGTAAATTTCAACACTTTAATCATACAGGGCTTTTTACAGTTTTTCAAATGAAATGTTATCTTACTATTTTATCTTGATAGATTCCAGTTTTACTCTCAATTTAATAAGTAATGACGATGAAGTAAATCTGCATATTTTGATGATTCACCAGATATCTACATAAGCATGTATATTTTACTGATAAGTCAACAAACAAAAAGTAAAATAACTTGTATGTAAACACAATTTTTAAATTTATTATATTAAATATGCATTGATCAATAACAGTGCTGAAAATTTCACTGTGACATTTGAATAAATCAGGCTTTGGGTGTTCAGTTTTTATGTCTTAAAATTGAAATATTATAATGTAATTTTAGATTTTCCTCCAGGCATCTTCTGTTGGTTTATCTGTTCATGCTAAAAAGTGTATTTGAAATAAGAATATTTGAAATGCCACAGCATATGCTCAGGAAGATTTCAACCATATATATTTTTATTTTTCCCTAGAGCATCTATCATATAAATAATACAAGAGATAAAACTGAATAAGGGACTGAATAAAAACAATCATATTGAGATTTTGTTGTTTGTATTTTGAATTTATTTAATACTATATAGATCAATAGAATTAATATTTTTAGCTTTCAATCTAATTATGGCTGGTAAACTCTAAAGCTAGTGATTGCTTCCTGTTGTGTATTTCTACAAAAATGTTTTTCTAAGGCAATACTTGAATATTTACCGTATAGTTTTAAAGGATATGTTAAGTTTTAACTTATTCTAAAAGATGTTCAATGTCTCACACATAGATGTTTTTAAAGAACAAGGTTAATGAAAATATTTCATTTATTCAAATGTTCACTTCAGAGTGGCATAGAGGATCTTAAAATTACAAACAAGATTTTCTAAGATCTTTCATTGGGGATGCTTTAAAATTAAAGAAGGATGATCAGAAATAAACTTCAGGCACAAACATTAAATTACATGGGCAGCTTCTGTCCACATTTTTCAATTCATGGAGGAAAAAACTGTCATTGATGAAACATAACTCCATCATCCAATTTACTCTTCATTTATAATGACCTAAGGAGTGAAATCAAATATCACCTGCAAAGTTAGAAAAGATTCAAAAAATATTTTCATACAAAAAACTTCAAAATTTTATCAAGACTGTTTATGAAAAAATCTTAATATGATCCAAATTTTCCTATTATATTTCTACTTAAAAGTGAGTTTTAGCTTAATATCATTCCCCTGATCAAGATAATGTTTTCTCAATCCATTATCTAAACACCTTTTTACAATCTATATGATCCAGTTCATTTTTATCTCCCGAGTATCCTTGTCTGTTTCACCTGGTCTTGGATCCCCTCTCCTCTTGATTCTTGCAGTACATTAGTTCATATTGTATACTAATTACATTCAACTTTTAAAACTTTCCTAATGTTCTATGTTTTTATTCTTATTATGTCTAATCATCCAGAGGGAATTTTAAAGACATTGATTGTGTCTCCAATTCCTTCTACAATCCTAATGCTGACTAGTAGAACTAAATAAGTGGCAGGCAGCTAGCATGATCATTGCAAGAGTAATTTAGGTAATTAATTCAGTAATTCAGGTTGCATCTGAAAAAAAGCTATTGACCACAATAAACCTACTATTTTGTATATCCATTACATTTTCCAGTCCTTTATTCATTCTTTTTCTTATAACTTTTCCTATTTATCTTCATCTTGCCTGTGGCTTATCCATGAAACTTGCATTAATATATATTCATTTGTTTAGTCAATAGCATTTCAGGCTAAATAGTTTGCTGAACATTTGATTAATCTACTTTAAATCAGGTAATTATATCGAGAATATATTTTGACTATTTTAAATGCAAATATCAAGAAATGATACAAAATAGCCATTGGAATTAGTTATTTCTAATTACTCTTTTTGCTTTTTGCTCTTTATTTCCCAAAAGATTTCATGATTTTAAATATTATGTATACTAGAGTGGATTTGTTAGGAAATAGGTAACCATATTTTTCTTATTATAGTATTATTACTACTCTGAGCCAATGCAAATTTAGAACACAACAAAATAATTTGACGTTTAGGTAGCATCAATTTGACTAAATATATGGTGTCTACTAAGTTCAATAAATAAATAGAACATGTTGTTCTATTTTATTGAACATCTAGAAAATAGACCTTTTACTTTTGGAAATTTCTAGGTATTGTATGTCCATAGAATTGTGAATCACCATATAACCCACATAGGTGTTTCAGTTTTCTTTGGTTTTATTTTAAAATAACTGTGATTTGATTTAGCTGCATTTGACAACTACTTCCTGGAAATATAAGTATACATTTACAATCTTATTTATTCTCAAATACATAAAATATTTGTGTATTCACAACTTGCAGAGTTGGGGAGTGGCAGGATAAAACGATTCAAATGAGTGGATGCAAACGAAATTGGTTTCTGTTTCCCAGAAGTTTTGTAAATAATGGACTTAACCCTACATAGGGAACCAGATGCTTCTGACAATGGGAGTTGTTTTTTTGGAAATCAGTGCTTGGGGATGCATATCTTAAGTCACTACAGTACTATTTAGTGTGCTTTAATAACTCTAGATGAGTGCACTCTCTTAAAGGGGTGGGTGTGCCTTCTTAATCGTTTAACCTTCTATAGTATCAGTAATATACACACAGGCTAAAGTTGTTTCCTGCTGTGATTTGAATGTTTTAAACAAATGTATAACTGTATTTGCCTAATTTTTTTAACAAGGTAAAACTGCCCTAAATCTCTAAAGACATGTTTCTTATCTGTCTTTGTAACAAATAACACCTTAAAAATTCATGACTAGGTGTAAATTGTGTCTCAAATGGGTTTAAGAGGATATTTTCCTACCAGAAGGAGTGGAGAAGGCATCAGTGAGAAAGAGCATAAGAAGCTTGAATGCATGAAGGACTGAATATAAGAGACCCATGGAAAGAAGACCATGATTTTAAAGCAGGTAAATCCACTAAGGATATATTATGGCAAATTTTAAATGTTACCTTGGTTGAGAAAATAACATAATTTAGAGAAATAATATAAATAATTTTAAAATCTTCCAGTAAACTTATGAAGTTCATAATCTTTTTATATTATTGTAGTTGACCTTTTATGTGCTTACTATATACCAAATACTATGCTTTATGCTTTGAACAAATCATGAAATTAAATTCTTATGTCAGCCCTACCTACTAGGTCATATTACTATTTTTAATATGTATAGAAACATATTGGTTCTTAGAGTTGTCAAAAAATTTTGTTAATTATTATTTAGTAAATTGCTTAACAAGAATGTAAATCAGGCATGACTAATTTGATGGTTTATACTCTTAACTACCACAAAAATGTGCACATTTTAAGAGTCATTTTTATAGGAAATTTAGAGATATAATTTGAAGAAAAAATTAAGTAAGGTGAGAATGTACAGCCTCTACATTAGGGGTTCCAATCCCTGAGCCACCCAGCAGGAGGTGAGCAGCAGACAAACGAGTGAAGTTTCATCTGGTTTTATAGCAGCTCCTCCTTACTCACATTACTTCCTAAGCTCTACATCCTGTCAAATCAGTGGCAGCATTAGATTCTAATAAGAGTGTGAACACTATTCTGAACTGCGCGTGTGAGGGATTTAGGCTGCGCACTCCTTATGACAGTCTAATGACTGATGATCTGCCACTCCCACCAATCACCCCCAAATGGGACTATCTAGTTGCAGGAAAACCAAGCTCAGAGCTCCTACTGATTCTACTCATGGTGAGTTGTATAATTAATTTATTGTATATTACAATTTAATGATAAAAGAGATAAAGTGCACAATAAATATAATGCATTTGAATTATCCCCCTCTCCAGTCTGTGGAAAAACTGTCTTCTACATAGTGGGTTCCTGGTGCCAAAAAGATTGAGGACCATTGCTCTACATAACTCTCATTGAAAAGTGGATAAAATGGCTACTACATTTCCAGGAACATGAAGTACCGAGAGAGGAACGAAGGAGCTGGTGAGGTGGCAGTTAGGGCGGGTCCTCAGTAAAACTCCTTCAAACCAAGAACAACCTGAAAACCAAGCTGCAGGCCCCAGATCAGAATAAGCCTGCATCCCTAAATGAAAATGGCCATTCAACTAGCCCAGATGAATAAATTCCAATTCTTTCTAGGCACACTTCTCTCTCCCTTTGGCATGCCTTTGTTCTGTTTCACATGCTTTGTCTTGGCCCTTGTCCTTCCCTCTCCTGCTTGGTTCTTTGTACTCCTCTGCATTATCATGTCTCTCTGAGTTGATTTTGGTGCACTGTTCAGTCTAAGCCTTCCCCATAATAAGACCATAAAAACTCCTTTGCTCAGCCTCATTGTTGGCAACCCTTTTTTTGTTCCCCTCTCGCTGCTGAGACCCTTTCTGTCACTTAATAAATCCTCTTCTGTCTTACTTTCCAATGTCCATTAGCCCTATTCTTCTTGGTCTTGGGACAAGAAATCAGAACTTGCCAAACTGTGGGAGCAATGGAGCTGCAATGTTTCCACTCATCAAGCTGTAGATGGTGGGAGTAAAAGAGCTTTAACACTCCCTTTTGCTTGCTGAACTACAAGAGTTAAGAAGCTGCCAGGTGCCACTCTCTCCTGTTCATTGAACGGCACGAGTAAAAAAGCTACAACAGTATCATCAGTATATTCAGGCTTCAGTAAATACCAAATGATATATCAACTTTTAGAAGTCAAATGTTCATAGTGTTTTCTTGGACCCCGGGTGATGAAGGTCTTCTTAAATCTTTATGTTCTACATTAACTGAAGGGATGGGAACTGCTTCCCTGACAGAAAATACTGTCCAGTTACAAGAGGTCATGTCTTTCTGTAAGTTATAACAAAAAAATGTAATTTCTCAATTGAAGAAAATGTAAATAAGAATTTTTTAGAAAAAACAAAATGTAAAGTATTGTTTTGCTATCAATTTATTGTCAGAATTTGGAATTCTAAAATAATTCAATAAAGTAGCAGCCAGTAAACTACAGTTCATTTCAAGTTTACTTAAGAACAGTCTTCAGAAAACGCTTCAATTCCAGTTCCTCACTCTTTCCTCAAAATGGAGTTGTAATTTCAGTGAAATATTTCCATAAAAGAGCAAGCTGAATAGAGGAGCAGAACTTGGATTTGTCTTTTGATATTCTCCTGTAAAGGATGAGTCTTATTTATTTAATCACCTCCTGTAGTTTCGGTTGCCTGGGAAATAGACTTTGTAACTGAAATTTGCATTCTGGATGGTTCTTGTAGAGGAATTTGGGGATCAAAACTTGAAAGGGAGTAAGGAAAGGAGAACTGTGCAGAAGGAGAAGTTGAATGCACCTTCAAAATTGAGACATGAGAGGTGAGTCTTGTAAATGCTGAATGAACCAATCATTTGATGCGAGTGTCATAGAAGAGGAGAGCAAATGGTAATCTTGAATAAGGCAGGTTCTTTTCCACTAACGATTTTTTATTTTTTTTGACAGAGTCTTGCTTTGTCATTGCCCAGGCTGGAGTGCGGTGGCACGATCTCGGCTCACTGCAAGCTCCGTCTACCTGGTTCACACCATTCTCCTGCTTCAGCCTCCCGAGTACATGTGCCTGCCACCACACCCAGCTAATATATATATATATATATATATA
>NW_016803660.1:390607-394333 GCF_001698545.2 Rhinopithecus bieti | reverse complement strand
TTTTAGTAGAGACAAGGTTTCACTGTGTTAGCCAGGATGGTCTCGATCTCCTGATCTCATGATCTGTCCCCCTTGGCCTCCCAAAGTGCTGGGATTACAGGTGTGAGCCACCATTCCCAGCCTCCACTGATGATATTCTTATGGAGAGTCTCAGATGTGAACTATTAGCAGTTCACAACCCGCTTTTGGAGAAACATGTTCTGAAAGAAGATCTGGGTGATCCACCTAAGCATCTAAAATAATGAATAACTACCAGATGTGTCTCCACTTGTGTGTTTTTGAGGGGGTTATGCAAACATCTGATAGTATCAATTAATCATATTATACAAAAACAAACACACAGAAGAACACTTTGTGTTTTCATATTCAAGGTGATTTACCCTGAGAAATTTATACACTTACAAATTATTTACAATGCATATAGCTACCCAAGAAACACCAAAAAATGAAACTTCTGAGTTTGTACCAATATAACTCAGTATTGCCAAACAATGGTGGTTTGCAGATTATTTGTAATCATTGGTTCCTTAACTATATCTGCAGTTGTAATTTTCCTAAGATGAATTTTTTTCAAATCCTGCTAAAGTTCAGGCTGTGCAAAGTGTGTGAGCTGCCTGAGGCGAAGGGTGAAAGAGGTGAACTGAATATTAAAATGTCCATAGTAGTCAGTTTCACTGCTTGTCAGTCTCTCCTTCATGAGGTAGAAAACAGCAGTTGCTGAGGCACAGCAGTTAAACTGAGGAATCAGCTTTATTCTGCTGTAGAGTAAATGACATTCTGGGATTTGAGTAGATTAGCTAATTAATGAATGCCTTAAGTACCTACATTGCTTTCCTGCTCCAAGGCTTTTCACATCTTCAACTTACACTCTGGGTAATATCTCTGAAGTCAGTTTTATTCCAAATGCAAAAACATTGTATTGTTGACTCCAGACCATAGGAAGGTTTCTGTTTAATATTTTAGTGTCTTATCCATATTGTACACACCAACTCAAAGAAGACAATCATACACACACTCACCATTTTTTTCAGGAATGATTACTTTGATACTCTCATACTGCAATCACACAGACCCACAAAACTCTATAAATATATCCCTAGTATCAGTGAAGTCACAATACCCAAAATTGTTAATTTTAAATTTCATTTCTGCATATTGGAATATTCCATCCATTAATGAGTAGCAAATGTATGTCCTCTACTTCTTTAGAGTCTCATACATGATTCTATACTGAAGAGCATCTGCAATATCCATTTCAACACCAGTAAGCACAACATCTTGAAAGACTCATAATAAAAGGGAAAAAATAACATTGGATTAAAACTTTCCAGAGAAAATAGGATGGGTCATATGATAAGTTTAATGTACAAAATCAAACCAAATTTTCCCATTCAGTCTACTAAGAAAGATGCTTAGCTCTACTAATCTTTTACTCTAGCATAATTAAACATTTTACAATTTAAAAATGTTTTAAAATATAAGATGGACACTTAATAATGATAATTTTGCCCTCTATGTATATTCTTATCACTTAAAACTTTGAAAGTTATAGAAGCCTCATTGAATCCTCAAACTAGGGATTTGTTAGACCCCACAGTAGCATTCACTGCTACTATTCTGCATTTAATTCTCTTGAAGGAAGTGTTTGTGACACCTTAGGGGCTTCCTAGCAAGTAAATCAATTCCAAAGATTGGCATTGCAGTGACATGGAAACAACAATAACTTCAGAGAAATGTAGTCATAGTCAATGGCATCTTAAAATTGTAAACCATGCAAATGCATCAGCAGGAAAACACAAATACACAGGGGAGGCAAAAAGAAAGAGACATGCTAAGCAAAGACTACTGATGCCAATTGTAATGGCCAAAAAGAATTACAGTATAGGAAACACAAAATCAGAATATGACATTGTTAGCATATATATTCATATTTTCAATTTTTTAGTTAAAATAATATATTAGTATTATTCTCTATATATGTATATATACTTTTCCAAAATATCTTGGAATCGAATGCATAAACATTAAAATTCAAACTACGGTATTATATAATAAAATATATTCTATATTCAACTAAAATGAAAACTCAAATTGACAATATGTACACAAACACAGAATAAAATACAAAGCAAATCATATAATGATAATGTCACAGTATTATTCTTAATGTGGTCAAATATAATATTCAACTGACTTTATAAAGAAAAACTTTGTTACTTAGAAAAATCAGTTTCTGCCAGGATGTGTTAAAATTACTTCTAAAATTTTCACATTCCTTTCAGAGATTTGGGTCCTTTGGCATATTTTTTACCTTAAGGATAAGTATCAAATATTTGATTATATGCTTATTTTTTTAGGTATTGGCTATAATATCAATATCCATATACTATATATTGAGATTTTGTTAACACATCCTGGATCCCTATGGCTATTAACACCAGGACATTTGGAGATTTTTCTCAGGCAACATATAATGAGCTTGTGGGTGGAGCACACAAGGGAACAATGGACAGGAACAGAATCCTAGTAGCAGCTCCCAGAGGGGCTCTGTTCTGGTCATTTTGAGGAAGTTGAGGTAGGAAAGGGATTGACCAACATACAAACATTTTTAGTGAGGATCTTTTCTCATCACATGACCAGAAAAAAAGCAGACAAGCCCCACCCGCCTTGGATGAAGAGTTTATTATCACAATGAGATTATAATGAAGAAAATGTCAGTGAAAGGTCAATGTTCACCTTGTCTTCAGGCAGGTGGGAATGCCAGAGTCTTGCTTCAGTGACCTCAGAAAGCATCACTCAAAGAGATAAACACGTTCTTCATTCATGATTAGGATCTCAGCTTGGTCACCTAAGTTAGTCCCACATCAAGCTACATGACTTGGATCAGCTTGCTAAGGGAGGCAAAATTGTAGAGGAAGGAATATGCCCACACATGTAAGACCCACCAGGACTTTGGTTTTAATGCCACCTGTTGGCCAAGACAGAGTCTATTCCCTATACTGCCTCATGTTGGATGATTTATATGGTGCCAAGTAGTCAAGAAAAATAAATAATCTCTTTTCTATATATTTGAAAATATTATTATCTAATGTCATACAGATAATCGCCTTGACATTTTCCGAAGTTTTACATAGACATATTTTAATGCAGACACTATGTTAATATGTTAATATCTTACTATGTTAGCATCATTTTAATACTTTGAAGAAACTATAGTTTGATAGAAAATATATGTATATATATACTTTGCTGATTTGACTTCCCAAATTGTTAATTTTCAGAGAAAAAAATGTATTTTATGATATTTAAGCTTTATCTAAAGCATGAATGCCAGGTGCACATAAGATTCTAAAAAAGCAAGAGAGGATTTGGAAAGACATACATGTACATTATTCAACTAATTATGCCATTTCAAAAGTTTATCAGACTGGTCTTGCTATTATCTTGTAGAGAAAAGTAACATTTGTCACACTCTGGGGTGGGCTACTGACAAAGGCTTCAATCATGCAGAAAGCAGTTTTCAAAATTCCATTAAAAAAAGCGGGCTCCATTTCCATGATAAATTACTCCTAGACAAGAATCGTAGCTGACTACTCAAGTGCTTGATTCTGTTATCACTGATTTGTCCTTCAGTCTTCAAAACAATGAAAATGAAGGACTTACAACTAATTGTGCCAGGAAACAGAGCTAATTTCCTCATAAGGCCAAAAAAAAAAAAAAAAAAAA
>NW_016803660.1:331567-390315 GCF_001698545.2 Rhinopithecus bieti | reverse complement strand
AAGAAGATTGTACACCATTAAACTTGAGAAGGAATCATATCAAGTGCAATAACAAATTGTTATTAATATATTAATATCTTTATTGTCCTACAAAATGTTTTGATTGCTATTCTTAAGTAAATTTGCTCCTGAAAATCATACAGATTTTCCTCAAGAACGAAAGAAAAAAAAAAAAAGTTTCAATTAATAAAGAAGCCTAAAACCTTCTGAAGGAACTTTTAAATTTTTCCTTTTAATTGGGAAATCAGAAGCATTTCTGAGTGGGATAAATATAGTTGACTAGCACAAATGTTAACACTTCACTTGAAGATACATATCTAAACTTTTAACTAAGAATCACTCCCTCCAATATTCCACTGATTAGTAATCAGCTAAATAAAAATTAAAACTATAATGCAAAACCGTTTTATAGACATCAGATTAGTAAAGATTTAAAATGTGTTGGAAGTTATGTAGGACATTGGGGTTTCTCATCCACTGCTAGTAGGAGCAACCATTTTGAAAAATGCTTTTGCGTTAATCAGTGGAACTGAGTATGTCCTAATTAAAATGATACTTCTAAGAAGATGCCCTGAAGTTAAATCTCTTGAACATGTACTAATATGGACTTTCAAACAGAATAGTAATTATTTTTTAAATTCAACTGTTACTACAGTTTCTTGTTTCTGGCCAGATAATTTTCATATTCATTAATGTGTATATAATTTAGTTAACAACAAATATTTATTTTCCATTTTATTTGCAGCTTTTTCTTTTCATGTTGTTAGAAAGATGGCTTGTTAAAATTTCTCCAGTAAGAACAAATGTAATTAGCCACCTGAAATGCTTTCAGCTATACCAATATTCTTGATTAGGTAATGAAAAACACAAGACTGCATCATTCATATTTAAAAGTTGGTAAGGATAACCATTTTTATTTATAAAATAACATGTGTTCCAAATATTGATTATATCTGAGCTATTCATTACTTATGCAAACATATTTATAATTATTTATATTATATTAGTTCATTTGAAATTTCATTAACACAACAAGATGGAAGTTTGCACAAGGAAGATTGTCTATTTGCCATTTTTGTATTATAGTTTAAATAGCTGTCAATTACACACATCACAACTTTCCTTGATGACTGTTTGTCTAGAGGATAAAGTAAAATCACACATCTCCTGACTTCTTACAGGTATAAAATCAATTTTTTTCTTGAATCTTTTTATCCAGGTTAATGTTTCTAAAGTCATCTCCTTATTTATGAAGAGACAGACTTAAAGCTGTCTCATTAAGTTGGGTTCCTATTTCTGGATTCACTCAGATTTACCTATTGAAAATTATAGATACAACCTACTTAGCACTGTCCTTCTAAATGGTAAAAATAATTGAGTGACTTTTTTTCTAATATAGTGACAGCGTTCAGGACACAGAAATGTAAAATACAGCACCTTAGAATTTGAGAAAACAGCAGAAGCAGGAAGATCACTTTAACCTTCCATTTCCCCCTTCCCTTCTCTCTCCTGAAATAAATCATAACACCCTCATTCCAGAGGTACCACTTTCTCTCTGTCCGGAGGAAAGAAATACCCTTATCTCTAGCAGCACAGAGACACAGAGAAGAATCTGAACAAAGAGACCTTGCTAAGTTCCCCCTAGTTCATGACCATTATATCATCCCCCCTTTTGCCCAATCATATTTCCTGACAACCGTTCACTCTTTGTCAAACATAAGTGTAAAAACACACAGGTTTCCCTGTTCCTTTGAGTCTTCATTCCTGAAGTCTCCCATGTCACATGAAATTTATATTAAATAAGTTTGTATGATTTCCTTTTGTTATTCCGTCTTTTGTTATAGGGGTCTCATCCATGAACATTGTAATGCATCGGTGAGGAAAAGATACTGTTTTTTCTTCCCTCCAATT
This sequence comes from Rhinopithecus bieti, assembly GCF_001698545.2. Taxonomy (NCBI): domain Eukaryota; kingdom Metazoa; phylum Chordata; class Mammalia; order Primates; family Cercopithecidae; genus Rhinopithecus; species Rhinopithecus bieti. The sequence goes on along the minus strand of NW_016803660.1, from coordinate 388,404 downwards.
GGTAATTCACTCCAACTAAATACTATCTCAAATTGTCATCTGCAGAGGTTGTCCTCTAGTACACATATTCACACCGTGGTGACAGCCCGTGTTCCTAAGACGTCTGCGCATTGCCAAGTCTCCTGATCACTGACGACATTCAGTTGGAGGGGAAGTTGTGTCATTGGAATATTGCTCACATGTTTATAAAATACCTATAATGCACAAGAGAGATCTTTGCCCTCCTATCCTCACTGGATATTAGATATCTGATAAGCAAAATACATTTTGAGTATTTTGCTTTTTTATCATTAATTTGTTCGATTTTATATATTCATTGACCTTCTGTGTGTATGCGGATTCCTGTGTATATTTTTAAAACACTTTACTGAAGTATAATTGACAAACAAAAAGTTGTACATATTTAATGTACACAACTTAATGAGTTTGGAGATAGTATTGCTAATTGTAGGGATTATACTGTATGGTAGAACTCTAGGATTTATTCATCTGTGTGACTGAAACATTGTACCTTGCCATTTTCCTCTCCCCTAACCAATGACAAAAACCATTTCACTATTTCTATGAGCTTGGCTATTTTAGATTCCTCATATAAATTGTATAATCTAATACTTGTGGTTCTGTGTCTTATTTCAATTAAAAAAAGTCCTTCAAGTTTATCCATGTTGTTGTAAGCAGTATGATTTTTTTTTCTTAAAGTTGATTAACATTTCATTGTATGTATATACCACTTATTATTTATCCATTCATCTGTTGATGGACTTCTGTGTTGTTTTCCATGTTTTTTTCTTTATTCCTTTTTAAAACTTTAATTCCTTACCATTTTGTATCAGATTATATTCATTCTTTTCATGCTTGTCAGTTTATTGTAAATTTGTTTTATTAATATTTGGACTTACATAGCTGAAAATGCTTTTCTTGCTTTTTCTAAAGATTTTATCTTTACTTTTATTGCTTATGTTGCCTTTTGTCAAAATAATTAAATTGTTAAACTCTATTTAAATAATTTAATTATTACCATACAACTTCCTGGATTGTTTCCCTTGCTTAAGGTATCATAAATTTTAACCTTAATTTTGGATTCTTTCTCCATATTCTGTAAGTCCAGTTTCAAAATGATGAACCAGAAACATAACTCAGAATTCATCAAACTTAATTCCCATTACGTTTTCCTCATTCCACAATCTCTTTCTTTTCATTTCTCTTGCTATTGGTCTGTTAAGGTGAACATGGATATTTTGTTCATCGTGTTGGGCAGTACTTACAGCAAACCTAAGACAGCTATAATGCATAAATTGGGTTTTCAGAAAATTGGAGTACTTTACTTTTAAGAGTAAAATTAACATATAAGCATTTATCATATTTATTACTTTAATAACAATGTTGAATGAGTGCTTCCTAACTGGTGATTTATGAAAACCCTGGGGCTTGTAATGGTTTGAAAACATGCCATAGGCCATTTACTGCACATACTCTCATGGCACTCACAGAGCCACAGTAAATACAAGTTACTGTCATTTCTTTCCAGTAAGTGAAGTTCTGATAAATTCTAGTATCATTCTACTCTCCAAAAGAGCCTCTGTTATTATTATATGCATAAAGATAAATAATTGAAATGCAATTTATTTTGCAGTCTGACATTTTAAATAAATATAGAATAAAAGTTACAGCCAAACTAGACATATAAACATTTCAATATTTTATTAGATATTTGGGGTCTGTAAAACAGTGTTTTCTTTTTTAACAAAAGAATCTGAGGTAAAATCCTTAGCATTTTGACCACTGATATCCAATGCATATCAGATATTTTTTGTTAGTTTCCCTGGAATAAAACAGTGCTATGATCTGTGTTCCCGAAAATTTATATGTTGAAACTGAATGGCCAATGTGATAGTATTAAGAGATGAGGTCTTTAGGAGAGATGATTTTTTTTTTTTTTTTTTTTTTTTTTTGAGACGGAGTCTTGCTCCGTCGCCCAGGCTGGAGTGCAGTGGTGCGATCTCGGCTCACTGCAAGCTCCACCTCCCGGGTTCATGCCATTCTCCTGCTTCAGTCTCCCGAGTAGTTGGGACTACAGGCGCCCGCCACCACGCCCAGCTAATTTTTTTTTGTAATTTTAGTAGAGACGGGGTTTCACCGTATTAGCCAGGATGGTCTCGGTCTCCTGAAACTCGTGATCCTCCTGCCTCAGCCTCCCAAAGTGCTGGGATTACAAGGTGTGAGCCACCACGCCCAGCCAGGAGATGATTAAGTCACGAGGGCAGACAGAGTCTTCATGGATGGGATTAGAACCCTTCTAAACAGGCTTAGGGAGTGGGTTTGCTCTCTTCTGGTCTTTTGTCATGCAAGGATGCAGCAAGATAGACAGCACCATGTATGAAATGATGGTGCCTTCATCTTAGACTGCTCAGTCTCCAAAACTGTAAGAAATACATGTATATTCTTATATATTAGTCTCAGGGATTTTGTTATAGCAGCAATAGTGAACTAAGATAAACACTAACATTTTTGTCCTCCATTGTTAAGTTTAATTTCTTATTCTACAGGCTCAAGAATAACTATAAAGAATATATAGAGTAGGCTCTGCATTATTTGACTCTGTTGTACATTTTACTATGTTACTGAACAGGATCTATCAATGCAGTTATCAGTTAATTTTCCTGAAACAGGGCTCTTATTTTACTCTCTCCATGATTTTCCCCAAAATCCCAACCTATTGCCAATAGAGTTAAGATTTAAGTCAGCTCTAGAACTTGCAAACTAAGGAATCTCTGTATGATTCTCATTTTATTTTCATTAATAACAATAAAACTTGTGAGTACTCTAAGAAAAAAATACCTAAATACATGACTCTAGACTTTTTATTTTTGGTCTTTGATCTACAGGGTATTACAAAAATGTTGTCATGAACATCCATATATAAATCTTTGATTGTATACATATTTTCATTTGTCTTGAATATATATAGATTTATATTTATATATACTTATATACCTAAAAAGATAATTGCTTTTATTGCAAGGGTATGGTAAATCTATGTTTAATAATGTTTAATATTTTAAAGCACTGTCAATAGATACGCACAAACAATGAATATATATTTTAGGTTCTGCAAATAGTTGCCTACACTTGTTACTGTCGGATGTTTTAACTATAGCCATTCTATTAGGTGTGAAGTGCTATTTCATTAGAGTTGAATTCATATTTCCCTAATTGCTACTGACTTTAATGCCTTTTCATGTGCTCTTTGACCATTTGTATGTCAAGTTTAGTGAAATAAATAATTATTTATATTCTTTCAAATTTTTAATGAGGCTATTTATATTCTTATATTGTAAGAGTTCTTTCTATATATATTTTGGATGTAAATATTTTATAGTATAATTATAAATATTTTCTGCCAGCTTTACCTTGACTTTTTACTTTCTTGATTGTATCTTTTGAAAATCAAAAGCTTTCCATTTTGATTAAGACAAATTTATCAATTTTTCTGTTATCACTTGCCATTTTCATGTTATATCTGATTATGTATTCCAAATTTAAGAATATTTAATTTTAATATAAGGGAAATACAATTATTTTAGAGTTAATAATTTTAGCACTCACAGTTAGGTATATGACTTATTGTGAGTTAATTTTTCTGTAGAGTATGAGGTTAGGATACAAATTTCTCTTTTTTGCATTGGATGTACAGTTGTCTTAAGATAATACTCTTAAAAGAGTATCCTTTTCTCATTGAGTACTTTTAGCCTCTTTGTTAAAAATCAGTCAATCATGCGTGCAATAATTTCTTTTAGAATTTTAATGTTGTTTCACAATTTCATGTCTTTCCTTATTTCACAACCATACTTTGTAGCTTTGTGCAGATGCCCCTCAACTTATGCTGGGTTAAATCTCAATAAATTCATTGTAAGTGAAAAATATTTTAAGTAGAACTATAATAAGTCAGGGACTGTTTGTACTAAGATTTGAAAGTAGAAAGTATGTTATTATTTTTTAAAAGTGTTTTGGTTATGGGGTCTTTTGGGTTTTTATATTATTTTAGCACAAGTTTGCCAACTTCTGCAGAATATATCAGCAACAGTTGGAACAAGGATCATTTTGTAATTTATACATTAATTTAGGAATTATTGCTGTCCTAAGAATACCAATTCTCTTTATACTTTTATATGGAAGTTTTACAGTTTATTTATATTTGCTCTTCCTCCATTTTCTTTGAGTACTATTTGTAGTTTTCAAAATACAATACTTGTACAATTATGGTTGAATTCCTAAATATTTTATTTTAATGCTACTATAATTGGAATTTTCTTAGCTTTGTTTAAAATTGATATTTGATCTTTTGACTGAGACTGGTGGAGTTCATAGTTTTTGAGTATGTGTGTGAGCATGTTTACCCATTTAATCTTATTAAATGGGTAAATATGTATATTTTTCTGCATACAAGATTATACTGTCCACAAGTAAAGACAATTTCCTTTCTAATCTGTCCTGATTTTGGTTCTCATTTTTTTCTTTCATTTCCTAATTGTACTGGCTAGCATTTCCAGTAGAATGTTGAACAAATGTGTTTAAAGGAGAGAATCTTTTCTTGTTCTGGGAAAAGCATTCAGTCTTTCAACATCAATTATGATTGTCAGCAATAAGGTATTTTTTTACATGTTTATTATCAGATCAAGGTGATTCCCCTTTACTTTCAGTAGATAAAAAGTCTTTTTTTTTTTGTTATTATACTTTAAGTTCTAGGGTACATGTGCATAACGTGCAGGTTTGTTACATATGTATACTTATGCCATGTTGGTGTGCTGCACCCATCAACTCGTCAGCACCCATCAATTCATCATTTATATCATGTATAACTCCCCAATGCAATCCCTCCCTCCTCCCCCCTCCCCATGATAGGCCCCAGTGCGTGATGTTCCCCTTCCCGAGTCCAAGTGATCTCATTGTTCAGTTCCCACCTATGAGTGAGAACATGCGGTGTTTGGTTTTCTCTTCTTGTGATAGTTTGCTAAGAATGATGGTTTCCAGCTGCATCCATGTCCCTACAAAGGATGCAAACTCATCCTTTTAAAAGTCTTTTTTTTAAATTAAAATGGATTTTGCATTTTGCAACTGAATTTCACTGTATCTATTAAGATTATAATTTGTCTTGTGTCTATTGTTTTGTTACTATTGCGTTTTATAACTGGGCTTTTGGATGTTAAATCAATCTATTCCTTCCATAAACACTACTCTACATGGCATGTACTCCTTTTTTTTGGTTGTTGAATTTAGCTTGCTAGTGTTTTATTGAGAAATTGTATGTCTACAATCATGAAGGATATTGGTCTGTCGTTTATGTTTTGTTCTGCTTTGTTTTGTTTTGTTTTTTGATGTCTGTATCCAACTTCATCTAGTTGTATCTGGGCAACACTGGCTTTATAAAGTGAACTAAGTATTATCCTCTTGTCGTTTCTTTTTGACATAGTTTACACAGTGTGTACTACTTATTCCATAAACGTTTGGTGGAATTTACCAGTTAAAGCACCTGGGTTTGGATATTTCAAAATATGTGTGTGGGGGACTGATTTCTAATTAATAATTTAATCTCTTTATTTTGTATACTCCTTTTCAGAGTATCCATTTCTTCTGGGGTCTATTTGGGTAATTTGTGTTTCTAGAAGCTTGTCCACTTCATCTAAGTTGACCAATTTGGGGCATACATTTTTTTCATACTATTCCTCCAACTCCTTTTATATCTGTTAGGTCAGTAGTGCTGCCCCCTCTTTTATTCCTTATATTGATAATTTATGTCTTCTCTTTATTATTCTTGGCTAATCTCGTTAAATGTGGATGACTTGTATGTTTAATCTTGAAGAAGATCCAATTTCTGGTTTTATTTTTTAAGTATTTTCTAATTTATTAATTTCTGTTGCAATCTTTATTAGTTCTTTTTTGGGTTTATTTCCATTGGTTTGAATTAGTTTTCAAGCTTTTTATAATAAACACTTTGATTTGAGATCTTTATTCTTATTTCATATTATTATGGATATAGTATAATTTACATCTTCCATTTAGATATTAGTTTTCTTTGGGCAAGTCTTGACTTTTTGTTCCCCTGATTTTGTTTCTGCCTTCTTTTAACAGCTTGCAGACTGTTATAACATTTTGATACATATTTGATGTTTATTCTTAGTAGTTGCTCTAGAGATGACACTACACCTCTTGTCTGAATCTGCTTCAAATTTATGCTAATCTAATTCTATTAAAATACAGAAACTTTGCACCATTATGGTAACATTTTCTCTCCCTTTCTTCAAGTTGAATCATCTGTATTACATCTAGGTATGGTATAAACCCAACATTAGAATGTTAAAATTCATGCTTTATATAATCCTGTGTCTTTCAGATTCTATAAGCACAAATAAAATATAAAATATATTTACATAATCATACATATTAATCTACTTATTTATTGTTTCTTGAATTCTTTATTTCTTGCATTGGAGAAGGTTGAGTTACAATCTGGAGTCATTTCCTCTGTCTAGTACAGCATTATTATCCCATTCTTAGATTGCCCTGTTATCATGTATATACATCTTTAAAAGTTAAGGTATAAAATTTTATAATTTGGGCCGGGCGCCGTGGCTCAAGCCTGTAATCCCAGCACTTTGGGAGGCCGAGACGGGCGGATCACGAGGTCAGGAGATCGAGACCATCCTGGCTAACACGGCGAAACCCCGTCTCTGTTAAAAAATAAAAATAAAAAATAAATTATAATTCTTGTTTTACGTACTTTTTAAAAGTTACTTAAGGAAATAATGGAGAAAATATACAATTATATAATTACCCACCTTATTTCTTTTACCAATGCTCTTCATTTGTTTATATGGATTTGGAGTACTTTCATTCTCACTTCTTTTAACCTGTTCAAATATATATGTATGCATATACATATATACACACACAGCTCTATGTGTGTGTGTGTATGTATTTCTTATAAGCTAGTCCAGATAGCAGTAAAATCTCTCAGTCTTTGTTGTTCATGACTGTCTTTAATTCACCTCCATTTTTGAGGGATTGTTTTTCTAGATGTAATCTAGATACTTTTGTTTTCATTTTTATTTTGTGTTTATTGTTTTATTTGCAGGACTTTGACTATGTCATCCACTGCCTTCTCGCCTTCATTATTGTTAATAAAATATCAGCTGTTAATCTTTAAGTGATTCACTTGTATATAATGAATCATTTTTTCCCTTGCTGCTCTGAAGATTTTCTTTTTGTAATTGTATTTTAATTGTTTCACTATGGGTGTCCAGGTGTGAATATCTTTGTTCAAAACTTGGAGTTTTTTGAACTTTTATATCTGTGCATTCATGTGTTAAATATAATTTGGTAAGTTTTTGGCCATTTATTTCAAACATATTCTTTTTTTCTTCCTTTTCCTTCTGACACTCTTTATATTTATCTTGGTAAGCTTAATGGTGTCCCACATATCTCTATATATATTTATTTGTTCATTTTTTTCTGTTCTTCAGATTAGATAATTTGTATTGTTGTATCATCAAATGTTTATGTCTTTTTTTGTCACATCAAATCTCCTTTATCCCCTTTAAGTATTTTTTTTCTAGTTACTGTATTTTTAAACTCTAAAATTTCTATTTGCTTACATATTAACATTTCTGTTTTTTATAAAGATTCTCTATTTAATGAGTAACTGTCATATTCTTTTGTGATTCTTTTAAAATATGTTTTTTTAAAAAAATTTGTATTTTGAGCATGTTCAAAAGATCTTCTTTGAGGTCTTTATACTCTAACTTCATCATTTGGACCTGGCTTCCGCAGAATTGGCCACAGTATGCCTAGTTTTATAATCAGCCAGTGATTTGTCAGAGGTTGGGCTTAAACTTTAAGTCATATGGCTTTGACGCTTTGAGATAGGTTTTTGTGAATCCTTAGGAATGTTTTCAACTTGGGGGAAGTTAAAAGTAATCTCTGTAATCAGCCAGTGACAAGTGTTCACAATTTCCCTCTCTGTGTCTCCTGAACAGCCATAGCTTTATACATGTGCATTGCCTTCAGAACCACAAAAGATGGAGTTTAATCTTAGGAGAGTCCTCTTTGGCTGTATCCCATTCTGGGTTTCCCTGACAAATTTCTGGCCGTTTTTCCATTTTTCTGCCCTACATATATATACATACATACATACATACATACATATATATGTATGTGTATGTATGTGTGTGTATATATATAATATATATATATATTTTTGCCACTGTGATTTCTGAAAATTGTTTCTAGAAACTGATTTTTTCCATACTTCGTTCTGTATAATGTCAAATACCTTAGATCAATCCATGAGTAGAATTTCTTCAACACAGTGTGAGTAGTAGAAATGGCCTCTGCCTGGAATGGAATCTCCGTACAATAGAGCAAGAACTGGGTGCAGGAGGGAGTAGAAAGGAAGCAGCCATTTCTCGTGGCCTCTTCTTCTTGCCTAAAGTAGACTATCTGCACCACAGAGTCAAAGTTATGGTAAAACGATGCAAACTTAGAGCAACTCCCGGAATAAACTTTCCAAACTAGTTGCTGAGGGTAGATGGGAACAGCCTCTGACCTATCTCAAAATTCAATGGTGTGTTCTCATAATAGGACATTTCCTTGAATAAACTATTTTTTTTTAAGTTGTATTCTCTGTAGTCAATTTTCAGAGACTTAAAATGGTTATATTTTACTATTTTGACCATTTTTTTGCTGCATTATTCTAGAAATAATTTTTCAAGCTCTTTATACAGGCATTTCAGAAGTCTACCCATATACTACTTTTTTTAAATAATAAAAGTGTTGTTTTAGGAAAACATAAACATCAATATAAAACAAACAAGCTATCTACAAAGCATTTATTTGAGACAAAACTGGTAGCAGAAGATGGAATAGATGCAAAGTATTTTTATTGCAAAAGTTTTTTCTTTAAGAGGGTTATACTCTTCAATTTACTGTTAAATTTTAGAGAGAGAAGATTGATATTTTACAATAATATATAATAATACTTATAAATGATACATACTGTAAAAGATGAATTAAATAATAAATTCAGGGCTATCTATATATATGATTTGGTAGATAAATAAGACATAAAGGTAGTAATATAGATTATTGTTTTTCTTGAATATTTACAAATGGACATCATAAATTTTATCCTAGGTTTTGTGAGCTATCCAGTATTTTTCTCTGAAATTTCCCACCTATTTTGTTTGCATATATGTTGTTATTAAATGCTTGATGTCATTCATACAACCTCTTCTTTTTTCTCTACAATAAATTCAAATTTAGGGAATATCCAAATTAGATAGGCCTAGCACGTCAAGTGGAAGTTAGAGGTGGGAGGATTGTTTGTGCAGGAAGTTACCCTGCAGCAAAGTAGAGAAGGTTAAAATCAAGGAAAGGAAGTATTATACATTTTCACTTTCAAAAATCATTCAGCTATCTTCAACAAATGTAATTACGCATTAAGAACATTCTCTAAAGTTACATGAAAATTCATAAACATGACCAAAACAGAAATGACCAATGGAAACAACATTAAAGAAGTGTAAAGCAGCAGTCAGTGAACACTGTAACTAATCTAGATGAATATAGTTACAATAAAATAAATGGAGATATCAATCATAAGTATTTTGTGTTTATAATGGAATATATAAATATGAAAATCAAAACATTCAGAAATAAAATAGAGATAGAGCAATAATCTACATAGGAAACTTCAATAATCTATTTTGATATATGTTGTAGGTGGAAAATAAATGCATTTTGGACGATTTCTAATAATTTCTTTTACTAATAGTTTTCACTTTCAAAAATCATTCAGCTATCTTCAACAAATGTAATTACGCATTAAGAACATTCTCTAAAGTTACATGAAAATTCATAAACATGACCAAAACAGAAATGACCAATGGAAACAACATTAAAGAAGTGTAAAGCAGCAGTCAGTGAACACTGTAACTAATCTAGATGAATATAGTTACAATAAAATAAATGGAGATATCAATCATAAGTATTTTGTGTTTATAATGGAATATATAAATATGAAAATCAAAAACATTCAGAAATAAAAATAGAGATAGAGCAATAATCTACATAGGAAACTTCAATAATCTATTTTGATATATGTTGTAGGTGGAAAATAAATGCATTTTGGACGATTTCTAATAATTTCTTTTACTAATAGTATAAAATTTCTTTATCTTATTCTCAATACACTAAACCAATGTAAATCTTAATAAAACATGAACTATTATCAAATACTTATGCTGAGAATACATGCCTGAGATGCATGCACTTTTTAGGTATATTATTGTATTTTATAATTGTAGATTTGAGATATATAATGAGATAGATAAACTGTTTTATGAAATTGTGAAAACAGTAATTTTCTTTATTTTAGAATATTTTGTTTGCTTATCTTTTTATCTATACCACAGAGCAAAAGTCAAGGAGCTACTAAGATTGTGCTATGACTATGCTGGTAATTTGATCTCTTGTGAAAAGGCTTCTCCAAGGCTAGGAGCTCCCAGCTGTTCACTCATTTGGCTCATATTTAAAAGCAAGTATGAAATTATACTTTAACATTGCCAAAATATTTCCCACTGCCAGTAGTACACAGCCAATGATGCTGAGAAAACATAAGGTGATGTTTGAAAGATATAATTCAGAATATGTTCTTTCTACTTTTTTGGCATCTATACTGATATTTCACGTAAGAAGAAAAAGCACAAGAGTGAGGAAAATGCAAGAATTGTAGTTTTCATATGGAGTTTAATTTTTGAAATCTTTAAAAGTTTGTCATATTTAGCAGGTTAGCAGAAGAAGACCATTAAGATTCTAATGATCAAAATAAATATAAACTATAGTACTTGGAGGTTTTAAAATATAGTAAATTTAGGAAGAAAAAAATTAATGTAAAAATATGCATGAAAGAATGATAAGATTAATCTAAATAATATATAACAAAGACATCTCACTTAGAGAAAAATAAGGTCTCAGGAATATCATGAACTCAAAACACTTTAAAAACTATTTGGATATCACTGCATTACTTAAGTTAACTTAAGCCTCATATTTAGTGAAGGTCATATACATAATAAAGCTCAGTTAGTGAGAAGCACTGTTTTTATTTAAGTTGAGAAGCATGTTTGCTTAAATTCCATTATGTAAGTAAATGCAATTTTCATACCTGAAATTTAAGTATCGAGGAAGTGATATTTTAAAGATGGTGCAAAAATTCTTAATAATGAGAATGGGTTTGTTTAATCTGAATAGCACCACAGAAACTTGACTGCAGTGATTCTTAGCAAAGCTTCCACATGACACATTTAATGTGGAGAAATGGTAGTCTTAGAATACTTCTATGATCAGGCTACAGTGTATCTGCTGTAACTGTACTGAAAAGGAGTTAAAATATTGGTATGAGAAACAAAATCAGAACAGCTGTTAGTGAGTTACCTATTATTTTCTATGCTCACTCCATGCCACCAACAAGGAACTCACCATGATTGCTCAAACATGCCAGGCATACTGCGACTTTATGGAATCACTTTGGCTGTTCCCTCTGCTGGAATGCTCTTCCCTCATATATCTGTTGGTTACATTTTACTCCTTTAAGACTTAGCTCATAGCTTACCTTCACAATTCTGCAAACTGCCTCACTATACATTCCAGGCTTTCTGGTCACTTTAGCAGATTTTTGTGTTTTATATTTATGCTATGTGTTTCTCATACATAATTGGACCCTTTTAGCAAATAATTTACTCATTAAATCAGTTTTTCATTGTCTGTTTTTGAAACAAACCCAATTTTCCCATATAACTGATACTTATGCTTTCTTTGAGTAAACAAAGAATTTGATACTACCAGTCTTAAAACTTGTGATAGTTACAATTGTCTGATTTGAGTTTCATTCTCAGGAAACCAACCATCAGGCTACCCAGATAACATCAAAGAGCTGAAGCACTGGATCATTGCACCTGGACCATGAGATGTCAGACTGATCACCTATTATGATTGCCCCAAAATCACCTGTTTCCTGTTGATCAGCTTCTCTTACTTACACCTCCCTAATTTCTGTTATCTCATACTTGGTTACATTTCTTCCCTACTATATATACTCCTAAATTTACTTGGTCAGGGAGATGAATTTGAGACCGAACTCCCATCTTCTTGGCTGCAGCAACTTATTAAAGCTTTCTTCCATGGCAGTAATCATTGTCTCAGTGATTGGCTTTCTGTGCCATAAGCAGCAAGACCTAGACCAAAATCCCTAGCATTCTGGTGCAGTTTCTACCTCCTAGAATATATGCAACCAGAGGTCAAGTAACTGAGTTTTGTTAACTGAGGTATACTACATAAACAAAACCTGGTACATAATAGGCACTTGATAGGTAACTACTGAGTGAATGTCTAATGAATACACCTTACACACTTAACTCTAAACAACACAGCAAAACATCAGTAGCACAATTGTCTAAGACAATATGCAGATATAATTACAAGTGGACTCTTTAACTTAGTTACTATTTTTCTATAATTGTTGAAAACGATATTCATAAATAATTTAGGTGTACCCCAATTCTTGTCCAGCTTCTCTCCTTTCTTAGTTTGCTACTGTTGTGTTACTTTTCAGCATTTTTTTGTGCCCCTAAAGCAATGATTTCTACCTCTCATATCAAAAATTGATTAAAATATCATTAAATGTAGATATTTTCAGTGGAGGTTTTTTTTTTAGCTCTTTATTTTACATGAATTTTTTTTTTTTTTTTTTCTGAGACCCAGTCTTGCAGTGTCCCCCAGGCTGGAGTGCAGTGGCGCGATCTCGGCTCACTGCAAGGTCCGCCGCCTGGGCTCACGCCATTCTCCTGCCTCAGCCTCAGGAGTAGCTGTCAATGTGTGGAAGTGATAGAATAAAAAATATTTTCCAAAATTAAGGTAGAAAAAATGTTATATACTCATTTCCAAAAAAAAAAAAAAAAGAGAGATGTGGTCTGGATTATTGATTTCTGAGACATTAGGTAGGACAAAAATAATTTGTGTTGATAAATAGCCTGGTAAATTTCCTTCTTAATAATTTTATCTTGAATATTTTCAGTCTCCTTATGACACCTATATACTGCTTACAAAATTATCCATACTTACCCTCTCCAAAAATTCCTTCTTCTAGGGCTTAAACACTGGGATTTTGATAGTTACTTAAGAAAAAGTACATACGAACACTGCTATATGGTATGAAGACATATTTTACTTAACATCGTTTCTGGCTAGAATAATTTACAAAGTTTAATGCACCCTTTTGACTTCAATGTCATCTACTTCCTCTTTCTGACTTAGGGTAAGTCACTTACTTCATAACTTTGTTTTTTTCCCCTAATTTTAAATGAAAGGAATTGCTCTAAATTGTCTTCAAAATATTTTTCATTTATCTAACCTTCTCCAATTACAGCCTTCCTATATGGACATGGATTATCCTCTGGAAACCTTTTCTTCCATAAGGTCTCATTCAACCATGATTGCTTACCAGAACTCTGTAGCTGCTTGTTATCTTTCACAGAAGGTTGCTTCTAAAGAAGCTTCTGTGCAGGGACTAAAAAACTATTTTCTCTGATACCACAACACAAAAGCATGTACATAAACAAACAAATCGTGCCTCTTAGTAATTTAAATCTGAAATATTTTGTCATGACAGAATCTTCAAATATTAATATTTTTATATCTGTAATTTTCACCAGAATACCTGAACTAAAACAGTCTGAAGATCTAAAACATTTAAATACAAAAAACTTGAAGACTTTGAATGACAAGTGGAGGGAAGCACATATATACATGTGTGTTCACATGTGTAATATGTGCACCACAGATAAGAATACCTCGTTTCTAATAAAAAGTTTTGTGTAGTAAATTTTATATACATATCATAAATTAGTGTTTATATTATCATGTTTACCTAAGAAAGAAGGTAATCAAACTAATTAATTGGAAGCTTTTTACTTATAATTGTGACTTGTTTTGTTTCCTAGATATATCAGCTTACAGTACTTGCCCGTGTGCAAACTAGTCTGACATTTTGCCATAAAATTGCAGTTAGTCATACATTTTTAATAAAATCATGATGAGAGGTGAAGCTGGCTGGGCTTCTGGCTATCCGAGTTGGAGAACTTTTCTGTCTAGGTAAAGGATTGTAAATGCACCAATCAGCACTCTATGTCTAGCTAAAGGTTTGTAAATGCACCGATCAGCACCCTGTAAAAACACGCCAATCAGCGCTCTGTGTCTAGCTAACGGTTTATAAAGGCACCAATCAGCACTCTGTAAAATGGATCAATCAGCAGGATGTGGGTGTGGCCAAATAAGGGAATAAAAACTGGCCATCTGTGCCAGCAGTGGCAACCCACTTGGGTCCCCTTCCACTCTGTGGAAGCTTTGTTCTTTCGCTCTTCACCCAATAAATCTTGTTGCTGCTCACTCTTCGGGTCCACACTACCTTGGTGAGTTGTAGCACTCACTACGAAGGTCTCGGTTTCACTCTTGAAGTCAGCGAGACCATGAACCCACTGGGAGGACCAAATAATTCCAGACATGCCACCTTTAAGAGCTGTAACACTCACTGCGAAGGTCTGCGGCTTCACTCCTGAAGTCAAGCGAGAACACGAACCCACCAGAAGGAATGAACTGCAGACACATCTGAACATCTGAAGGAACAAACTCCGGACACACCATCTTTAAGTACTGTAACACTCACTTTCAAGAATGAAGTCAGTGAGACCAAGAACCCACCAGAAGGAACCAATTCTGGACATATTTTGGCCACCCAGATGAGACTGTCGACTATCGCCAAGGGGTGAGCACCATCAGACCCCTTTGGCTTGCTATTCTGTCCTATTTCTCCTTAGAATTAGGGGGCTAAATACTGGGCACTTGTCGGCCAGTTAAAAGCAACTAGCACAGCTACTGGACTAGAGATACGGGTGTCAGGCTTTCTGAGAAAGGGCCCTCTAACAATCCCCAACTCTTTGGAGTTGGGAGTGTTGGTTTTCCTGGAACCAGCTTCTGTTCTTCTTGTGCTTCTGGGCTGAGACAAGGGTTGACAGAGAGGAAAGACATTCAGCTCCGGGGTCCTGACAACAAGATCATTGACTCCGCGGCCATGAGCAGAACTCTCAAAGTCATGTTGCCCAAGCAAGACTCACCCATCTATCCTATCTATCCTGACCCTTGCCTCTTGGGTCCTAATTCTTGTGAGACAAACTTCCTCTCATCTCTCTTCTCCGAGGCTAGTCCTGCTTCTAAAACCACTCCCTGTCTCTGGTGCTTTTCTAGTTTCTCCTATAAGAATGATTTCTAGTGTAAACTTCAGGACTCTGTTACCTTCTTTAGGCATCCAGGCTCACCAATCAGAAAGACATAATTTTTGCCCAAAGCCCCATCATAGAGGGGACTATCTGGAATTTTAGGATCCCTCCTCAGACAAGCAGGCCTAATAAAAGCTATTCCTGAAGCTAGGATATGGGGACCCTCAGTAATTATATCCTTCCTATTCATATAAGTGAGGACAAAAGGCATCACTCTTCCAACTCTGGAGACCCCTCCCCTCCCACAGGGTGTGGCCTTCCACTTCATTTTTGGGGCATAACATCTTTGTAGGACACGAGTAAAGTCCCAATATTAACAAGAGAATGCTTAGGACTCTAGCAGGTTTTTGAGAATGCATCAGTAAGGGCCACTAAATCCAATTTTTCTCGGTCCTCTTTGTGGTCTAGGAGGACAGGCAAGGGTGCAGGTGTTCGGGAATGCATCAGTAAGGGCCACTAAATTTGACCTTCCTTGGTCCTCCTTGTAGTCTAGGAGGAAAACTAGTGTTTCTGCTGCTGCATCAGTGAGCACAACTATTCTGATCAGCAGGGTACAGGGACCATTGCGGGTTCTTGGGCAAGAGGTGTTTCCGCTGCTGCATCAGTGAATGCAACTATTCTGATCAACAGGGCCCAGGGACCATTGCAGGTTCTTGGGCAAGAGGTGTTTCTGCTGCTGCATCGGTGAGTGCAACTATTCCAATCAGCAGGGTCCAGGGACTGTAGCAGGTTCTTGGGCAGGGGTAAAAACAAACAAACCAAAACCACAGGCAGTTTTGTCTTTCAAATGGGAAACACTCAGGCATCAACAGGCTCACTCTTGAAATGCATCCTAAGCCATTGGGACCAATTTGACCCACAAACCCTGAAAAAGAGGTGGCTCATTTTTTTCTGCACTGTGGCCTGGGTCCCAATATTCTCTCTCTGATGGGGAAAAATGGCCACCTGAGGGAAGTATAAATTACAATACTATCCTGCAGCTTGATCTTTTGTGTAACAGGGAAGGCAAATGGAGTGAAATACCTTATGTCCAAGCTTTCTTTTCATTGAAGGAGAATCCACAACTATGCAAAGCTTGCAATTTACATCCCACAGAAGGACTTCTCAGCTTACCCCCATAGCCTAGCCTCCCTATAACTCCCCTTCCTATTAATGATAAGCCTCCTCTAATCTCCCCCCACCCAGGAGGAAATAAGCAAAGAAATCTCCAAGGGACCACAAAAATCTCCAGGCTATCTGTTATGTCCCATTCAAGCTGTAGGGGGAAGATAATTTGGCCCAACCTGGGTACATGTCCCCTTCTCCCTCTCTGATTTAAAGCGGATCAAGGCAGACCTGGCCTTTAATGAAAAGAATGCACCTTTAGCTGCAGCCCGAGAGTTTGGAAATACTTGGCATCTTAGTCAAGTAAGTGATAGAATGACAACCAAAGAAAGGGACAAATTATCTACCATTCAGCAAACCATCCCCAGTATGGAGCCTCACTGGAGCTTTGACTCATATCATGGGGACTGGAGTCGTAAACACTTGTTGACCTGTGTTCTAGAAGGACTAAGGAGAATTAGGAAAAAGCCCATGAATTATTCAATGATGTCCACCATAACTCAGTGAAAGGAAGAAAATCCTTCTGCCTTCCTCCAGCAGCTATGAGAGGGCTTAAGAAAATATACTCCCCTGTCACCTGACTCACTTGAGGGCCAATTGATCCTAAAGATCAGTTTTTTACCCAAACAGCTGCAGATAAGTTTATTACCCAAACAGCTGCAGATATCAGGAGAAAGCTCCACAAGTGAGCCCTGAACCCTGAACAAAATCTGGAGGCATATTAAACCTGGCAACCTCGGTGTTCTATAATACGGACCAAGAGGAACAGGCCCAAAAGGAAAAGTGAGATCAAAGAAAGGCCGCAGCCTTAGTCATGGCCCTCAGACAAACTAGGTGGTTCAGAGAGGATGGAAAATGGAGCAGACCAATCACTCTGTAGAGCTTGTTATCAGTGTGGTTTACAAGGACACTTTAAAAAAGATTGTCCAGTGAGAAACAAGCCACCTCCTCCTCCACGTCTGCTATGCCGAGGCAATCACTAGAAGGTGCACTGCCCCAGAGTGCAATGGTTCTCTGGGCCAGAAGCCCCCAACTAGATAATCCAACAACAGGACTGAATGTGCCTGGGGCAAGCGCCATCTCATGTCATCACCCTCATTGAGGGTGATAGAAATTGACTTCCTCCTGGACACTGGCATGGCCTTCTCAGTGTTAATCTCCTGTTCTGGAAGCCTGTCCTCAAGGTCGGTTACCATCCGAGGAATCCTGAGAGAGCCTGTAACCAGGTATTTCTCCCACCTCTTCAGCTGTAATTGTGAGACTTTGCTCTTTTCACATGCCTTTCTTGTTATGCCTGAAAGTCCCACACCCTTTTAGGGAGGGATATGTTAGCAAAGCTGAAACTATTATCTACATGAATATGGGGAACAAGTTACCCATTTGTTGTCCCCTACTTGAGGAGGGAATCAACCCTGAAGTCTGGGCATTGGAAGGACAATTTGGAAAGTCAAAAAATGCCTGCCCTGTCCAAATCAGGCTAAAATATCCCACCACTCTTCCTTATCAAAGGAAATGTCCCTTAAGGCCTGAAGCTCATAAAGGATTACAGGATATTGTTAAATATTTAAAAGCTCAAGGCTTAGTAAGGAAATGTAGCAGTCCCTGCAACACCTCAATTCTAGGAGTACAAAAACTGAATGGTCAGTGGAGATTAGTGCAAGATCTTAGACTTATCCATGAGGCAGTAATTCCTCTATATCAAGTTGTACCCAACCCCTATACCCTGCTCACTCAAATACCAGAGGATGCAGAATGGTTCACTGTTCTGGACCTCAAGGATGCCTTCTGTATTCCCCTGCACTCTGACTCACAGTTTCTCTTTGCCTTTGAGGATCCCACAGAACACACATCCCAATTTACGTGGATGATCTTGTCCCAAGGGTTTAGGGATAGCCCTCATCTGTTTGGTCAGGAACTGGCCCAAGATCTAGGCCACTTCTCAAGTCCAGGCACTCTGGTCCTTAAGTATGTGGATGATTTTCTTTTGGCTACCAGTTTGGAAGCCTCATGCCAGCAGGCTACTCTAGATCTCTTGAACTTTCTAGCTAATCAAGGGTACAAATTGTCTAGGTTGAAGGCCCAGCATTGCCTACAACAGGTCAAAATCTAGGCCTAATCTTAGCCAGAGGGACCATGGCCCTCAGCAATAAATGAATACAGCCTATATTGGCTTATTCTATCCTTAAGACATTAAAACAGTTGTGGACATTCCTTGGAATCACCAGCTTTTGCTGACTATGGATCCCCAGATACAGTGAGATGGCCAGAGCACTCTAAACTCTAATCAAGGAGATCCAGAGGGCAAATACTTATCTAGTAGAATGGGAACCAGGGGCAGAAACCACTGTCAAAATCTTAAAGCAGACTCTAGTACAAGCTCCAGCTTTAAGTCTTCCCACAGGACAAGACTTCTCTTTATATATCACAGACAGAGAGAGGGCAGGGATAGCTCTTGGAGTCCTTACTCAGACTCGTGGGACAACCCCACAACCAGTGGCATGCCTAAGTCAGGAAATTGATGTAGTAGCAAAAGGCTGGCCTCACTGTTTAAGGTTAGTTGTGGCAGTGGTTGTCTCAGTGTCAGAGGCTATCAAAGTAATACAAGAAAAGAATCTCACTGTCTGGACTACTCATGATGTAAATGTCATACTGGGAGCACAGGAAGTATATGGCTATCAGACAACTGCCTATTTAGATAACAGGTGCTACTCTTTGAGGGACCGGTGTTTCAAATATGTATGTGCATGGCCCTCAACCCTGCAACTTTTCTCCCAGAGGATGGGGAACCAATTGAGCATGACTACCAACAAATTATAGTCCAGACTTATGCCATCCAAGATGATCTCTTAGAATTCCCCTTAGCTAATCCTAACCTTAACCTATTTACCAGTGGAAGTTCATTTGTGGAGAATGTGATACCAAGGGCAGGTTATGCCATAGTTAGTGATGTAACCATAGTTGAAAGTAAGCCTCTTCCCCCAGGGAGCAGCACACAGTTAGCAGAACTAGTGGCACTTACCAGAGCCTTAGAACTGGGAAAGGGAAAAAGAATAAATGTGTAGACAGATAGCAAGTGTGCTTATCTAATCCTACATGCCCATGCTGCAATGTGGAAAGAAAGGGAGTTCCTAACCTCTGGGGGAATCTCCATTAAATACCACAAGGAAATTACTAAGTTATTGCACACAGCGCAAAAACACAAGGAGGTGGCAGTCTTACACTGCCAATGCCATCAGAAAGGTGAAGGAGAAAAGGCAGAAGGAAACCATCAGGCAGATACTGAGACCAAAATTCCTGCCAGGAGGAACCTCCCATTAGAAATACCTACGGAAAGACCCTTAATATGGAACAACCCCCTCCAAGAGATTAAGCCGCATTATTCCCCAACTGAAACAGAATGCGGACTTTCACGGGGCATAGTTTTCCTCCTCGGGGTGGTTAACGACAGAAAAAGGAAAAGTACTTATACCCAAAGCCAGCCAGTGGAAAATACTTAAAGCCCTCCACCAAGCTTTTCATATGGGTATTGAAAACACTCATCAGATGGCCAAATCCCTATTTACAGGGCCAAATCTCCTCCAGACCATCCAACAGGTAGTCAAAGCCTGTGAGATGTGCCAAAGGAATAATCTCTTGGTCCATCATAAGGCCCCTTTGTGGGAACAAAGAAAAGGTCACTATCCTGGAGAAGACTGGTGGTTAGACTTCACCCATATGCCTAAGTCAAAGGGATTTCAATACTTTTTGGTCTGTGTTGATACCTTTACAAATTGGATAGAAGTTTTCCCCTACAAGAGAGAGAAGGCTCAGGAAGTGATTAAAGTCCTAATTCATGAAATAATTCATAGATTTGGGCTTCCTTAAAGCTTACAGAGTGACAATCGTCCAGCTTTTAAGGTCATGATAACTCAGGGAATTTCCAGCGCACTAGGGATACAATATCACCTTCACTGTGCCTGGAGGTCACAATCCTCAGGGAAGGTAGAAAAGGCAAATTAAACACTCAAGAGGCACTTAAGGAAACTAACACAAGAAACTCATTTTTCATGGCCTACTCTTTTGCCCATGACCTTATTAAGAATCTGAAATTCTCCTCACAAAATGGGGCTCAGTCCATATGAAATGCTGTATGGACAACCTTTTCTCACAAATGACCTCCTACTTGATCAAGAAACGGCCAACTTGGTCAGCGATATAACTTATTTGGCAAAATATCAACAAAACCTTAAAAACCTACCTGAACGATGTCACAGAGAAAAGGGAACAGAGTTGTTTCAACCAGGAGTTCTAGCTTTGGTCAGATCTCTCCTCTCTACCTCCCCATCTATGGACGCTTTGTGGGAATGGCCATACTCAGTAATCCTCTCTACCCACACTGCAGTTAAGGTAGCAAGTATGGAATCTTGGATTCACCACACCAAAGTTAAATTTTGGACATCCCCTGAGGAACCTGCGGGACCGTCAGCTCAGGAGTTCCAAGATCACCCAGACCAGCCTTGATATACCTTCGAACCTTTGGAGGACTTGCATCTCCTATTTCAGAAGGAAACATCCCAGACTAAAAGGCTCCTACCACTGATCCTGAAGAAAACCCTTCCCCCTTAAAAAATATAAGTGAAAACCTACTTAATCTTTATCTTGAACACCTCTCCTTACCCCTTTAATGGAATCCTTTTACTATTTCTTCATATTATTAAGCAGCATACTAACCATACTCTTTGTGATAGAACTATATACTGTAGCTCCTGATGGGATGAAAATAAAATAGAAGACAGGGAGTGACTCAGTTTGCTCCCAACACCCCTTTCCAGCTGCTCACTGGAGCTACCTTGGCAAGTACCCTAGGATTATGGGAAAATGAAAACAACAAATTCACGTACCTTTTTAACATACACAACCAGTTCTGTCTACCCAGCCAAGGCATATTCTTCTTATGTGGAACGTTGACCTATATCTGCCTCCCCACTAACTGGACAGGCACCTGCACCTTAGTCTTTCTAAGTCCCAACACTAATATTGCCCCAGAAAATCAGGCCCTATTAGTGCCCCTCAAAACTCAAGCCCATCAGCACAGGGCCATACAACTAATGTCCCTACTTATAGGATTAGGAATGGCTACTGCTACAGGAACCAGAATAGCCAGTTTATCTACTTCATTATCCTACTTTCACATATTCTCAAAGGATTTCTCAGACAGTTTGCAATAAATAACAAAATCTATCCTTACTCTACAATCCCAAATAGACTCTTTGGCAGCAGTGACTCTTCAAAACTACTGAGGCTTAGACCTCTTCACTGCTGAGAAAGGAGGATTCTGCACTTTCTTAGGGGAAGAGTCTTGTTTTTACACTAAGCAGTCAGGGATAGTAAGAGATGCCACCCGGCATTTATGGGAAAAGGCTTCTGAAATCAGACAATGCCTTTCAAACTCTTATACCAACCTTTGGAGTTGGGCAACATGGCTTCTCCCCTTTCTATGTCCCATGGCAGCCATTTTGCTATTACTCGCCTTCAGGCCCTGTATTTTTAACCTCTTTGTCAAATTTGTTTCCTCTAGAATCAAGGCCATCAAGTTACAGATGGTCTTACAAATGGAACCACAAATGAGCTCAACTAACAACTTCTACTGAGCACTTCTGCACTGACCTGCTGGCCTTTTCACCGGCCTAAAGAGTTCCCTTCTGGAGGACACTACAACTGCAGGGCCCTTTCTTCACCCCTTTGCAGCAGGAAGTAGATAGAGTGGTCATCACCCAATTCCCAACAGCAGTTGGGGTGTCCTGTTTAGAGGGGGGGATTGAGAGGCGAAGCCAGCTGGGCTTCTGGATTGGGTGGGGACTTGGAGAACTTTTCTGTCTGGCTAAAGGATTGTAAGTGCACCAGTCGGCAGCTCTGTGTCTAGCTAAAGGTTTGTAAATGCACCAATCAGCACTCTGTAAAATGGACCAATCAGTTCTCTGTTAAATAGACCAATCAGCAGGATGTGGGCAGGGCCAAATAAGGTAATAAAAGCTGGCCACGCCTGCCAGCAGGGGCAACCCGCTGGGGTCACCTTCCATGCTGTGGAAGCTTTGCACTTTCGCTCTTCACAGTAAATCTTGCTGCTGCTCACTCTTTGGGTCCACACTACTTTGATGAGCTGTAACACTCACTGCGAAGGTCTGCAGCTTCACTCCTGAAGTCAGTGAGACCATGAACCCACAGGGAAGAACAAACAACTCCGGACACGCCACCTTTAAGAGCTGTAACACTCACTGTGAAGGTCTGCAGTTTCACTCCTGAAGTCAAGCTAGACCATGGACCCGCCGGAAGGAAGAAACTCCAGACATGTCTGAACATTTGAAGGAACAAACTCTGGACACACCATCTTTAAGAACTGTAACACTCACC
The DNA here is from genome assembly GCF_001698545.2 of Rhinopithecus bieti. Classification (NCBI taxonomy): domain Eukaryota; kingdom Metazoa; phylum Chordata; class Mammalia; order Primates; family Cercopithecidae; genus Rhinopithecus; species Rhinopithecus bieti. The sequence continues at coordinate 365,524 of NW_016803660.1, read as the reverse complement.
GTGAGGGTCCATGGCTTCATTCTCGTAGTCAGCGATACCAAGAACCCACCAGAAGGAACCAATTCCAGACACAATGAGTCCTGTATTTTGACAAAATCATGTATCCTGTGTTTCATTTTTCAAACACTAAAGATGTCTAGTCTGTTGTTGATTAAAGACAAACATTTGAAATGACTGTGTGTGTCAAAGAAAGGTTTATTTATTTCCATATTTAAGGAATATAATCACTGTGAGAAATTCTTTTGGTTATACTACTAGCCGAGACATTTTGACATGTGTTGATCATATTTTAATTAACTGTAGCGAAGTATGGCATTTTAAATGACTAATATGCTTGTTCATTTTATTAACTTTCTCAATTTTAAAATGTCAGAGACCTAAGGGATAATTATACTTCTGTCTTTAAATTGTAAATAATAAAATTAGATTAAATATAGTTTAAACTGTTAGAAGCATATTTAAGATGTTAAATCTCTCTTACTACATAATCAAGTTAATTTTTGTGCCCTTTGTCATTGTTTGGAGAAAAAAAGTATATACATATATTCATATACATACAATATTTTTGACAGCACTCAAGAGACCATGCTAAGAAGTGGTCTCCTAATATTTCCTACTGAATTAGATGTTTATTTATGAGCTACATATTTAGAGACAAAATGATATATGCAAAATCTCCAAAATAATACATTAATATTTCCCAATTCTAGTTTATTATTTCTATAATTTATATTACATCAAGTAACCTGGAGTCTTGTGGTTAGGGATTTCATCATTCTCAAGTACCATCTTAATCCCACCTTCAGACCAAAAATATAAATTAACTTTCAAATGTTTATAACTTTTAAAGTTCTGTTAGGATTCAAACATATTTAAGAAAAAAAAAATACAAGCAAACAATGAGATTTAAAACAGAAACAACAAACCAAAAACAACAAAAATGTGATGCCATAGAGAATGAGAACTAAAGGAGTACATATATGAGAAATACAGTTACAGAAATTGATGCTGTTCATAAAAAAATAGTGCAGATCATCATTAAATTACAAAAATATGTGCTGGGACAAATTACAGTGTACTTTTCATATGTATTAAGTCACTACCACTTATTGTAATTGTTTGTTTTTTTCTTCAAAATCAGATACAATTAAATCAACATTGCATTCCTGATATCCTTCCAAGATTGCCTTGTGCATTTGAAAATCTTGGAGACACCTAAGCTTAAATGTTAATAGTGAAATGGACATTAAATCTCAGCTACCAAATGTAAAGAACCTGGAAGTTGACACTAGAAAGTGTTGGACAAACTCAAAATCAATGATTTTTTTGAACCCATTCAATAATTGAGGTTGCATAGCAAACTGTCACTCTATTTGGAGAGATTAGGTACACACAGAAAAATGGAACAAACAGGATCTACTTACCTGGAGCCAACACTGCTGTTTCTGATCATCAATCATGTTGAAGTTGGCTGATAAACTCTTCCCATAATATAAATACTATTGCATATTTTCTGTCAATTTAAAACATTCATCAATTCACTCTGCCACAAAAGGAGCAGGAGAAACTAACATCAATTCAACTATAGGTTACATTTTCTAAATAGTCTCCTGATCAGCAACATTTTAGCAATGATGTAGATCACTATGTCATGATTAATATCCTGTCATCTGACATCATCTGCCTTTGGTCAGGAAAAGGGGAATGGATGTATGAAAATGCAACCCCTGTCAGCTAGGAACTGACCTATTATTGTTGCTAGGAGCTGACCTGCCATTCATAGCTAGGTACTTAAAGTTAGACTTTGTGTTCCATGGAAAATAAACATTTCTCAAAATACAAATAACAGGTGAGACCACTGTTTGATCATGATGACTCAAGACAAAAACAAGGCCTCTTCATAATTATGCCTGAACTCATGTACAAATAAACCACACAAATGATCAAATGTCTACTTTTCCTGACTAATATAAATAATCACTTCTTCTTCATCAGCTAGAGGTCATTCTAGTACTGCAGTTTTCCTCACATAATTACGCACACTTCATTGCTAACACTTCTCTTATAAGATTGATCAGGCTATCTAATCATAGAATTCATATCACTTTCTGATAGCATCCAATCCAAAACAAGCACTAAGGTTTTTTAAACCTACCCAAATATCCCAACATTCTCCTACTAAAAGGCCCCACATTTCTCCACGGTGTTCATTCTCTTTTATTGCATTGACTCAGTACAATCAACTCGTGTGTTCCTGGTGATCTTTAGCTAGAGAGCATTGATGCTTAGAATAAGAAAACATTTACTCTGATATAAACAACAATTATTTTATTGCCAGTAATTTATTTTTCAGTTTGCATATAATAAACTATTACTTTCATTTCAATAATTTTTTTTCTTCCTTAAAATTGCTTAAGACTTTCTTCCTTAAAGTCTTAAAATGGGGTTTAAATATTCTCTCCTCATTTTATCATTGTTTTCTCATTTAACCTTGTTATCCTTTCCCTTCTACTCTAGATGATATATTTAAGTTTGACTTTCTTCTTCTTTGATTGTTCTTCACATATCAAGTATATGCTTAAATCTCTAATACTAATTTTAGTTAATCTTTATAAATTTTGATATATTTTAATATTTCCTGTTTACCTTGTTATTGTTCTAACTTGTTTCTTGTCTGATATATCTTCTTCTTATTCCTTAATATTTTCTACTTTCTCTACAACCTGCAAGTTGGAATTATTCTCTATTCATGGTTTCTTTATTTTTCATTCTTTTCCCGTGGTAAATAACACTTATTTGATATGTATTTGTTGCTTGTTGTTTATCTCCTCTACACCAAAATGTAAGCACTTTTAAACACAGAGTTTGGCTTTGTTCACTGCTAAATTTCCAGTAGAAATTGTATGTTCTCAACAATAAAAGTCACTGTTGTATGTAGCGTTCCCATCACATATTCACTCTTTCCTTGACATACTTTTCATATGAGATTGTCTGCCCCATTCTAAAGGAGATTTAAGCTATTCACAGGCCCTTGATAAAGAAATAAATGTTTGAATTTTGGGGTGTTTGATACACAGCATTATCACAGAAACACTGAAAAATATCTTTGTTCACACTTGAATAATGCTTACTCTGAGTCAGACACTGTTCCTAGTATAGTACATAGTTAACCACATACATATATCAACATGTTCAGTCTACCAATGAGATAGACACTATTACCAGCCAAATGTATAAATGAGAGCTCTGAGGTACAGAATTTAAGTAATGTACTTAAGTTTACATAGACTATCAACTACAGAGCTAAGATTTAAAGCAAACCTTCTGACTCCAAAATTAGGGTAGTCACATTTAGCAAATGAAAATTATAGGATGCTAGTTAACTTGAAGTTCATATAAATGATGAATAAGTTGGTATTTCTTAGTATAAGTTGCTCCAAGTTTTGTAAAGGAGTAAGTATTTTATCTGCAATGCTATTCAGAGTCCATTATCACAATGCTGTAGTTTTTTGCCTTATAAGTGTTTTTAAAATGAATTAGTGAGTAGCCAAAAATAATGAGATATGACTCATGTTAGAATTAATTGCTCTTAAAATTTGTATGCCATATATTTGTTGATTTTTTTTATATCAGCAAGCCTTAGCATGTTTTAAGCTTGTGATGATCCTTATAGATGGCCTCTGTTGCTTATATTCCACATAAAGTACCGAAAAACTTATAATTAGTGTCCATTAGATGCTTTCCCATAAGGAAAAGCCTTGATTGCTCCTAAAAAGGAGAAATGTTAATTAATCAAGAATTTTTTGCCATTGCATATTCAAGTCATTTAGCAATTCAAGAGCAGACATAATTTAAAAAATAGCATAACAACCATTTTAGAGCCAAAAATGTTCAAAAAACAAAATGAGATTATGATAAATTAATATTATTCTTAACCTTGTTTCTGATGCTGGGTAACTACAACAGGTTAGTTGGAAATATAATTTCACGTACAGGCATCTGTGTTTCACTTTATTGTACTTCACTGATATTGTGGTTTTTTGTTTGTTTGTTTGTTTTGTTTTAAATTGAAGATATATGGCAACTATGCCTCAAGAAGCCTGTTGAAACCATTTTCCAGCAGCATATGTTCACTTGGTTTCTGTATTTCATGTGTTGGTAATTCTAGCAATATTTCAAACTTTTTCATTATTATTATATAGGTTTTGGTGATCTATTAGAAGTGATCTTTAATGCTGCTATTGTGATTATTTTGTGGTGCCAAAACTATGCTCATATAAAGTTGTAAACTTAATAAATGTGTATGTTCTGGTTGTTCAACTGACTGGCCATTTCCTAGTCTCTCTTTCTGTCCTCAGGTCTTCCTACTCCCTGAGACAAAGCAATACTGAAATTAGGAGAGTTGATAACCTCACAAGGGCCTCTAAGTGTTCAAGTGAAAAGAAGAGTCACAGGTCTGCCTCTCACTTTAAATTAAAAGTAGAAATTATTATGCTTAGTGATAAAGGCATGTCAAAACTTGAGACAGGCCAAAACTTAGCTCTCTTGAGCTGAAGAGTTAGCCCATTGTGAATGCAAAGAAAATTTCTTGAAGGAAATTAGAAGTGTTGCTCTGGTAAACAATGAATGAAAAGAAAATGAAACAACCTTATGACTGATATGAAGACAGACTTAGTGGTCTCTATAGAAGATCAAATAAGATGCAGCATCCTCTTCAGCCAAACCCTAATCATGAGCACAGCATTCTATGAAAGCTAAGAGATGAGAAAGCTACAGAAGAAAAGTTGGAAGCTAACAGAGGTTGGTTCATGAATTTCAAAATAAAGAAGCCATCTCCATAACATTAAAGTACAAGGTGAAGCAGAAAGCATTGCAACAAGTTACTCAGAATATTTTACTAAAATAGTTGATGAAAGTTACTATGCCAAACTAAAATTTCAGTGTAGTTCATGAAGCAGCCTTCTATTGAAAGTAAATGCCATTTAGGACTTTCATAACTAGAACAGAGAAATCAATGCCTGGCTTCAAAGCTTCAAAGAAGAGACTGACTCTCTTGGTAGGGGCTAATGCAGCAGTAACTTGAAGTTGAAGCCAATACTCATTTGCCATTTTAAAATTGCAAGCTTCTTAAGAATTATTCTAAATCTATTCTACTTGTGCTCTATACATGGAACAATAAAGCTTAGATGACAGCACATCTGTTTACAGCATGGTTTACTGAATAGTTTAAGCACATTGTTGAGAACTACTGCTCAGTAAAAAAAAAAAGAAAAGAAAAAAGAAAAAAAAAAGATTCCTTTCAAAATATTACTTCTCATTGAAAATGCTCCTGGTCACTTAGTAGACAGAAATATACAAGGAGAATAATGTTATTTTATGCCTGCTAAGACAACACCTGTTTGCATTCCACAGATCAAGGAATAATATGATTTACAAATTGTATTATTTAAGGAATTACATTTTATTAGGCTATAGCTGCCATAGACAATTATTCCTCTGGTAGTAAAAGTAAATTGAAAACCTCTGGAAAGGATTCACAGACTCTGTTAAGGATATTCATGATTAATGGGAGGAGGTCAAAATATCAGCATTGACAGCAATTTGAAAGAAGTTGATTCCATTGTTGTGTTATTTTAGAAATTACCACAGCTACTTCAACCTTCAACAATCACCACCCTGGTAATTCAGCAGTCATCAAAATTGAAGAAAATCTCACAACCAAAATATATTGCAATTCACTGAAGGCTCGGATGGTTGTTGATATGGTTTGGCTGTGCCCCTCCCAAATCATAAGTTCTTGGATACATGTGCAGAATGTGCAGGATTATTACATAGGTATACATGTGCCGTGGTGGTTTGCTATACCTATCAACCCATCATCTAGGTTTTAAGCCCTGCATGCATTAGGTATTTGTCCTAATGCTCTCCCTCCTCTTTCCTCTCACCCCTCAACAGGCCCTGGTGTGTGATGTTCCCCTCCCTATGTCCATGTGTTCTCGTTGTTCAAATCCGATTTATGAGTGAGAACATGCAGTGTTTGTTTTCTGTCCCTGTGTTAGCTTGCTGGAAATTATGGTTTCCAGCTTCAGTCATGTCCCTGCAAAGGACACGAACTCATTCATTTTAGGGTTGCCTAGTATTTCATGGTGTATATATGCCATATTTTCTTCATCCAGTCTATCACTGATGGGCACCAAATCATATCTTAAACTGTAGATCCCATAATCCCCATGTGCTATGAGAGGGACTCGATGGGATGTAATTGAAATATGGGAGCGGCTACCTCTATGCTCTTCTTGTGATAGTAAGTGAGTTCTCATGAGATCCGATGGTTTTATAAAGGGCTTCCCTCCCGGCCCTGCTCTTCACTCTGTATTTCTCCTTGCTGCTGCCATGTGAAGGAGGATGTGTTTGCGTCCCCTTCAGTCATGATCCTAAGTTTCCTGAGACCTCCCCAGCCATGCCTCCCTCTCACATATTTTAATTGTGACTCAGTTAGACAGCTTTCCTTGATAAATTACACAATCTTGAGTATGTCTTTATTAGCAATGTGAGAATGGACTAATACAGTAAATTGGTACCACAGAGAGAGGGGTGCTGCTGCAAAGATACCCAAAATGTGAAAGCAAATTTGGAACTGGATAATAGAGGTTGGAACAGTTTGGAGGGCTCAGAAGAAGACAGGAAAATATAGGAAAGTTTGGGATTTCCTAGAGACATGCAGGGTTTAGAAGACGGCAAGACGTGGGAAAGTTTGGAATGTCCAAATTCCAAAGTTTGGAAAGCTTGGAATGACTTTGACCAAAATGCTGATTTTGGTAAAATGTGGAGGTTATTTCAGGTGGAGACGAGTAACTTGTTAGGAAATGGAGTAAAGGTGACTCTTGTTATACTTCAGCAAAGAGACTGGCAGCATTTTGCCCATGCCCATGGGAAAGATCTGTGGAATTTTGAACTTGAGTGAGATGGTTTAGGGTATCTGGCAGAAGAAATTTATAAGCAGCAAAGCATTCAAGAAGTGACAGAGCATAATAGTCTGGAATGTTTGCAACCTGAAAACATAGTAGNGTAATTCTAGCAATATTTCAAACTTTTTCATTATTATTATATAGGTTTTGGTGATCTATTAGAAGTGATCTTTAATGCTGCTATTGTGATTATTTTGTGGTGCCAAAAACTATGCTCATATAAAGTTGTAAACTTAATAAATGTGTATGTTCTGGTTGTTCAACTGACTGGCCATTTCCTAGTCTCTCTTTCTGTCCTCAGGTCTTCCTACTCCCTGAGACAAAGCAATACTGAAATTAGGAGAGTTGATAACCTCACAAGGGCCTCTAAGTGTTCAAGTGAAAAGAAGAGTCACAGGTCTGCCTCTCACTTTAAATTAAAAAGTAGAAATTATTATGCTTAGTGATAAAGGCATGTCAAAACTTGAGACAGGCCAAAACTTAGCTCTCTTGAGCTGAAGAGTTAGCCCATTGTGAATGCAAAGAAAAATTTCTTGAAGGAAATTAGAAGTGTTGCTCTGGTAAACAATGAATGAAAAGAAAATGAAACAACCTTATGACTGATATGAAGACAGACTTAGTGGTCTCTATAGAAGATCAAATAAGATGCAGCATCCTCTTCAGCCAAACCCTAATCATGAGCACAGCATTCTATGAAAGCTAAGAGATGAGAAAGCTACAGAAGAAAAGTTGGAAGCTAACAGAGGTTGGTTCATGAATTTCAAAATAAAGAAGCCATCTCCATAACATTAAAGTACAAGGTGAAGCAGAAAGCATTGCAACAAGTTACTCAGAATATTTTACTAAAATAGTTGATGAAAGTTACTATGCCAAACTAAAAATTTCAGTGTAGTTCATGAAGCAGCCTTCTATTGAAAGTAAATGCCATTTAGGACTTTCATAACTAGAACAGAGAAATCAATGCCTGGCTTCAAAGCTTCAAAGAAGAGACTGACTCTCTTGGTAGGGGCTAATGCAGCAGTAACTTGAAGTTGAAGCCAATACTCATTTGCCATTTTAAAAATTGCAAGCTTCTTAAGAATTATTCTAAATCTATTCTACTTGTGCTCTATACATGGAACAATAAAGCTTAGATGACAGCACATCTGTTTACAGCATGGTTTACTGAATAGTTTAAGCACATTGTTGAGAACTACTGCTCAGTAAAAAAAAAAAGAAAAGAAAAAAGAAAAAAAAAAGATTCCTTTCAAAATATTACTTCTCATTGAAAATGCTCCTGGTCACTTAGTAGACAGAAATATACAAGGAGAATAATGTTATTTTTATGCCTGCTAAGACAACACCTGTTTGCATTCCACAGATCAAGGAATAATATGATTTACAAATTGTATTATTTAAGGAATTACATTTTATTAGGCTATAGCTGCCATAGACAATTATTCCTCTGGTAGTAAAAGTAAATTGAAAACCTCTGGAAAGGATTCACAGACTCTGTTAAGGATATTCATGATTAATGGGAGGAGGTCAAAATATCAGCATTGACAGCAATTTGAAAGAAGTTGATTCCATTGTTGTGTTATTTTAGAAATTACCACAGCTACTTCAACCTTCAACAATCACCACCCTGGTAATTCAGCAGTCATCAAAATTGAAGAAAATCTCACAACCAAAAATATATTGCAATTCACTGAAGGCTCGGATGGTTGTTGATATGGTTTGGCTGTGCCCCCTCCCAAATCATAAGTTCTTGGATACATGTGCAGAATGTGCAGGATTATTACATAGGTATACATGTGCCGTGGTGGTTTGCTATACCTATCAACCCATCATCTAGGTTTTAAGCCCTGCATGCATTAGGTATTTGTCCTAATGCTCTCCCTCCTCTTTCCTCTCACCCCTCAACAGGCCCTGGTGTGTGATGTTCCCCTCCCTATGTCCATGTGTTCTCGTTGTTCAAATCCGATTTATGAGTGAGAACATGCAGTGTTTGTTTTTCTGTCCCTGTGTTAGCTTGCTGGAAATTATGGTTTCCAGCTTCAGTCATGTCCCTGCAAAGGACACGAACTCATTCATTTTTAGGGTTGCCTAGTATTTCATGGTGTATATATGCCATATTTTCTTCATCCAGTCTATCACTGATGGGCACCAAATCATATCTTAAACTGTAGATCCCATAATCCCCATGTGCTATGAGAGGGACTCGATGGGATGTAATTGAAATATGGGAGCGGCTACCTCTATGCTCTTCTTGTGATAGTAAGTGAGTTCTCATGAGATCCGATGGTTTTATAAAGGGCTTCCCTCCCGGCCCTGCTCTTCACTCTGTATTTCTCCTTGCTGCTGCCATGTGAAGGAGGATGTGTTTGCGTCCCCTTCAGTCATGATCCTAAGTTTCCTGAGACCTCCCCAGCCATGCCTCCCTCTCACATATTTTAATTGTGACTCAGTTAGACAGCTTTCCTTGATAAATTACACAATCTTGAGTATGTCTTTATTAGCAATGTGAGAATGGACTAATACAGTAAATTGGTACCACAGAGAGAGGGGTGCTGCTGCAAAGATACCCAAAAATGTGAAAGCAAATTTGGAACTGGATAATAGAGGTTGGAACAGTTTGGAGGGCTCAGAAGAAGACAGGAAAATATAGGAAAGTTTGGGATTTCCTAGAGACATGCAGGGTTTAGAAGACGGCAAGACGTGGGAAAGTTTGGAATGTCCAAATTCCAAAGTTTGGAAAGCTTGGAATGACTTTGACCAAAATGCTGATTTTGGTAAAATGTGGAGGTTATTTCAGGTGGAGACGAGTAACTTGTTAGGAAATGGAGTAAAGGTGACTCTTGTTATACTTCAGCAAAGAGACTGGCAGCATTTTGCCCATGCCCATGGGAAAGATCTGTGGAATTTTGAACTTGAGTGAGATGGTTTAGGGTATCTGGCAGAAGAAATTTATAAGCAGCAAAGCATTCAAGAAGTGACAGAGCATAATAGTCTGGAATGTTTGCAACCTGAAAACATAGTAGAAAAGAAAACTAATTTTATGAGGAGAAATTCAAGCCAGCTGCACAAATTTGCATGGTAAAAAAGAAAACTAATTTTATGAGGAGAAATTCAAGCCAGCTGCACAAAAGTGCATAGATACAAATTTGCACATGTATCTAAATGTGAATCACTGGGACAATGTCTTCAGGACATGTCAGAGACTTTCATGGCTGCCTGCCTCCACCCACTCTGCCACTTTACAGACCCAGAGGCCTAGGAGGAAAAAATGCTTTCATGGGCCTGATCTAGGGTTCCCCTGCAGTGTAATCCTAGGGACTTAGTGCTCTGTGTCCCAGATGTTCCAGCCACGGCTAGAAGGGGCCAAAGTACAAATCAGGCCATGGCTTCAGAGGTTGCAAGTCCTAAGCTCTGACAGCTTCCATGTGGTGTTTGTCCTGCAGGTGCTCAGAAGACAGGAATGGAGATTTGGGAAACTCTGCTTAGATTTTAGAGGATGTATGAAAACTTTTGGAGGTCCATACATTCTCTGAAATCTAGGTGTGCTTCAGAGGTGGATCCCTCATGGAGAGCCTCCGATAAGGCAGTGAAGAAGGAAAATGAGAGGTTGGAGCCCCCACACAGAGTCTCCACTGGGGTTTTGCTAGTAGAGCTGTGAGAAGAGGGCCACCATCCCCCAGACTCCAGAATGGTAGATCTGCTGACAGCTTGCACCGTGCACCTGAAAAAGCTTCATACAATCAACACTAGCAGTGAAAGAGGCAATGAGGAGGGCTGTACCCTGTAAAGCCACAGGGTTGGAGTTGCCTAAGGTGATGGGAGTCCACCTCTAACATAAGCATGACCTAGATGTGAGACATAGAGTCAAAGGAGATAATTTTGGAATTTTAAGGTTTAATGACTGCCCTATTGGATTTTGGACTTGCATGGGGCCTGTAGCCACTTTGTTTTGGCCAATTTCTCCCATTTGGAATAGGTGTATTTATCTAATGCCTGTACACACACTGTATCTAGGAAGTAAATAACTTGCTTTTGATTTTACAGGCTCACAGGTCGAAGGAACTTGCCTTGTCTCAGATGATACTTTGGCTTTAGATTTTGAGTTAATGCAGGAATTAGTTAAGAATTTGAGGCATTGTTGGAAGGACATGATTGCATTTTGAATTGTTAGCACATGAGATTTGTAGGGGTTCAGAGGCAAAGTGATATGGTTTAGCTGTGTCCCCACCCAAATTATATCTTTAACTGTAGTTCCCATAATTCTCACTTGTTGTGGAGAGACTCAGTGTGAGGTAATTAATCATGGGGGCGGTTACCTCTATGCTGTTCTCATGATAGTGAGGGAGTTCTCATGAGACCTGATGGTTTTTATAATAGTCTTTTCCCTGCTTCACTCTGCTCTTCTCCTTGCTGCCACCATGTGAAAAGGACATGTTTGCTTCTACTTGCACCATGATTGTAAGTTTTTTGAAGCCTCCACAGCCATGCTGAACTGTGAGTCAATTAAACCTCTTTCCTTTATAAATTACCAGTCTCATGTTGCCTTTATTAGCAGTGTGAGAATGAACTAATACAGTTGTTAGCATTTTTAGTAATAAAATACTTCTCATTAATGTATATACGTTGTTTTTTAGGCTTAATACTCCTTCATACTCCATAAGTACTATTAAGTACTAATCAATACTACTTAAGAGTCTACAATATAAACTTGTACTGCATTTATAGAAATAAGTCTTATTAGCAATTTATAATGTTACATACTCTAAATGACCTACTATAAGCCAAATAAACAATGAACAGATATAATTAACTGTATTCAATTTTTTAATCCAATAAACAATTTTTAAACTGTTTTCCTTGGGCAAGACACAAATTTTAGATTCTAGCAATACAGTTTTTTGCTTTAAGAGAGTTTAAAAATAATGCACATTAGCAACACTCAAAAGTTTGACCTGAAAAGTTTTATACCTGCATGTGTAATTATAATGAAATTTAACAATTAGTAGAAGCAGTATTCTCAGAGAAATTTGGAAAAAGGATACAGGAGTAACAGTGAGTTGGAGATGATAAATTGATGTTTTATTATATCTTTAAGGAGTCGCAGCTATTACCAGGCAGAAGTGACAGGTTTTCAAAGGGGTAGAGAGCAATACAGGATGCCATATTCAAGGTATATTGAGATGCTAGATTACAAAAAAAAAAAAAAAGAGTTTTATTTGCAATTGGGTTTTGAAAAATTATAGAGAATAAGACTGAGAAGAAATACTTTGTTTCAAGGGCAATGTGACCTATATAATATGTATGCATATATATGTATTGAGGGCCATATAACTCCTGAAACAAAGTATTGCTTCACAGTCTTTTAACTAAACTTTTAAACATTTTTGAGGTAACGTGTGGCAACATAGATTCATAAATAGAAGTCTATCATTCTTACATTAGCGCCTTGGAAGGAAAATGTCAGGTGCATCATGGAAAACTTGATGTTTTCTCTCTGGAATGATGTGATCCCAGAATGCAATGTATACAAAAGCAAGTCCCTGATTATATCAGTTTAGTAGCTACAAATAATATTTAATTTTGAATAAGGTATTTGCTTAATTGATAACAGATTTTAACACTGAAAAGACTGGAACATTCTGTGTGTGTATCATTAATGAGAATAAAAGGCTTTTATACAGAACTAAAGCATAATTATTCCTGTGTCTGGAGGGAAGCTGTATTTTGGAGGTAACATGTTATCTGAATTTTATCATCTTCGCATTATCTTGCTGCTGGGATTTCTTGGATACTCTTGGCCTGACTATTGGTTTATTGATGAGGGATATGGAGTAGGAATAAAAAGCCATCACCCTGAAAATATTTGAAAAACTCTTGATTGTCTTGAATATTAAAGTTGTATAGATTCAGTCAAAGGAGAAATAAATAGCACTCTAAGTCCTATTCACATATTATGGAAACTTTAAAGAAATAATGACAATATGTATATTTATTTAGAACAAGTACTGTTGCATAGATTAAGCAATAAACTTGCTTAATGAATAAATAATAAGTTTAATGAATATTCCTCACATATATTTTAATTTTAAAATTTAATCAGTTAAAAATTCAAAGGCAGCTTCTTAAATATTTACATATTGAATTTTGAGCATCCCAAATCCAAAAATTCAAAATCCAAAATGTTCCGAAATCTAAAACTTTCTGAGTACTTACATTATTTTTTTTTTTTTTTTTTTTGAGGCGGAGTCTTGCTCTGTCGCCCAGGCTGGAGTGCAGTGGCCGGATATCAGCTCACTGCAAGCTCCGCCTCCAAGGTTCCCACCATTCTCCTGCCTCAGCCTCCCAAGTAAGCTGGGACTACAGGGTGCCCGCCACCGCTCGCCCGGCTAGTTTTTTTTTTTTTTTTTTTTTTTTTTGTATTTTTAGTAGAGAGGGGTTTTCACTGTGTTCGCCAGGATGGTCTCGATCTCCTGACCTTGGTGATCCGCCGTCTCGGCCTCCCAAAGTGCTGGGATTACAGGCTTGAGCCACCGCGCCCGGCCCTGACATGATTCTTAAGGGAAATGCTCATTGAAGTAATTCAGATTTCAGATTTTTGGATTTGAGATACTCAAGCAGTAAGTAAATGCAAATATTCCAAAATTTGAAAGAATACAAAATCTGAAACACTTCTGGTCCCAATTATTTCAAATAAGATACCCTGAACCTGTAAAAATATTTCTTATCAATTTTCCTCCTTGAAATCAAATGAAAGCCATTATATCATGGAAAGATAAGAGATAAAGCCAGCTTTATTGAAACTAAAATGTGTCTCAAAATCTAAATTTCAAACCAATAAGAATAGTTGAACTACAATAAATATTACCTCCTAACTCTCCTCCAGATATTCTTCTAACACTTGAGATACATCAGTGAGGAAAACATGAAAAGCACTAAATATTGCTACCTTTGTAAATCTTGCATTTTAGTAGGGGATAGACAAGCAATAAATAATAAATATTAGAAATAAATAAATGATACAATATATAAGAAAATTCTAAATCATGTGAAAGAAGGAAAATATAGAAGACAAAAACTGGATAGGAAGTGGTGGTGTCAAAGATATATTGTACTAGATGGATTGAAAAAAGAGATTGAGCTCAACTCTGTTGAAATATATAAGTGTGAGAATTTTTCAGCACTGGGTTATGAAAAAGTAGTAGAGGGTGTTAGGTGGGCGATGGGTCAATGTTATTTGGCAATCTGTTTGCTAGTTGGTGCTTACTAAAATTAGGCTCCTATCACCCCACAGAAACTGGGTTAAAGGAGTGCTATCTTTTATAATCATTACCTTTTTTTTGCAATTTTGAAAAATTAATCAATTTATTTTACTTTTTTTTTTCATTTCAATAGTGTTTGGAAAACAGGAGGTTTTTAGTTACAAGTTATTTAGCAATGATTTCTGAGATCTTGGTGCACTCATCACCTGAGCAGTGTACACAGTACCCAGTGTGTAGTCTCTTATCCCTCACCCTCCTCCCATCCTTCCTCCTGAGTCCTTGAAGTCTATTGTATTCTTCTTATGTCTTTGCATCCTTATAGCTTAGCTCCCACTTAGATATGGGAACATACAATATTTGGTTTTCCATGTCTGAGTTACTTCACTTACAATAATGGTCTCCTACTCCATCCACGTTGTTGCAAATGACATTATTTCATTCATTCATTTTTATGATTGAGTAGCATTCCATGGTGTATGTATATCACATTTTCTTTATCCACTTATTGGTTGATGGGTATTTAGGTTGGGTCCATATTTTTGCAGTGAATTGCAAATTCATTTTGCAAATGAATTATGTTACATTTCAAAGAGATGGCTCCCAGGTCTTTGAGAAAGGCATTAGGTTGTGTTAAAACATTTTGGGGTAGTAGGAGAATGGGAGATTTGTATCTTAAAAGGAAGAGAAGTAATTTTCAATTGCAAGTAATGTAAAGTAAAACCCTAAGAAAAGGAGGATCTCTAATCAGAAAGAAGTCTGTCTAACATTTTGAAAAGCAGATGAGAACTTTGGGGAAGTATACCACCTCTTATAATATTAAATAGGGTGGTTGATGTAGACCTCATCAAGAGGACATTACTTGAGAAAATGAAGTGCTAGGCCTTGGAAGATCAATCTTGGTGTGAAGACAAAGGTAGAGCAAAGGCTTTAAGGTGGAACATTGATTGGCATGTTAGAATAAAGCAAAGAAGTATGTAAGACTGCAGAGGATTGAGTGAGTATGAAAGCAGTTGGTGAATTTACAAAGATAAAAGGGTCCAGATCATTTGGGGTCTTGTATGCTACTGTAAACATTTGATTTCACCCTTAAAGAGCCAGAAAAGTTCACAATGCCATTCTATTCAAAGACCAAAAAGAAAGACCATATTGCAAAAACAAAATAATCCAGATAAATATTTTTAAAAATCATGTAATATGTAGAATGCATTTGTCTCTGCTATGCTTCCATAATGATTCATAAAGCATTCTTTATGAAGTATTCATAAGCAGCCTTCATGAAGGATTATTCTCTATAGAATCTATCTCTACTTCTTCTATAGAATCCAATGAAATATAGAAAATATGTTTACTATGTGGAATATAATTTTATAGCCATTAAATCTTTAATCAACTAATAATATATTGAAGAATAAAATGCACAAAACCCACAAGAAGTAATAAAGTAGAAGCAGAAATAATCAGAAATAAAACATTAACAACATTTACAAATACTTTATGTAATAACAGTCCCTGAAATATCAATTTTCATACACAATGTGTGACCAGAAAATAAACAAACAAAAATCAAATATACTTCTATTCCCAAAATAAACATTACTACCTCCAAGTTTTATTCAGAATCATCTGAAAATCGTTTCAAATCTGATTGGTTATCCGATCCTATGCAATATGAGCTTATCAATTTATAAACAGTTTACACTCGTGGAATTTCACTGTCAGTGTTTGTCAACTGTAAGACAGAAAAAGTTAAACACCATTTTGATTTATTGAAAACGGCTTGCAAAGTGCTAAACTCATAAAGTGTGCATACAAATAATTTCCAACTGTTCTGAAACCAGCTGATTGTCATTTCAACTTGCAAAATGAATGCAGAAATTATGTGACCTAAGTGACTTTATATACACTCCCTGATATAGTCTCGCTCTGTGTCCCAACCCAAATCTCATCTTAAACTGTAATCTGAATTGTAATCTATACATGTGGGAAGAGGGACCTCATAGGAGGTGATTGAGTCATGGGAGAGGTTCCCTCGTGCTGTTCTGATGATACTAAGTGAGTTTTCACAAGATCTGATTCTTTTGTGATGGGCTTTTCCCCCCTTTACTCTACACTTCTCTTATTCTTCTCTTTCCTGCTGCCATGGGAAGAAGGAGGTGTTTGCTTCCCCTTCTGCCATGATTGTAAGTTTACTGAGTCCTCCTCAGACCTGTGGAAATATGAGTCAATTAAACTTCTTTCCTTTATTATTTAGCTAGTCCTGGGTATGTCTTTATAGCAGCATGAGAATAGACTAATACAGTAAATTAGTACCAGGAGAGTGAGGTGCTGCTCATAAGGATATCTGAAAATGCGGAAGCGACTTTGGAACTGGATAACAGGAAGAGGTTGGAGCAGTTTGGAGGGATCAGAAGAACACAGGGAAATGTGGGAAAGTTTGGAACTTGCTGAAGACTTGGAGGACTCAGAAGGCAGGAAGAAGTAGGCCAGTTTGGAACTTCCTAGAGACTTGAATAGCTTTAACGAAAATGCTAATAGTGATATGAACAATAAAGTCCAGGCTGAGGTGGTCTCAGATACAGATGAGAAACTTGTTGGTAACTGGAGCAAAGGGACTCTTGCTGTGCTTTAACGAACACACTGACATCTATTAGCCCTGCCCTAGAGATCTGTGCAATTTTGAAATTGAGAGAAATTATTTGGGGTATCTGACTGAAGGAATTTCTACCTGGCAAAGTGTTCAAGAGAAAGCAGAGCATGAAAGTTTAGAGACTTTGCAGCCTGAAATAATGCAAGAGAAAATAAAAACACATTATCTGGGAATAAATTCAAGACAGCTGCAGAAATTTTCATAAGTAATGAGGAACAGAATATTAATCACCAAGACAATGGGAAAAATGTCTCCAGGTCATGTCAGAGACCTGCTGTTTTCTGCCTAGGGAATGTATCTCAGTCACTCTAGCCACGGCTAAAATGGGGAAAGGTACAGTTCAGGTCATTGCTTTCAAGGGTGAAAGCCCCCAGCCTCGGCAGCTTCCATGTGGTGTTGTTCCTGCAGATGCACAGAAGACAAGAATGGAAGTTTTGGAACTTCCACCTAGATTTCAGAGTATGTATGAAAATGTCTGGATGTCCAGGCAGAAGTCTGCTGCAGGTGGAGAGTCGTCATGAAGAATCTCTGCTAGGGCAGTGTGGAGGGGAAATGTGGCTTCAGAGCAGCCACACAGAGTCTTCACCGGGGAACTGTCTAGTGAAGCTGTGAGAAGAGACCCACCATCCTCCGGACCGCAGAATGGTAGATCCACTGACAGCATGCTTCATACACCTGGAAAAGACCCAGACATTCAACACCAGCCCTGAAAGCAGCTGGGACAGGGGCTGTACCCTGCGATGTCACAGGGGCATAGTTGTCCAAATATGTGAGAGCTTAATTCTTGCATCAGTGTGGTCTGGGTGTCAGACATGGAATCAAAGGAGATCATTTTGGAACTTTAATGTTTAGTGGCTGTCCCATTGCATTTCAAACTTGCATGGGGCCTATAGGCCCTTTGTTTTGGCCAATTTCTCCCATTTGTAATGGGTATATTTACCAAATGCATACACCCTCATTGTACATAGGAAGTAATTAACTTGCTTTTGATTTTACAGGCTCATAGGCAGAAGGGTCTTGTCTTGTCTCAGATGTGACTTTGAACTTGGACTTTTTAGTTACTGAAGAAATGAGTTAAGACTTTGGGAGACTGTTGGAAAGGCATGATTGTGTTTTGAAATATGAGGACATGAGATTTGGGATGAGCCGGGGTGGAATGATATAGTCTGGCTCTGTTTGCCAACCCAAATCTCATCTTGAATTATGATCCTAATTGTAATCTCCAAGTGTTGAGGGAGAGATCTTGGGAGGTGGTTGAATCATGGGGGTGATTCTCCTGTGTTGTCCTTCTGATAGTGAATGAGTTCTCACGAGATCTGATGGTTTTGTGAGGGGTTTTCCCCCAGCTTCACTCTGCACTTCTCTCATTCTTCTCCTTCCTGCCACCATGTGAAGAAGGACATTTTTGCTTTCCCTTCCACCATGATAGTCAGTTTCCTGTGGCCTCTCCGGCACTGCAGAGGTGTGAGTGAATTAAACCTCTTTCCTTCATGAATTACCCAGTCTCACGTATGTCTTCATGGCAGCTTGAGAACTTATTAATACACCCCTGAAGACAGTACATAAACTGAACCAGTATATATATGCCCATATTTCCTTTGATTGGCATAAATTGTTAATTCTCTCATGAAGTATAATATTGGTCCTTGGATAAAGGGCTGATTGATTAGATTTGTCAAATCAGGAAAGAAGATTTACTCTTCAGAAAGCCCAGAACTTGTTATTTTATGTTGCACAAAATCTCGAGCATTCTTGAACAATAATAAAATAATGTAATTTAATATAAATTTTATTTTTCAAAATGGATTAATGCATAAATAAATATATATTTTTTGGGCAATTATATGGCTTTACTATCTGGCCTTATTCTATTTACAATTATATTTAAAATTACACATGGTGTCATTTTGTTCTTGTTTTCCAAAGATGTTTACAATTTTATCCACATCATAATTTATTGAATTAAAGACTATGTCCCAATTTGATATAATTTTAATATGAAACAAGTGATTGGGCTAACTTTTTAAGAACATGTCTTTCCAGAAGTCATAAAAACACATCACCTCAGCTGGCTTCATCTATTTATTAAAGATACATTCTTTATGAAGCATTAGGGAAATCATCACTAGATAATACAAAGAAGTATTTCTGACTGGTGTGTAGTGAAATTCTATAACTGGATAGTCCTAAAAATCACTTAGACTGTGTCATATATTTAATATTTGAGTC
This sequence comes from Rhinopithecus bieti, assembly GCF_001698545.2. NCBI lineage: Eukaryota > Metazoa > Chordata > Mammalia > Primates > Cercopithecidae > Rhinopithecus > Rhinopithecus bieti. The sequence continues at coordinate 346,424 of NW_016803660.1, read as the reverse complement.
TGGACTCAAAGAATTCAGTGCTCAAGGCAATCATGTATTTGCTTATTGTTTTCTTCGGATCACTTTACTAAATGATACTCTTGTGACCTAAAAAAGTTGCATTAGTGTGTGTTCTTTTATTGTTTGACATAATACTTAGCTTACAGTAGGCATTCTGTAATTTCTTGCTTAAAGAGATAGCTATATTACTGGTGGAGAATAATAGGCTCTGGAAAAGTTTAAAAAACCAAAATCAAAAACCTATGGGTCCTTTTACTCTTTCCGAGTTAATTGTTACTGTCTAATAACAAGGTAGACATTTGGGAGTAGGACTGGCCTCCACTACATTGAAACTATCACGAACTCACAGATGTACATATACATTTGTAACTATAAAATAGAAAAAATATATAGTGGGGCGTTAATTTTACTTAAGATTGAATAGTGGAAACAAAAAATTTCAGCATGATTTTTTAAGGTATAGACAAAGCAACTTTTTGTACAATGTCTGCATTGTCTTCAAATTAAAATAAGAATACTTATATAAGTTCGTAATTTTATTTACTAAAGAATAATTCAAGAAGTTCACAATTGAGTCAGATATTTGGCATTTAATCTGTGCAAAAACAAAGTACCTCTCAGTTAGAAAGTGCTTTCTTTCTTTTACCTAAACCCTACATTTTAAGTCCTACATCTAATTGGGTGCATTCTAATATAATGAGGTTTTGACTTCTACACCGTCACTTCCTGTTTTGAATTGTGTGCCACTTCCTTCCAGTTATATTACTATGTATTAAAAGTTTAATGCATTCTGGGCATTTCTCAAATGCTATTTTTTAAGTTGTTGTATAGCCCAAATAAGAACTCATGAATTTCTGTGATATCACTGACTTTATGATCATTGCCTATTTATACAGCATTCTGAACACTTCTCTCCCACAACAGTAATATAATGTTTTTAATAAAATGTAGCTAACAGTGATCTGTACACTGCTTCCAGCTGAAAATTTCCTTTATCCTCATAAAGTATGATAAATCTCTAAGGTAATTTTTGAACTATTCACTTTTTAAACATATGTGCCTTGGGGACTCCTTTTATCTGCAGTATAATAAAGCAAATATAACTCTGATAAAATTCCACTTCCATTCATCATATTAGAGGACTATTGATTGAATCTATAGTTTCAGCTGTTTCTTTGTTTTTATATCAAGAATATCAATAAATGAAACTACTACTGGTGAACATCTCAGACTACTACACAAAAACAATTTAGACACCAAGAAAATTAAAATATCTTTAGAGTGAACTGTGGAATTAGAGGAAAAATCCTCTTTGGGGTAAAAAAAAATAGATTAAGGAGCTTCAAATTTTCGATATGATTGTTGACAAAGATTATCTTCTTGGCAAAAGTTTAGTGAGCTTCTGAACCTTCTCCTAAGCCTACGTATGCACTTCCTTGTAAAACCCAGTTTTGGCCAAGAACCTTGCTAAATCAGTTTACCAAGAACTCCCGATTCTTGACATCTGATTATCTTAGATATCTAATGGGGTTTTTCATCCTCCACCATCCTCCAAGTGATATGTGATCACTCTGGTTTATCTTCAGAAAGAATCTTGTTAGGTCTGTTTAGCCAGAATCTTCCTGATTTGGTTTAGATACTCGTCCCCTCCAAATCTCATGCTGAAATGTGATCTGCAGTGTTGGAAGTAGGGTCTGGTGGGAGGTTTTTTGATCATAGGGGCAGATCCCTCAAGATTGGCTTGGTGCCATCTCCTTGGTGATGTGTGAGTTTTCACTCTATTACTTTACAAGAGAGCCGGTTATTTAAAAGAGCCTGGCACCTCTCTTCTCTCTTGCTCCTTTTCTCACCGCATGACATGCCTGCTCCCCCTTTGCCTTCTGCCATGAGAGAAGGCTTCCTGAGGCTTCAGCTTAAGCCAAGGAGATGCTGGTGTTTTGGTGGTATAGCCTGTAGAACCATGAGCCAAATAAACTTATTTTTTAAAATAAGCTATCAAGTCTCAGATATTCCTTCATAGCAAAATAAAACATACTTACACATTACTTTACCCTTGATTTTTTTCTCTTAGTGATTTTCCATCTCCTGACACCCTCTTCTCTACTGTTTCTTGGCTATAAATTCCCACTTGTCCATGTCGTATTAGGAGTTAAGCTCAATCTTCCCCTCCTTACAGATCTATCACAATGATCCTGATAAAGTTCGCCTTACAGTGCTTTAACAATTATCACTCACTAATTTTTTTGTTTAACACTACAGTATGGTATTCAGGTCTTTTTCTAAATTGAAACAGAAACAAGAAACACTGGGATTGTTGAGTCTCACACAATAAATAGCATGATTTATTTTGGTTCTCTTCCTAAATATAGTGCAATACTGATGGGGCATTTGAGAATGTTTTAGGTTGACCAATTAAAATAAAATTAGCCCTCAAATATATGTACTTAGTGGAAAGGATCTGGTTATGTATAAAAATTAACTAACAAGACAAATTAATATATGAAAATATAATTATCATAATTAGTTTTAAACACTTTTACTTGCCTCTATGCATTTCAAACATACAGTAAACTTACTGTTTATTTTGTGTTTCAAATACATAAAAGTAAATACAAGATTTATATTTTTGCTAAACATATATAATGATCAAATGAACTTTTACTATTACTTTTCGTATCTTATTTCAGACACAGCTAACAAGTACAAATTCATACTATGAAGTTGTTTTAGTTACCTAATGAGATCATTTGTAACTAAAGATTTACTCTGTGCTCAAATGTTTTATATAAATAAAGTAGTTTTTATTTTAACTTTTGTTTAAAGTTGAAGGGTGCACGTTCAGGTTTGTTATGTAGGTTGATAGCATGTTGTAAGGGTTTGGTGTACAGATAATTTTGTCACCCGGGTAATAGTAGCTGGGATTACAGGCATGCACCACCACACCTGGCTTTTTTTTTTTTTTTTTTTTTTTTTTTTTTAGTTTTAGTTTTAGTAGAGATGAGGTAATTAGCAGAGTACTCAGTAGGTGTTATAGTTTTTTAACCTTCATCCTCCCTCAACCCTCCACCTTTAGGTAAGGCCCCAGTGTCTATTATTCCCTCCTTGTGTTCATGTATACTTAATGTTTAGCTTCCACTTATAAACGAGAATATGTGGTACTTGATTTTATGTTTCTGCATTAGTTTATTTAGGATAATAATCTCCAGCTCCATCCATGTTGCTGTAAAGAACATGATCCCCTTCTAGTATTATTGTTTCAAACACATTATTTTTTATATTGCAGTGTTTTTCTAGAGTAAGTTCTGTATCTCTTTTCTATAAGAGAATGATCAACCTCTCCTTCATCATCTTATTGACCAGGATCATCTTGCTGACCAGGAGAACAGGTGCATGAAGAGTCCTTAAAAGTTAATGCCATGTCTGTATTTAATACTCTTAAATGGTAATACATACCACCTTACAATACAAGGAAGGGCAGAGAAAAAAAAATACAAATATTATCATTACTGCAGTCCACAGAGGAAAAAGCAGAGATGAGGTAAAATGTAGCTTATTAAAAGTAAACTGTTAAAATGGTTTCACCTCTAGTGTAGGGATTAAGTGTAAGGACTCTGGGGCCAGGCTGCCTGATGTCACTGTCCTTAGTGCAACACTTAATAGATGTGTGATCATGGCAAGTCATGCAGTTCTTTAGTTATTTCTGTCTCTTTAAATGCAAAATGTAGATAGTAAATTAAATACATATTTGTCGATGGTGCCATGCCAAGCTATAATGAAATCTGAGGCAAAAGAAAAAAGTCAGTACTACTGATCCTTCTTTTCTTTAAAATCTTGACATTTTGTTTATCTTGGATTTTCTTACATTATATTTTAAATGTTGCATTAAAATATTTATCTTGCTGACTGATCTCTTGGTGGTTTGTTACATTGCCACCAAGATGAGTACCTCACTTTACCACCCAGGTTCTGAACCTGTCCCCTTAGATTGTCCAAATATTTGGATAAGTTAAAATGTGTAAATCATTTGCAATGAGGGCTATTATGCACTAAGAATGATAAACATAATTATTAAAATTGTGATGAGATTAAAATTTTTATGCATATAAAAATGGTCCAAAAATGTTAGCCATGTTGCCCAGGCTGGTCTTGAACTTCGGACCTCGATTGGCCTGTCTTGGCCTCCCAAAGTGATAGCTATTTGTTTTCTATTAGTGCTTTTTTGACCCCGATTTCCAGCATTTCTACCTTCTTGTGTGTGTAGTTTATTTTTTGTGAGAAGTTTAAGTTTCTTTCTCACTTTCTTTTGAGCATATTCTATATCAGTTGCTTTTCAATGGCCCAGTCTGTATTTTCTGGCTTCCAAAAGGGTGAAAGAAAAATAAGGGGGTGGAAAAGGGTGCCAGCTCTTTAAATCTCCTGGAAGTTATTTTAGCTGTAGTGGAAAAGGCATGCAACAATAGGAGAGATACAATGGTTGCCTGCCTCTTTGTCTGCACCTCTGTAATCAGAAGCAGCAATGAGTAATTAGAACATAGATCCCTGGTATTTGGACAACAGGGTCCATTTTTCACCCTCCACACATTTCCTATCAACCTCTGACCTCTGCATGCTATGTGCAAGCTGCACGGGCAACATTTGCACAGCTTTCTGCCTAGAAACTGAGGATGAGGGAGGGATAGATAGAAAGCTGCTACTGCATTAAGACCTCAAAATTACTGTCCAAGTCTTCCCCCAGAAGTTGCTAGCCTTCAATAGACCCCAGAGTTTCGAAAGAGTTAAATCTAACAGATTCTGCCAGTACAATTGTTGTTTAGCTGGGGAGACAGATTTCTGGTGCTTCCTACTATGGCATCTTCCTAGAATCCTCCTAGGCTGACTGTATCTTAATTTTAACTTATTTTATATTTTGTTTCTAGTTTGGGCTTTCTCTCTTTGTACTCATTCATATTTAAGGATTTTTGAAGTAACTTACAATATGCCTTAGTTTAACAAGATCATATTTATGCAAAAGCAAGTGCATAGCAAGTGCAAAGCAAGGACTTAATAGCAAACATTTTTTGAAGCCCTAAGGAAAACCTATGCATGAGTTCCATGAAGACTCTATATCAGAAGATATGGGTAAGGAGCAGTCAGTAGACTATGAACACATTGCTTATAATGCAAAGAAGTAAAAATACTAACTCTATAATTCAATGTTTCTCAAATTTTATTTCCAAACAGAAATGCTCATCCTCATCTGGTGCACTTCTTCCAAATCCAAAATCAAAGGAACCTTCCCAGACATTGTGAATCAGACGCCTACAGAGTATATATACACTTTTATTTTATGTAATCTTTCAGAGTATAAAATACATGCTAAATTTTAAAAGTTGTTTTAGTATTGGACACATTTATGGATTGTCTGAAATGGCTTATTAAATAACAAACTAATGGTAATAGGCTACTGGGATTTTTGTAGTAATGTAAATAGATTCAACATATTAAAGCACAATCAGGTATGTGATATGGTCACATTTGAATACATTTGTAGAAGGAGTATTTCTCAGTAATGCAAATCAAAATGTATGTGATTAAAGGCATAGTTATTGTGCAATCAAGTAAGTACATATAAAATGTTTCCATATTAAAATGCATACGGATATTATTTATTTAGAAGTACCTTGGTACAATTATGTTATTTTACTAGAAAAAATATTCCAACCTGCAGTTGTGAGTCACAGATTTATTTTCATACCAAAGAAAAAATATTAGAAATTTAAAAGCAGAGACATTGAGAAAAGTATACAAAATAATAAAGCCAAAGACTTAATTTTTTTCTTGAACATAAAACATCATATAAACATTAATTTCCACACTCTCTTCCATATTTTAAGGCCCTGTAAAGAATTATTATGGATAGTTTATATTAGCCATAATTATGGCATAGCCATTAGGTTGGTGCAAAAGTAATTGTGGTTTTTGCCATTTTAAGTAATGCCCAGAACCGCAATTACTTTTGCATCAAGGTATAATAATTCCCATGGCAACCAGTAAAATGTAAATTAAAATGATAATGATTAGGTTAATTTTTTATTGAAGAGCTAATTCTACTAAAAAACTATTAGAAACTGTTGCTGATAATTTGGTATGAACACAGGTTTTTTACAAGACTATATTGATGCTTTGCTTAATGAAAACAGTTTACTGTCTCTTAGTCAATTAAAATAATAGAACCAGAATGCCGTATTGTAACCACCTAAGACTATTTTATAATAATATAGAGTGTATGAAAAGGTCAATAATTAAAGACTAAAATAATCATCTTAAAGCTAATAAACATTTTACTAAGGTATCAGATTATATTTTAAATTAATTTTATATTCCTTGCTTTAAAAGATTAAATTTGCTACTTTAATAATATTATAAATTATTTATTTATGTATGTGTTTATTTATTTATTTTTGAGATGTGATCTCACTACAATGCCCAGACTCGTTTTAAACTCCTGGTCTCAAACATTTCTCGTGCTTCAGCCTCCAAAATAGCTGAGATTAGAGGAGTGAACCACTTTCCCCAGCTCAAGGTTATAAATACTTAAGTAAGGAATTCAGATGCTTTTTAGTCTTATTTAGCACTTCTGTATCATATTTAGGATCAAATTTTCTGAAATTATTAATGCATTAGCCCATTATAACACACAGTGACTTAGTTTAGTTAGACATGCTGAAATAGGTAAGCACACACAATTTGCAAATATTAATAGGTTTGGATTTTTTTTTAGGTACTTACATTGTGAAATACCTTATTAAATGTATTCTACATTTTGTGTATGGATGCTCATAATCAGAAAAAATCCAAATACATCTGTGTGATGATTGAAAAATAAAGAGAGCTGTGGTTTCTTCTGAGCTGAAGCCCTGCTTCTTCCCAGCTGGGACTTTAGCTCAATCAAAACAAAAGGGATGTTCTGGAGCGAGAAATAAAGAAATCTTCTGAGTGTTTTTAGACACACTGTCTGTGTTAACCCTTTTCAAGTTTCAAGTTTTAGATCCCTCTTGCTCCCACTCCAAAAGCGTTCTAGGGGAACTGTAATTCTTTTTTCCATTTCCAGAATTTTCTGTTTTTCCAAACAAGTGCCTTATCTGTCAACAATGCAAACTAAGCCACCAAATTTAAAGCAAAAATAACAGCCGGTCCTTTCTAGCCTACACTTCAGAATATTAAATTCTAAGTGTGTTGTGAGAAACTCATTTCAACAACCAATTACTGCTTCAAAGACACAACGGAGACTAAGTAAGAAAGCATCATCAACCTCACATTTCTAAAGTATATGTGCTCTGTGTGAGCCAAACCCCATGAAGCGTTGAACCAAACAACCACAGCAGGTTCCTATCCTCTTGGTTATTCAGCATTAATTTCTTAATGCCTGGTTGGTCTTGCTGATGAGTGGCCTCTATCTCTCAGGTATTCTGCAACATTGATTTCCAGCCTTGGAGTGAATTATTTGTTCGTTTTCTCTTTGCATGATTTAACACAGTTGGATTGTTATAAAGAGAGGGGGAGGGAAGAAAGCTCTTGAATAGATTTGCCCTACTTGAGGCTTTCTGTTTAGTAATACTGATGTGAATATACATGTTTTTCAAAAGACTGCTGAGATTTCTTCCAGCTATAAAGCTCTAAAATTTTGCACTGAACTACCAAATAATTCTAATTAATAACTTTCATAGCCAACATATACGGTTTATAATTAGGATCACAGTAATAAAATATTTTCAGTGGATATAAAAAGTCCTTCCAGCCAAAATGTGTTTTCTTCAAAATTTTACTAGTAGGAATGTTTTATTAATGTGTTTTTCCAAAACGCTTCCTAAGCAAGTTCAAAATCTCTTTTGAATGTTTGCTATCTTATAATTTAGTGCAATCGCTTTGAGCAAAAGTGTCACCTTTCAATATATTTGTATTCTTATCTAATATAATACTGAATGAGTGCTCTAAATTTCTGGTACTACACCTGAATAGCACGTAAGCATCAGTAATTTGTTCAATATCTGAAAAAATGGTGATCTGATTTAAAATCATTTAGCAACAAAAACAATACACATAGTGAACAGGTAGTGGTTATTGCTGAGTCATAACCATCTTATTATTAACATTCCTGCTTTCATCATCTAGTCATCAATATCTTCATCAATATTTAAGAATTTTGGCATAAAAATAACTTTATCACACAATTTTAAAATTATTATTTGTGATGAATACTTTTAATTCGAAATTACAACTCATAGAAACATATATAAACATACAAAAGTTATCTAAAAGGATCTTAAATAAATTTACATAGTACCTTAATAACCTATGAAAGACACTCTCTACTGAAACACATAATGAATTTTTGTATCTATATTCAGTTAGTAATTTTCCCAATGTCTCCCCAAATATAATTCTCCTCTCAAACATGTCAGTTGAGTACTTAAATGTGCACACATATGTCTCAGCATTAAGAATAGTATAATAAGACCTAGTCTGTATTTCATATTCATGGGATACATATTGTACAGATTTAGATTAAAACATGAAAGACTTTTAGATAAACAAAAATGTAAAATATCTTGATAGTTTCAGATAATTTACTTAATGTTGTCAAAGGTAAATTATATTAATTTGGATGTTTCCCATATTTAAATGTTCCTCGAAAATGCTCTAATATTAAGTTTTCTAAAGTCAGTGTCAAATATTTTTTCAGATGAATGAACCTTAAAACTTTTTCTTGTAAAACAAATTCAACAAATTCAGATTTTTGTGAAGAACTGGAAATTGAGTAAAATGGAATATTATGCTGAACATGCAGAATAATACAGTCTCCTCTTATCTGCAGGAAATACATTCCCAGATCCCCAGTAGATGCATGAAACAGCAAATACACCATGGAATACTATACAACCATAAATAGGAAAAAGACTGTGTCCTTTGCAGGGGCATGGTTGAAGTTGGAAGCCATTCTCAGCAAAATAACACAGGAACAGAATACCAGACACCACATGTTCTCACTTATAAGTGGAAGTTGAATGATGAGAACACATGGACACATTGTGGGGGCAACAACACACACTGGGGCCTGTCATCAGTGTGGGAGGCAGAAGAGGATCAGGAAGGATAGCTAATGAATGCTGAGCTTAATACCTCCGTGATGAGATGATCTGTGCAGCAAACCACCATGACACAAGTTTACCTCTGTAATAAACCTGCACATCCTGCACATGTACCCCTGCACTTGAAATAAAAGTTGAAGAAAACAAAAAAGAAATTAATAGCAGATAGTACTGAACCCTATATGCACTATATTTTTTACATATACATACGTACTTATAAAACAGTTGAATTTATCAGTTAGACACAGTAACAGGTTAACAACAATAAATAATGATAAAATAGAACAATTATATAAATATGCCAGCATCACTATTCTTGAGCTTTGAGACTATTATTAAATAAAATAAGGATTACCTGAACACAAGCACTGCAATTTCACAAGTTAGTTTGATAACAGATGGTTACTAAGTTGCTAAAACAAGCAGGTAGCCCATGCAGCATGGATATCCTGGATTAATAAATGATTGAAGTCTCTGGAAGGACAGAGCAGGATGATGCAATATTTGATCACGCTACTCATAATAACATGCAATTTTAAACTTGTGAGTTGTTTACTTCTAAAAGTTTTCATTCTATTATTTTCAGACTCTAGTTAACAGCAGCTAACTGGTACCAAAGAAAGCAAAAGTTCAGATAACGGATTGCATTAACTTCATCATACAGTCAGTTGGTCAACTAACTTTTAAAATTTCATAAAATCGGGTAGTAATAAAAAATATGGAAGGAGTACTTTGTCGTCTGGTGAACATTCTATGCTAAATTCTAGATCTTAAAATAGGGAAATTATCATTGTGACCTGATTCATTTTCAAGCTACTGAAAATACCAACCAAAAAAATTAGATAATTAGGACCTCAAAACCTTCTGCATTTTCTGCTTAATTTGTCAAATTTCTGTATCATTTGAACATATTTCATCCAAAAATATTAAGTTAATACTAGTTTTAAATGGCCTATTAAACTATGCAGGGAGCTTCAATTGTTTTAAAAAATGTCAGTCAATTTGCTTACAAATTCAGATTACCCCCAATTGTGATGATGATGATGAGGACATCTACAATAAAAACAGCAACAAAAATATAATAAATAACAAGAAACCTCTAAAAGTAGAAGCACCTGTGTACTTTTCTATCTGTGAAGGACATGTGTAGAAGGGCGTAGAGATGAAAGAGAGAGACTCATAAACAGATCCATCATAGCCCTGTTTTGTAATTATAGATTTATTAAAATGAATTTAGTTTTTAATGGTCAGTCAATATGCCAAAGAATATTTCTAATTATCCCGCAAATTGTTTGCATCTGTGACTAATCCTACTGCAATACATCTTTGCCAATCAACTCACACCATTTCTGAATACTGCTTATTTATATTTCTGTCAATGTTCACTGGTATTTTACACTGTACACCCACACTGTTTCACTTTTGCAATTATTTTACAAGTAATTTACATACCTATCTATTGCTTTTCTACTGAAAATTATATCGAATTTGAATCACATGTTACAGTATCAGAAGAAAATTGGGTTGTGCTTAGTTTATTCTTGCTTTTAGCTTTAGAAACCTAGAGATCATTTATGTATATAGCTAAAATTGAAGAATATAATTAAACACTCAATAAAATGGGAGATATTTGACTCTTTTTAAGTCAGCATGTGAGGAAACTATAATGTAATGTTCTGAAATGTATCATCCACTATAGGATCTGACAATGCTGTGTATGGATAAAAAGAAAGGCATTATTTTAGATGATCTCACTAAAGTCCTTTGCAAATCTAAAATTCAAGGAAAAGAAAATCAAAATTTGGTATTAATAGCTAAACAAAACCTTCCTGTGGGCACCTATCCTTTCAAAAAGGGAATAAAAAGATATCTCTGTACTAGGCAAAATAGATTTATAAAGTGCTGCTTTATGCTTACAGAGTATGATGGGTAAGCAAGCCATGCTGCTACTTGCTAAAGAAATGGCACTTATTTCAAAATTTCTGCCATTTTTTTGCCATTACTAATAGATAAAATCTTTATGGCCGTGAATAGATAGATAAGTTTTTGTAAAGTTCCTTCATAATGTTTGGGATATTAAAAAACTGTACAGAATTATGTTTGGCACAGGGAAAAACAGAACAGAGTAAATTAGCAAAGCTAAGAGGAACATAGACACAACCCCAATAATACAGGTTGAGAGAACAATGAGAAACATTTCTAGTTAGAGGTACTCTGTAGTTAGGATGGCCATGGAACTTTTAAGAACAGGATATCTATTATTGTTTTCCTATCTTTTAAAGAAAAAACTTGCTTATGAATATAAGCCCTAAATCTTAAGCAAATCTTTCCATAGAGATGAATATTAGAATTTTTTTTGGAAGGGCTAGGTCCAGAGTTGTTTCAGTGGAACAAAAGAGTGACAAAAAGAATTAGTACATCTGAAGTGAGCTATAATAAATATGAAATATTCAGTGGAAATAGAAAATTAAAGTAAAGGTCACTCAGAAGAAGGTAAGTTTACTCTGAATATCCTTAAAGATAATAAAGGTAATGTTGGCTTTCATTCTAAAAACAGGTGATTGCATCGCAATGAAGACAACTGTAAAAGTGAAATTTTATTATAAATAATTCTGCCCTGAGCACAAACAGAAAACATTTGTAGTATCTAATCTTCATAATCAGGTAGAATTATTATAGGTTTTTGGTTTTAGGGGAATCGATATTTTATGACTACATATTCTTTCAGTTCAGACATTCTAAAATAAGGCCATAGAATGGGTGCATAAGAAATTTCACTTATAATGAGCCATTACAGTTTAGAGAATTATGACTAGTAATGATTTCATATATGAAAGAGTCATGTAAGAAATCTAATTCTCTGATCTCTCTGGTCACTGTCCACATCACATACACTTTATTGGCCTATCTGGCTTCCTTTGTTTCCTTAACTCATACCAGTATATATACAATCACTTCCACAGGCACACAGCTGGCCAAAACAAATCACATGGTCAAAGCAGCTAACAATGCTGTGAGAAAGAATATTCCTCCTATGGTGGTGCGGAAGGGTCCTTGCTGAACTTACCAACATTCTGATACAATATGAGTTTGGGGATTTCTTTTTTAACAACATATGTCCTATATACGTTTTTTGGTATATTTTATTTTGTGTCCTCTTGAAGGCCGAAATTTCAGGAGAAGCTCATATAATTAGCTTACTTACTCCCAAGATGCATTTAGAAATATCATTTACCTTTATTTACTTACTTTGAGGGAGGCAAATCTAGCCAAATGGAAGCTATGCTAACAATGCAAAACATTGCTAAATTTGAATGTGAACACATTTAATAACTACCTCTCTAAATGTTTGATATGACTTTGTTTCCATTTTTTTAAGGAAATATTCTCTAAAGTTTTTTCTAAAAAAAATACCACTACTAAGCTAATACATATATTCAGTTTAATAATCTTCTCAAGTCAGATAATTTTGACCAGGGCTTTGAGAAATGTATTTTTCAAGCAAAAAGTTATCAATTCTATTTATATTACTTAAACCTGTTGTTAATACAATAATGAAGATACACATCTACCTGATAACAATGGTTACCAGATAATAAATCACCAAGCTGATTATATGTCTGCTCTCAAATTTGACTTTTTGATCTTTTGTAAGAGAAACACATTCTCAATATATATCTGTCTTCATTTATAGAGTTATGGTAAAAATAACTATTTTATATGTTTTTGTGTGAAAAAAGGGCAAAGATGTAAAATTGTGAGCACTAGTGAATGATGCTGATCATTTGCATAATTATGGTTATTATTATTATTACAATTTAGCGTTTGTCAACTTCTGAATTTTAGTTAAGGATTCTGCTAAGCAACTTACTAAGTTCCCTTTATTCATTACATCACAAGAAGAATACAAAATGGTTTTTTAGATAGGTATTAGTACTAGGTACTAGGTAGTATTTTAGGTAGGTATTAGTACTAACCTCATATATAAATAAACACGTAGAATGGAGTTAGTAGGCCAAGTAGATACAGATAGCTCATGGTGAGAGAGAGTTCTCTGATAGCCTCATTAGAATGTCTCCAGGGCAGAGTGTGTAATATTTAGCTCAGGAGCAGCCACTACCCTACTTTCTGTCCTTTCCCATATATCAATAATCAGGCAGCCACTACCAATTAATCAGAGTTTACATACAATTTGAAATGTGTTTATCATCTGGCTCTGAAATGATACAGTTCACAGAATAAACAATTTTGTATAACTAGTAACTTGACCACCAGCTTTAGCCAATCCTCTTTCTCTTCTGGTCTAGGTCCGGATGAGATTTTACAATCAGGCTACTCATGGAATGGTGAAAGAAAAAAATCAATTTAGCCATGCATGTGGGGGACAGGGGCCCACATGTACCACCATATTTTAAAATATGCTCTCTAGATACTGATATTAGGTGCTGCTGATGTACTCTATCATCACTTTAGGATTAGGAAAGTTTGGAATGGATAAAAATAGTTGAAATAGTTAAAAAGGAGATAATGGGTTATTTATTAAATTATTTTGTGCAGTTAAAAAAAGAGATAAACAGTGGATAAGTCAATAATGTCTATTCTAGGAAAATAAGAAAATTTTTCATACAATTGAAGACCAAAGGAGAAGCCCAAGTAAGGCTACTAAAAATGTTTAAACTACAGAATGAGAATCTGAAAACATTGCAGAAGTAGTAACAAAGATGTCAAGAATACCATTAAAACAATACTTAACATCTTTGTTTTCTTATTTAACTTCATTCTCTAAACAAAATAGTATGGTATACTTGTGTAAGCATATGGAATGTCATGAAATTGGCATTTAGATTAAAAGAAAGAGACTGTGAAAAGACTGGGGCTCAGCAATTTCTGCAACATTAGAACAACGTATTGCCTGGTCTCTTTATCATAGCAATTAATGAATGCCGTCTTAAAAAGGATAATGCATCTCACAATCTGTTTGTTATCATGAGGATCCCAGGAAAAATCAAGAATTTTGCTACAGATACTCCTTATATACCTATTAAATGCTGTACAAACAGTACCCAAATTAAGAGAAAAAGGTACATGATTCCTGGAATACGCACAGAACACATCATAGACAAATACAAGTCTGCAGGCAGATACTTTTGCACCCTACATCACATACTCTCAACTGCCTCTAGTTTCAGTTTTGGCTGCTTTAGACAGGTTCATGTGAACTCTGATTCACCAACAGCTGATGGCATCCTGCTTCCAGCAACATTGTAGCTGTGGGTCTTTTCACTTTCCCACACAGGGATTTCAGCCAAGTGTCAGACCATGGGGGTCATGGATGAATACATCTCAGAAATGAGAGGTAGCTACAGTCTACAGATGAATAATTCTAGATAGCAAACTGCACTTGCCAATGGTCCTAGAGAAAATGTACTTGTGTTATATACCATAGCAAGTTGAGTAATGATAACATTGTATCAAATTTTCCTCCTATTTGTCTTACTGTACTTGATTCCTACTTCTTGAGATTACTTCCAAATAAAAGTAATTACCATCAAAGAACAAGCTACCTACATCTGAATTTTATCTTCAGTGCTATTTTTTGAAAACCCAAAATAAATCAGAGGATATTATATTCACTTGGATCACCAGTGGTGCTCTCTCTTGCTCTCATTCTGTTTCCTTTTTTATTTTTATTTTTTTGACGTAGAGCAAAAAAAAAAAAAAAAAAAAAA
>NW_016803660.1:292541-328809 GCF_001698545.2 Rhinopithecus bieti | reverse complement strand
ATATACCATAGCAAGTTGAGTAATGATAACATTGTATCAAATTTTCCTCCTATTTGTCTTACTGTACTTGATTCCTACTTCTTGAGATTACTTCCAAATAAAAGTAATTACCATCAAAGAACAAGCTACCTACATCTGAATTTTTATCTTCAGTGCTATTTTTTGAAAACCCAAAATAAATCAGAGGATATTATATTCACTTGGATCACCAGTGGTGCTCTCTCTTGCTCTCATTCTGTTTCCTTTTTTATTTTTATTTTTTTGACGTAGAGCAAAAAAAAAAAAAAAAAAAAAATATCTAGTTCTATCTTAATTCCTGTACCACTACGTACGAATGAATAATATATATATTCCTTAAATAGGCACCCATTTCAACACATTAAATAAGAATAGAAATACTGGGATAATTATTATATTGTCCCTATTCCTCAACCCCCATGCCAGCCCTGCATATGCTTATTTAATCCACTGCAGCATAAGCCTTTATGTCTTCCCCCATTACACCAAAGCACGGAAGAATTCTTTACATCGTTATACGTATCTGTGACATTCTGAAGGAGCTCACTTCAGTGCCAAACATTACAACTTGTCAAATAAAACTTATGTGTATGATGTTTGGCTCCTGTACATCTTAGATACAAACTATCAGCTGTTGCTCAATCCTACTACTGACCATGTACAGAGATGAGGAACACTTAGGGAGCACATAGTAAACTACTGTATAGCTAGAACCAGAAAAATATCATCCATAGGCAAAATCCAGCCCACCAATATTTAGTAAAAAAGTTTTATTGGAACTAGAGCCACATTCATTTGTTTATGTATTGATGATGGTTGCTTTCACACTACAAAAGCAGAGTTTTGTATTTGCAGCAGAGATTGTATGGTATAATAGCAAAAAAAATTTACTAACCATCCCTTTAAAGAAAATGTTTGCTGACACCTGTCCTACCCTATGACTCTGGAATCGTGTGAAACAAAATATTAATTTTGTTTCTTCCTATCAACTTTTATGGTATATTAAAAGAAACTATGGATTTATATTGTATTCCTCGATCATAAAGTATAAAATCACTTATCCTTAATAATGAATTTGCAGCATGGGCATTTTTGAAATATTTATAAAACACAGGACATTCCAACAAAGAAGTAACAATGCCCGATTAAAATGTCACTATCCTTACTCCAGGAGCTGTGTGAGAGCACTGATCAGATCTCTCAAGAGAGGATCTGCTTTTGGTGTATAGTTAACTGACAGACTATACTTGCTACATGTTCAGTACCCAAAATACAAGCCAATCCTGAGATTGCTCCCAGTCGATGGCTCAGTCGATGGCTGAGTTCAGTACGGATGCTGGAGTGGTGCTCTTAAATCAGATGGTCTTTGCTCCAGGGATTCTTATCCAATTGGTGGAGTGGAATTTCACTGCAAACTGAATCTCTTTCTAGCTAGCCCTCTTTACTTCTCCTCTGCTCTGTCAAGGGGGCCTGTATTGTTTTCTGAATGCTGTCTTTCTCTGCCTAACCATGTGTCGTTTTTAACCTACAAAAGGAATTTCAACACATTCCCCATCTTGGCATCTAACTTTGGAGAAGCTGAATTTACATACCTGCTCTGTTCTTGTTTCCATTTGCTATGTTTTATTATCTATCCCACTCAAGTAATATATAATACCAAAATAAATTATGATTGGAGAATGATGGTTTCTGAAAATTATTTATGTGGTTATAGCTTGGAATAGTTATAGAATCAGGAAATCTGTTGGGATATCATTTTTCAACAGTGTCATGTTTCTACACATCTTCTGAGAAGAGACATTACTCGGCTACATTTCTCTGAACTACATTTTCAAGGCTATGTAAACAGCCTTGAAAGTTAGGCATAGTTTCTCCACGTGGGGCACATAGCAGATTTGACTGCTGTCCAAGAGAGTAGAGATAATCTTTCCCTCTGGTGCAAGCACCGAGTAGGTTTTCTAGAAGCCCTTTTTAAAAGATGGAGTTTCCTAAGTTGATGTTTCTTCTGTTGTGCAAAAACCAACAGTATGTGCAGCATCTACCTGGGCGGCTCCACATTCGCCCCATAGAACCTAGGAGGCAAGGAGAACCAAGGAAGTCATGCTGTTTGCTGTGCTAAAGAAAGGAAGTCTTTAGTCTTCAGTCTTTTGCCTGAATCCATGCAACTATGGCAGAGTAGTTTGCTAGCATGCAGAGTTAGAAGCTCAAAGTCTTCACAGTTCTTGACAACATCTAATCAATTAAAAAACAGAGAGAGGCTTTTTTTTTTTTTACAAAATTATTGAATTTTAAATAAATAACCATTAAATGTCCTT
Source organism: Rhinopithecus bieti (assembly GCF_001698545.2). Taxonomy (NCBI): domain Eukaryota; kingdom Metazoa; phylum Chordata; class Mammalia; order Primates; family Cercopithecidae; genus Rhinopithecus; species Rhinopithecus bieti. The sequence goes on along the minus strand of NW_016803660.1, from coordinate 326,476 downwards.
TCCTCAAATACAAGTTTTTCTATCTTACCTCTGTGATAGGCAAATAATTTTGATTGAAAAGTATATATTAAAATTCAACAGACTTGTTAAGACCATTTTGGGTTGCTGCCAGAGAATTCAAGAGAGAAGGAAAAAAGCATTTTCCTACAAATCTATGTAGTTATATTTTCAAACTATTTTTATCAACAAAGAACCCATTGATTTAGATAAATAAATCACTTGAGTATTCTTATTTCTCCAAAACCCACATGATTATTTTAGATGAAAGCAGATCTGTGGTTTAAACTTTGGCTCTGTTTGGCATTGGAAAAATGACTGACAGGATCTGGCACCTCATGTAGAAGCCTCCTCACTTACCCTTTAGCACTTTAGCTGTCTGTATGTTCAGCTCATGTTCAGCTATGATGATTATTTTATGCTAATAAAGTAATATTATGTAGTTTATACCAAGACAGGAAAAAGCAAAATGAGCCTGGAGAGGACTCTGCAGCTGTGTGGATTGACTGTATATGGTCCTTGGGGGATGCGATTATCAGACAACTGGATCATCATTAGGATAATTAGTGTACTTGGCAACTGCATTAGTGGAATTATTGTCATTGCTCACAGCTTGTCAGTGCAATGTTTTCCAATTTGCTAAGATTTGTTTTTATAAATGAAACTGACCATACGAGTGAAATCAAGAAAAGTAAATACTTCCGTTATCTGTATTCAGTCAATTTAAGAACTGATACATAGCAAGTGAATAATTTTAATCCTAAAGGGGTATTTTCTGAAACTAAATGGTTCAATTTTAACTGCCCTGGAAGTAAATGTATGGAATTAAAACAAAATGTATTATTGTTTGTGAGCAAATTGTCTGTTTACATTAATTTTTTTATTACCCACTGTAAGTCAGTTGTTAGAAGGGAAATGCTGAGGCCAATCTTAATTTATCTCTCCCAGTACTTTGACACCCAGTGGGCCTGTGATGATTATCCACTAAATACCTTCCGCTCTGCCTTCTCTTTTGGAAGAAACCATATTTTGTTTTTTTTGTTTTTTTTTTAATTTTTTTTTTATTATACTTTAAGTTCTAGGGTACATGTGCATAACGTGCAGGTTTGTTACATAGGTATACTTGTGCCATGTTGGTGTGCTGCACCCATCAACTCGTCAGCACCCATTAATTCATCATTTATATCAGGTATAACTCCTAATGCAATCCCTCCCCTCTGCCCCCTCCCCATGATAAGCCCCGGTGTGTGCTGGAGGCGTCACGCTACCTGACTTCAAACTATACTACAAGGCTACAGTAACCAAAACAGCATGATACTGGTACCAAAACAGAGATATACCAAAGCAGAGATTTGACTGCTGTCCAAGATAGTAGAGATAATCTTTCCCTCTGGTGCAATGGAACAGAACAGAGTCCTTAGAAATAATACCACACATCTACAGCCATCTGATCTTTGACAAACCTGAGAGAAACAAGAAATGGGGAAAGGATTCCCTATTTAATAAATGGTGCTGGGAAAATTGGCTAGCCATAAGTAGAAAGCTGAAACTGGATCCTTTCCTTACCCCTTATACGAAGATTAATTCAAGATGGATTAGAGACTTAAATGTTAGACCTAATACCATAAAAACCCTAGAAGAAAATCTAGGTAGTACCATTCAGGACATAGGCATGGGCAAGGACTTCATGTCTAAAACACCAAAAGCAACGGCAGCAAAAGCCAAAATTGACAAATGGGATCTAATTAAACTAAAGAGCTTTTGCACAGCAAAAGAAACTACCATCAGAGTGAACAGGCAACCTACAGAATGGGAGAAAATTTTTGCAACCTACTCATCTGACAAAGGGCTAATATCCAGAATCTACAAAGAACTCAAACAAATATACAAGAAAAAAACAAACAACCCCATCAAAAAGTGGGCAAAGGATATGAACAGACATTTCTCAAAAGAAGACATTCATACAGCCAACAGACACATGAAAAAATGCTCATCATCACTCGCCATCAGAGAAATGCAAATCAAAACCACAATGAGATACCATCTCACACCAGTTAGAATGGCAATCATTAAGAAGTCAGGAAACAACAGGTGTTGGAGAGGATGTGGAGAAATAGGAACACTTTTACACTGTTGGTGGGATTGTAAACTAGTTCAACCATTATGGAAAACAGTATGGCAATTCCTCAAGGATCTAGAACTAGATGTACCATATGACCCAGCCATCCCACTACTGGGTATATACCCAAAGGATTATAAATTATTCTACTACAAAGACACATGCACACGTATGTTTATTGCGGCACTATTCACAATAGCAAAGACTTGGAATCAACCCAAATGTCCATCTGTGACAGACTGGATTAAGAAAATGTGGCACATATACACCATGGAATACTATGCAGCCATAAAAAAGGATGAGTTTGCGTCCTTTGTAGGGACATGGATGCAGCTGGAAACCATCATTCTTAGCAAACTATCACAAGAAGAGAAAACCAAACACCACATGTTCTCACTCATAGGTGGGAACTGAACAATGACATCACTAGAAACCATATTTTGAAAAGTATGAAATAAATACCAGCATGTTTTTAATGCTGAATACTGCTTTTTTTGTTGGTTTTGAAAGACTGAATTTCTGATTAATGTTACCTGATCTCAATAATTCTGATGACCAATGACAACGCAACCCTGGCTGTTCAGGTTTGGCAAAGTCACCATTTCTATGCTAGAGAAATACAAACTTGATCCACATGATGTTTATGACTGTTTCCATTAGACTTAATCTTGAAGCACAAAACTCTTCTGTTTATTTCCAGTTTTGCTTCTGTCAGGAGATTGATCAGACAAGGTCATACTATATGGAAACTCAGGCTTTCCAATTCTCTTCCTCAAGTTTAACTACCTCTGACTTCCAACAAGAAGGTGGAAAAACTGAGTATGTGTCTTTACTGAAACAATTTAAATTATTGATGACAGTCTTACTATTTTTTGTCATGTAGATTTGGATCTTATATTATTCTCCACACTTTTTTACCACATACATATGCATATATATATATAGACACTTTTTACCATATATATGTGTGTGTATGTATATGTATATGTGTGTGCTTTTTTTTTTTTTTTAATTTCTGCTATCTCCACAGAGTAGCCGGTCTCAGAAAAAGTCATAGAGTCGACCATATCCAAGAATCTGGGAAATACAATAGGATTCAGTGATATCCACACTCACTCCTCAAATTTATTATCTTTTTTATTAAATATTTAAAAATATTATTTATTGGATTTCCCCCTAGAAATGTAATCCAGCATGTGTAATTTGAAAAATATTTAATAATTTTTATCCAATAAATAAAGATTACAACAAATTAATCCATAAAATGTTAAATATTTAGAGACTATATTCAGAAATTTATAAAAGCTTGCTAAAGGAAATAATATTTATTTTAGCTTCAAAGTAAAATAACAGAAGTAAGGTATCAGAAAACTATTCAAAGTATAACTCATAGATGACAAATAGTATAGCTCATGATAAAAAAATAAATTTGAAAGCAAGCATATGACATAATTTTCTCAAACAGAAAAAGGGACAAAATTTTTTAAAGCATTATTGAAATGCAACACATTTTTCACTTTCTCCTTTTCACTCCTGAGTTCTACCATTCTTTATAAAATCTCTAGGCCAGCAGCATTCAAACATCCAATTTATTGCATACAATAAGAGCTTACTAAAGTCAAGATAAATTAAAGGGTATTTTCAATAAATAATTGGATTAATATAATTAACTTTGATTCTGGTTTAAATGGTTTAATTAATATTAGTATTGAAAAGCAGAGACATTTTCTCAGCATGAATTATTTTAGTAGAAGTATCAATATTAAATGGTAAGTGATTTGAAAATTATACTGACCAAATCACTGCAGGCTACTAAATATTCTACTCAGAATGTGGACATGTTTCATTTTAAACCATTCATACTTGTTCCCATTAGGAGTCTACTATTCAAGAAAAGTATTTTTCATTAGAGAGAATTAATCCTTTTGATAAATTCCTCCTATACTTCAGGTACTTGGGCAATGTAATTTTTATTTCAACTAATCTTTTTTTATTGTAATTATTATGTGTAATAGATGAGGCTAGTCTCCTTTATTTCCTTTTACTCTAAGTTCCATGAATCTAGACATAAGTTCTGCAAGTGAATGTAAGAGATTTTTTCTACATTATTTAATGTACTGAATTGTAATGCAAATATGAGAAATGTTACACATTTGTAATTGACTGTAAATAAAAATTGAGATTAAACAATAAAATTGAATTGCATGAATATAACAAATACATATGTAATCTATGGAGCTTAACTTAATTTAGATTTTACTGATAAATTTGCATGATATTTGCTACATGTAGGAATGTTTTTTAAGTCTTAATTTTTTTATTTTAAGAACAAGTTTGATGACTGAGTAGGCTCAAAATGCCTTTATATTTTACTACCTATTCCCTTGTTTATCCATCAGTCATTTAACTTCTTATCCTATATTTAAAATTATTTCTCATCAATGGATTCTTCTTATTTGTAGACAAAGGTAATAATATACATCTCTAATACTTAGCCTCTTAGTTGTAAAAACCAAAACGCTTATTTAAAAAAGTATGTATACATGGGACATCTAGGGGACTATTTCATTAAATATTTTAATCAAGTTGATCATACTATTCAGTTTTATTGTACAGATAGAGGCAATCTTAAAGCTAATATTACATGGCATTTGTCTTGCTTACCTACTCTTTGCCAGATGTTTTACATATATTTATTTATTCCTCACATAGTAAGTACAGTGTTATTATATACATTTATTAAGCTAAGTAAACAGCCTCAGATCTGTAAATTATCTTTACAGGCTACTAAATATTCTACTCAGAATGTGGACATGTTTCATTTTAAACCATTCATACTTGTTCCCATTAGGGAACAATGTCACTAAAATTGGCAAAAGTATAATTTAATTTTATTTCTGTCTTACATTATAGACCATGTGATATATATTTTTCTATTAAATATACATGCTAATATTGTAAAATATATGTGGTGTCTATGACAATGCACCTCACATACTTCCAATTATATAGGAGTGTAATTGATTAGGGACAGCAGTTGCTGCACTCTGAAACCCATTGAAACACTGGTACCAAGGTCAAGTTTTCCAGTCTGTGAATAAATACAGCAGGAATACCAAGGCAAACCCATTCCTAGGAAAAACAGATCCCTTCTCATGGATTACCCTTGCTGGAACACTCCCCAATACCTTTGTTGAGTCTTTCTTAGACTGCATAGCAGTCTACGACACATCTACCCTATCTTCTCTCCCTCTCTTTTCTTCAGAGCTGTTCTGTCTATTCTGCCTTTACTATCTGAAAAACCTTGACAAGCACTCTTATTTAAGATCTTATGGGATACTTGATCCATAGTCATACAATCCTTCACAGGGTGGCATCTGACAAGGGAACTCATTTTACAGTAAAGGAGGTATAGGAATGGGCTCATGACCATGGAATCCACTAATTGTGCTATGTACCACATTATCCAGAGCTTGCTGGCATCAAAGAATGCTGGAATTGCCTTCTGAAGGTGCAACTAAAGCATCAAGTGAAGTTAAACACTCTGAAAAAAATGGAAAAATGGATTACTATTCATCAGAATGCAGTATACTTGTAAAATTGGAGACCTCTATATGGTGTTGCGATTCCAAGAGGTTTGATACCTGGGTATGAGAAACAAGGGTTGCAAGAAAGTGTGCCCCAATTGCCATCACTCTCAATCACCCACTGAAGGATTCTGTGACTTCCATCTCCACAACTTTGGACTTTTCAGGTGGGAGACCTTGGTCCCCAACGAGCAGTCACTCTTGGTAGTGAACAATAAAGGATCTCATTGAACTGTAAGTTACAACTACTACCAGGGTACATTGGATGTCTTGGGTCCAGGGACCAGCAGACCAAAAGAGACCCACCATCATGGTAATTAATCCTGTCCAGAAGGAGGAGGTAGGGCTCTATGTACACAGCAGTGTCAAGGAGAACAGCATGTGGAACTCTGGCAATCCACTTGTGCGTCTCCTGATATGACACTTTGTAATTGAAATAGATATGTGCAGCAACCCCAAAATGACAAGGGTATAATTATCAAGGTGTCATAATTTTGCAGTTGAAGGTTTTAATCACGCCATCAGATAACCCACCAAGACCTTCCAATATTATATCTTAGGGTGAAGGAATCTAGAATTTATATGGCAGATGAAGATATTAATTAGTAGCTGTGGCCCAGAAATCAACTGTATGACAGGACATATATTTCATTCCAGTAACATCCTTTTTCTGAGTTTCCCTTTAGGAAGAAAGACTCCCATAAACCAAGAGAGAGCTGTTTTCTGAATACTAGGAAGTAGAGTTTTACAATAGAAGGGATAGACCCCAGTGGCAATACAAAGTGTCTTGTAGACTTCACCTGTAGGAAGAATAATTGACTGCATACCCCAGTCACTGTGATCTGAAGTACATCATCACGTTTATTAAATTGTAGCAAAAAAAAAGTAAAATAAAATCTACCCATTTAACCAACTTTGAAGTATAAAATATGATATTAAGGGTCTTCAAAAAGTTCATAGAAATATATATTATGAAAAAAAACTATGCATGAATTTGAAAAAAAAAATTGTACCTAAATACGTCACACTACCTTGTTATGACATGTCTGGACAGGATCTATTTTGAGGCACTGAAAGGAATAAGTCATCAGTTTAAATACAACCCCGATCAGGGTAACATGAATTTTGCTAAAATTGAAACTTGAACACACATCAAATATATGGTAAAGTTTGGGTGGAAGAATGGCTAAATTACTGATGATTTATGAAAAGTTTAGGGGATCAATTCCTCATACAAACAAGCAGATTATATAAGAATAACTTATTTTAAGCAAGGGCAAGACAATACTGAAGATGAAGCCCATAATGGCAGATCATTCGCATCAATGTGTAGGAAAACAGTCATCTTCTTCATGTTCTATTTGAAAAAGACTGATGATTAATGGCATAAACAATAGTCAACTCTATGCACATCTTAACTGATTCTGTTTACACAGTTCTGACTCAAAAATTAAAGTTGAGTAAACTTTCCACTTTATGTGTGCCAAAACTGTTTTACTCAAATCAGTTGCAGGCAGGAGCACTGTTTGCAATGGAAATTCTAAATGGGTAGAATTTTTTTGAGGAATTTTAACAGGAGATGAAAGATGGCTTTACCAGTATAATCCTGAAAACAAAACACCATCAAAGTAATGGCTACCAATGGGTGGATATGGCCCAGTCAAAGCAAAAGTGCACCAGTCAAGAACAGAGGTGGTGGCAAATGATTTTTGAGATGCTCAAAGCATTTGGCTTGTTCACTTTCTGAAGGGCCAGAGAATTATAACATCTGCTTATGAATGGAGTGTTTTGAGAAAGTTAACCAAAGTTTTCGCAGAAAAATGCCTGGGAAAGTTTCACCAAGGAGTTCATCTGCACCATGACAATGTTCCTACTCATTCCCCTCATCAAACAAGGGAAATTTTGCAAGAGTTTCAATGGGAAATTACTAATCATCCACCTTTCATGCTTGATTTGGCTCCTTCTGGTTTCTTTTTGTTTCCTAATCTTAGTAAATCTGTAAAGGCACACTTTTGCCTTCCGTTAACAATGTAAAAAAGATTGAGTTAACATTGTTACATTCCCAGGACCCTCAGTTCTTTAGAGATCAACTCTATGGCTGGCATCATCACTTACAAAGTGTCCTAAACTTGATAGAGCTTATGTTAAAAAATAAAGTGTATATTATTTATTTTTATATTTTAATTCCATTTTTCTATGAATAATTAAAAATCTCCTTGTATTGTTAACTATATGCTCATTGTGGCATTATTTACAATAGCCAAGAAGTAGAAACAATGTAAATATTGATAGATGACTAATGAAGAAAATGTGATACCTCACAAAAATGGAATATTATTCAGCCTTTAAATAGGAAATCCTATTGCTCATAATAATGTGAATGAACCTGGAAGACATTATGCTAAATAAAATATACCAATTTCAGAAAGACAAATACTATATGATTCCACTTATGTGAGGTATCTGAAGAAGTCAAACTCACAGAAGCAGAAAATAGAATTTAGGCTTGCAGAGTCTGGCTGTTGGGGGAGAATGAGGAATTGTTCAGTGAGTGGAAAGAGGCAGTTGGACAAAATGAATACGTTCTAGAGATATACTGTATAATATAGTGCCTACAGTTTAAACCACAGTAGTGTACACTTAAAGATGTGTTAAGAGTAGAGACCTCATATTAATTCTTCTTTACACACACACACACGTGCACACAGAAAACTTGGTGGTGACATTTATAAACTTGATTATGGTGATACTATTACAGTTATATGCATATGTTGAAAGTCATCAAACATGTATAGGGTGTTTTGGTATATCCATTTTACCTCAATAAAGCAGTTGACAAGAAAGATTAAGCATTAAGCATTAAAACTTTAGTTATATTAAAAAGGACAATATCCTGTTACATAATGCTGATTAAAATGGTTATAATGAATTAGCAAGGTCACTAGAAAATTTGAAAATACAACTTAATTTTAAAACATTGCAGACTAAGGTAAATTGTGTTTGCAAAAAAAAAAAAAAAAAAATACATTTGTACAAAAATGCAGAAAAAAAGAAACTTTTTTTTGAAAAAAAAGAAAAAAAAAAAAAACACAGCAGGCTGAAAATATTGTTATTAACTGTTTCACATGAAAACTCTACGGAAACTGTGATTTAAAATTCTAAAATTCTTAAGTAGACCATAAAAGGAATTGACACTGTAATAATGAGGTTTGAATATGAAGAACCAATTCACTCTCTAATAAAAATTCAAGAAATAATTGAAACGTGAATAGACAACTTTTGGCAAATAATTCATTTATAAACTTTCATTCCTGGCTAGCAGGCAGTGAGATAGACACATAATATTTATCAGATTGTACTTTCTTATTAATATTGCTAGGAATTTATCAAGAAATGTAGCATATCCATACCCTTTGACTCATCTATTTGTTTCATAAAATCACTTAAATATTAATCAAAATATTTATCCAGATTTGTATACACAGGTATAAAAGTCTATAATACTGCGTGTAATATTAGGAACAATGTTAGTAACATCCATCAGGACAGATGTAGTTGTATCAATTACAAAGAAATTGCCAACTATATAGTTCACACTGAACTGCAAGACCTGTGAGGCCTTCAACCCTACTAACTCATTATAGAACTCTAGAACCTAACACAGTGCCTGAAAAATTGTAAGCAATCAATAAATAATTATTGGGTACATTTACACATTGTAAATGACTGGTTAAATGAACATGACATATTATAAATTAAAAGAAATGATAGGAAACTGTATAAACTATGTTTAAACACATAAATAGATAAATGATATTTATCTATTTGATAAATGATAATGATAAATAGATAAATGATATTTAGTATTAACTAAAAGTAATTTCTTCAAAGTTAATATTTACATTCTAATATACAGATTTTCGTTTCTTTGATAGTTTCCTTTGTGTTATCCTAAGTAGAAAAAATAATTATTCAAAAGCAATAAGTAATATGCTGAATTAAAGAGAAGGCTCAAGAAACAGACTTTGGCAGGAAATAAGGAAGAAAGAAACACCCTGCTTAAAACACCAGCGCTACTTCCTTTTGCAAATGACAGAAACTTCCTTACTTGTGCCCAGCAAAAATTTAAGTCATCCAAGATCCCAAATATAACTGTTCCCCACACAAAGGCCTGTTCATGGCATGGTTTGAAATACACCACACTGATATTGTTTGTAGATTAGTAAGCAAGGGATGCTAAAAACAAACAGACAAACACACACACACACACACACACACACACACACACACACAAAACCTCACAGACTTGGGAGGCTTAAACAACAGAAATTTTATTTTTTACAGCTCTGGAGGCTAGCAGCCCAAGACTAAGTTGTTTGCAGGTTTGTCTTCTCCTGAAGCCTCTCTCCTTGGCTTGCAGATGGCCTTCTCTGCTTGTCCCCATGTGGGCTTATCTCTGTGCAAGCACATCCCTGACATCTTTCTTTCTTCTTGTTAAGTACACCAGACATAGTGGAATTAGGGTCCCATCCTGATGACCACATTTACCCTTAATTACTTCCTTTAGGATTTTATTTCCAAATACAGTTATATGGGGCTTAGGTCTTTGACATACGAATTTTAAGAGGGAAACAGTTCAGTCCATAACAGCCTCCAACTTCTATTATGTGAAATTCCATATATATTTTACAGTTATTAATTATTGGCACCATCAAATCTATGTGAAATTGGACTTCTTAAAGCCTTTCATTTAAATTTTCTTTTATACTTAGTAATCAAAATGTATAAAAAGATTTTATCTATCCATAGTTTCAAACTTGAACTTTTAATGTTTTATATGTGACTCATTCTGCTTTCTCAGAAATGACTTAATATTGTACATTATTTTTGGAGACCCTGAAAGTTTATTTGCCTTTAATATGGTACTTTTGCACAATATATTATTTAATACTTAAAAAAGTTTAAGAGTAAGATAAAATACATTATCAATTGTTTGTTAGCATTGTCTTCTACAATATAACAATTTATATCAAGATATCTGATTCGATTTGCCTCCTGTTTTAACTCTTTCTTGAAACATTGGTACTTTGTGGATACTTTCACTATACGGGGAAAAATAAATATCTACAAGATTTGAGTAGACATTAGAAAAGAAGTGCTATTCTGTTATTTCATTTACTTTTATATGCAGAATAAAATGTAAAAAAGTTAAATGATGTTTGAAAATATTGGAAAAAAATCAATTTTCAAGATATCATTGAACCTAAGGATGAGATGTATAAATGGGGGAAAAACTAAGGAAATGATCATAGTCTAATAATGGCTTCAAGTTCATGTTGGTCTGTGTCGCCACTAAAATTCAAAAATACAGGCCATAGTTTTACCACATTATAAGAACAAAACTTTCTCAGGGTGATTTAATATGCCGAGTTCCAGCCTAATGAACACAGAATTATCATGCTACTATCCTCTTGATTTCTTTTGTCTCCTTAGAGCAACTACATAAATCCATAATAAAATGTCTTATTAGATAGACAGATAGATGATAGATAAGGAGTAAGACTAGGGGTGAATTTTTTTTTTAAGCAGTAATTTTGAATAGGTGAGAACTCCGAAAAGTCAGAGGTTACCATTACACTGCAGAAAACTGTCAAGGGACGGCATATTCCCTGAGAAATCCTGCAAGAGTAGCATAGTAATTTTGATACGCAAAGCTGCATTTTAATAGCCAATTGAAATGGTTATTAAAATACCACATTACACATTATCATTACAGCTATAATGAAGACTGCTGATGACAGCTCCTCAAATGAAGGCCGTCACTATTCAGTTAGCAACACTTTTTGTTTGCCTCAGTGTCCCTTTGATAATCTGCAGTAGTAATCAAAAGAACCACTAAATTAATCCCTCAAAAAAAGTATATGCTCTACCTTCTACTCTATCCCATGTCCTGACTCTACCCAATATCCTAATAAAAATCAAAGCCCTTAGAAATGAGCAAAATACAAAAGAAAATGGAAATGCACATTTTTTTATGTTTATGTGATAACTATTATATGGATGTTGAAAAAGTATAAATCTTAAGTAAGAAATTTATAGAACTGTTAGGCAGTGTTTTTTGTTGTTGTTGTTTGTTTGTTTGTTTTTTCTTTTTAGGCAAAAGAGAACAGAGACTATAGAATGAGAGAATTTTAAAGCCATAATGGAAACAAATTTTTTAAAGTAGGCTAGCTCCTAAATAGGAGCTCGAAATTCTAGTAGGGGTAGTCAGAGAAAATGAATTGAAAATGAAAAAAAAAAAAAAAAAAAAAAAAAAAAAAGAACAGAATGAAGAAGAATGTTTTTCAATGGAGAATCTGAAAGTTTCAAATGAATCAGATTCGACATATGATATTAAAACACTTACTATGTGACCAGGTAGGTATTCATCCTACGGAAATAATAAATTCTGTCCACACAATAGTGGCATAAATGATTCTTCATGATCACAGTAAACTGAATATGGCACAAAAGTCCTTTACCAGCTGAATTGATAAAGAAACTCTAGTTTTAAACCACTACACTGGAATAATGCCCAACAATCAGAAGGAACAAATTATATATTGACAAACTCAGTATAACAGATGAATTTCAAAAGCATTTTGCTGAATAAAACCAACAAGTCTCAAAGTGTTAAATTGTTTATGATCCCCTTTATGTGCTGCATGGGGAAAGCAAAAGCCACAGGAATGGAGATCAGTGGATGTCAGGAATTACATACAAACGAAAAACAGCACAAATCTTTTAGGTGATCAAACAGTTCCACATTCTTATTGTAATAGTCATTAAACAAAACTGTACATGTATTTAGTTTTATGTATTTAGATTTACATTAAACAAAACTGTACATGTACATAGATACACTAAAATCAGTCTACTTTAAAGCATGAATTTTTAAAAAATCAGAGACAAAAGCGTACTGAAATACTTAAGGAAAATAGAAGGGAGAGAGACAGAGAAGAAGAGAAGGAAAATAAGAAAGAAGAAAGAATTATTGTTGCATTCTAACTTGAAAATTGGGGAAATTCTTTTATAATTATTCCTGAGAAAATTTCTAAGAAAATGGACATCAATTTGTTTTGCTTACAATATCCTGTTGTTAAAATAATTCAGTTCCCTAGAAAAGGTTACAACAAAATCTGTTTTCGCTGTTTGTATTTGATGTGTTCTAATAAAGTATCAGCTATTATTTCTAACTAGAGTCTTTCATTTTAAAAAAGCAGTTTAAAATAGGGTCTTTGACATATATTGTAAGCATTATAACAAATATATATTTAAAAATTATATTGATTAAAAATCAAATGCACATTTTTATTATTAAAATTAATTTCATCATATTACTTTATTTTATTAATTCTCATGAAATCACAATTTTGATGGATAAATCAGTTATCTATATTTGACATTTAAGAGTCACAACATTATATTGAGTGTTGATGTAAAATAGCAATTGAACATTGAGGCTTAAGAGACAGAAAACCTCAGTGGGAAAGCCCCCTCTGCCCTTACACTATGGGACATTAACCAAAACGTGTAAATTTTTAAAGGTTTAGCTGCTTTATTATAAAATATGAGTTACAATAATATTAATAAACTTTTTATAAGCTTAAAAGTAGTACCATATATAAATTAGCATGGTACTTGGCACATATAAATTCAAAATTAATATTAAATATTATTGTTAGAATTATTACTGTTATGATTATTTGCAAATATACCTTTCAATTAACTGTAAAATACGAACAAATCTTGTAACATTTTAAAATTGGCAATTGTTCATACCGCCAACAATGAAATACGTTCAATATTCTTCTATAGTTAAGTATTCATTTTATGTGTCTGAAAATTATATGTATTTTAATGTTTTATGTGTATAAATGCTTTCAGAGTAATTACTCTAAAAACTACAGTTCATTATAGACAACATGTGCATGAGCTTCATATTTTTTATTTTACTTAAAATTTTTTTTTATTGTTATTGATTGGGAAATATAAGCATTGATGTTTCTTTCTGTACCACTAGAGGCCATCATATGCTTTCTTAAACAAATAAGTGCATATGCAAATAAAATCTTAATTTGAAAGGCACTTATAACTAGTCTAGAAAAATTCACATGTTATATAATAGAGTAGACACCATATGGAGTCTGGGTGGTTTGCTCTCCTTTACTGGATTATTCAACATACTAGGATAGATTGGTAGCTATAACTGAAGGCAACTTGATTTTCTCGTAGTTGCTCTTGTTATAGCAAATACAAAGAAATAAATAAAAGTAAAAATAAGATGTATTTCCAAGTTCACCAAAAATTTTGTCATGTAAATTATTTTGTTGCTTTCTTTGTAATATATTGAAGGGTAAGATGCCAATCAAGTAAATGAAAACATTACATTCTTGAAATATATTAGGTATTTATAACCTGAAGTAAGATAACCACAAATTGATGGCATTTATTTTTCTTAGGAACAACTGCGTGAGCTATATTTAAAGAAATACATAATAATTTCATGCATATGTAAAAAAAGAAGTAGAAAACACTGACATATTTCCAAAAGTTAGCATGTGGCTTTATCATAAAACTTCCATCTTATTTTAATTTTAGTGAACTTAGCTTTTATGGTTTGCGTAGTAGTCCCCAAGCTGTTCTGCAGTTGGAGCATAGAATCAAAGAGTTTTTGTTATTACGTCTTTATCATTCAGTGACCATTACAAGTTAATCTAAAAGGTGTTTACATTAATTAATTATTACTGTAATTTACATTATAGATTTATATTATGATGTTACATATTTCCATACACAGTAATGGAAAAATAACTTCATTAAAGCAATATCCACCATATTAGAATGTAAATGGAGCATATTTGAAGATTAGGTATGAGAAACTCTAAAATAATACTTGCAATAATTAAGACTATACTTTGAAGATTATTTAAAATACTGTTTGCCAAAGCATGAAATATCATTTGAAATCATGCTATTATTTTTAGAAATTAATGAGCAGAGGTATATCATAATGACCCTGATTAAATGATACAGAAAATTTAATCTCCACCATAACAATTTTACATATCATTGTATGTAGAACCACCAATGTGAAATATCATTACAGCCCTCTTAGATGATTATAGGAGAAGCAGGAGCTTTTCGGAGCACTAAAGACTTGCTCTTTAGTTCAGGAAATAGAAGCAAACCTTTTATAGTAACAGCTGAATCACATGTTCTTGGGGTCCAGCACTTTAATTTTTGGATGATTACTAAACAAAGTAAAACATAATTCAAGGAAGTTGAGTGTGATAATATGATGTATTTCTGTTTATGTAATTACTATTTCCAGTGAACTTTAATTTGATTTGCAAAATGTTTCTTCTAGTGTCACATTGCTAAATACTATAAAACAAACTGGTCTTGGTTAATAAAATCTAAATTTTATCCTTTACTTTCATTAAAATATTAACCAAGTGTTATGTAGTATGGTATAAAATAAGTGTGGTCTCTCTTATTTAAGATCTTTGATTTAGAATAGACATTTTCTAAATTAAGGTAGTTTCTTTATAAATCTATATATGCAGATTTTTAAAGTACCATCTATAAGGGCACAGTCCTAACTTTTTAAACATACCATCTATAAGGGCACAGTCCTAACTTTATATTTTACTACTTTATATTTTACTTATGAAGACTGTGGATACATATAATCTTTGAAGACTTAAAAATAATACTGTGCATGGTGTAATATTAAGGGGAATTTTAATCTTGGAAAATGGGATATCTTGTTCTATGTGTCAGCATTAGCTCATCCACTTTATTTTTTAACTATGGTCTTTAGTTTTCTTGCTAAATAATCTAAATCATCTTAATGGGTATTCTCCTTGCGAAACTAATAACTAAGACTTTCAACAACCTAATCAAACCAGACCCCCCCGCCCCCCAAAAAAAAATGACAAACAATACAGCTGGGATTAAAGAACCAAGAGAAAAAAAAAAACTATATTTAATCAAGTCTTTCAATGAAAAAAAATTATATCAATTAAAATAAAATTCTTAAATATTTTAAAACCAGAAAAGAGAGGATGAATCTTGTCTATATGAATTGCCAGGTTACTAAATACAGAAGCTGACTCACTCAGTCAAGTCAGCAAATAAACATTCATTGCACCCAACATTGATTGGTTCATCAAATTATTTTATCTTTTGTTATTATTTGCAATATGAATAGTATATCTTCATGTGTCCCTTTATTATGTAGTAAGCAGGTATAAATATTTTGCTCTGCCAGCTTTGTGTGTTCAGAGAAATATTTTAACTACTGACCTATGTGATCAAGGTACCTATGGAACTCTCATGTATCAGTCTGTTCTCACGTTGCCATGAATAATTACCACAGACTGGATAATTTATGAAGAAAAAAGACCTCAGGAAACTGAGGTCCTTCAATCATAATTGAAGGCATTGCTTCGCAGGGAGCCAGAAGAGAGAATGCATGCAAGCAGGGTAATGCCAGATGCTTATAAAACCATCAGTTTTCATGAGATTCATTCATTATAATGAGAAGAGTGCCAGGGAATGACCCCATGATCTAATCACCTCCCATGAGGTCCCTTTCCCAATACATTGGGAATACAATTTAAGTTAAGATTTGAGTGGGGACACAGAGCCAGACCATAACATTCAGCCCCTGACCACTCCCAAATCTTGTATTCCTCATATTTTAAAACACAATTATGCTTAGCTGTTTCCACAGATCCTCTGAAATCTGTGTGGAGATTCCCTGACCTCAATTATTGAATTTTGTGCATTTGAGGACCCAACACCGTGTGGAAGCTGCCAAAGCTTGGGGCTTGCACCCTCTGAAGCAACTGCTCGAGCTGTACCTTGGCCCCTTTTAGACACAGCTGTAACTGAAGCAGCTGGGTCATAGGACACCATGTCCCAAAACTGCAAAGAGCAAGGGGAACTCTGGGCTCAGCCCATGAAAGTATTTTTCTCTCCTAGGCCCCTGGGCCTCTGTTGGAAGGGGCTGACATGAATATCTCTGACATGCCCTAAAGACATTTTCCCCATTGTCCTGGTGAATAGCAGTCAGCTCCCCATTATTTATGCAAATTTCTGCAGCCAGCTTGATTTTCTCCTGAGAAAATGGGTATTTCTTTCCTACCTCATGGTTAGGCTGTAAATTTTTCAAACTTTTATGCTCTGCTTCCTCTTGAATGCTTTGCCACTATTTCTATGTCTTATATCAGGTATCCTAAATCATCTCTCTCAAGTTCAAAGTTCAACAGATCTCTAGGGCAGGGGCAAAATACTGTCAGTCTCATTGCTGAAATATAACAAGAATCATATTTATTCTAGTTTCCAACAAGTAAGTTCCTTATCTCCATCTGAGACCACCTCAGCCTGGATTTCCTTGTCCGTATCACTATCAGCAATTTGATCAAAACCACTTAACAAGTCTCTAGGAAGTTCCAAACTTTCCCACACTTTCCTGCCTTCTTCTGAGCCCTCCAAAATGTTTCACGTCTTTCTGTTACTGAGTTCCAAATTTGCCTATACATTTTTGGGTATCTTTACAGCAGCACCCCACTCCTGGTACCAATTTACTGTATTAGTCCATTCTCACACTGCTATGAGGAACTACCAAGACTGGGTAATTTATTTTTTAAAAAAGAGTTTTAATTGACTCACAGTTCAGCATGGCTGGGGAGGCCTCAGGAAACATACTATCACAATGGAATGCATCTCTTCAGAGGGCAGCAGGAGAGAGAATGAGTGCAAGTAGAGGAAATGCCAGACATTTATAAAACCAACAGAGCTCGTGGGACTCACTCATGATCACGAGAACAGTATGGGGGGACCACTCCCATAATCTAATCACCTCACAAAAAATCCCTTTCCCAAAAGATGGTGATTACAATTCAGATTACAATTCAAAATGAGATTTGGTGCAAATATTTTGCTCTGCAAACTTGTGTGTTTAGAGAAATAGTATAAGTACCGACCTATGTGATCAACAATCTTATGGAACTCTCATATTTATTCTATGAGTCAGGATACAAATTGTTAATTTCCGGAAGTCTCTGCCCTTTCCACACCAACCTTGTTAGCTCTATGCAAAGATTGGATAAATTGTTTACTTGAAACTCAGCTTTTGAGAAAATTTCATATAATTTCTTCCCTTAATATTACAATATGTCTAATTTTTTTCAGGTGGCTTATCTAAAATATAATACAAAAGTCAAAAGTAGCATTAGTTAATTAAAAATATCTGATAGCAAAGGCCCTAATTTTTCCCACTATCTTCAGCCATTTATTTAATTTTGTGAAGGCAATTTTAAATATTGTTCTGAGTTGAGTAGTCAAATCAGAGCTTAAGATAGATAATACTTTTCATGACACTTCTGTGTTTTCTAATCTAGTCAGGTATAACTCCAGATGGAAAAAGAAATGACCTAGTCACCATCTGCTGCCAGAGCCTTGTCATTCATTGTCTCAGTGGTGGAGTGGTCTATGCTCTTTTATGGATTTGTGTAAATGACAGCAAAGTAACACTTTGAAAATTAATTAACAAGAACATATGGAAGTGGGTGTCAGTTTCATAACATACAAAATGGTTCAATTTTATAAAATCCTTCATCTAAATATTTCTTTTCCTGCAGATAATCATCTAAAATCATTTGGAAACTTGAAGGAAAGTATGCTTTAGTGATTCTGACTTACTAATTATAATACAGGATAATAAATCTACATGAAATTATTTTATATCTTAGAAATTATATAGGAAATAATTATAAGACAGAAGATTTCATCTTGAATTACTCAGATTTCCTTCCAATTTTCACATTAATCTTTTTTTTTTTCATGGAACACAATATAGATTAAACATTGGTTTTGTTTCTTTTCAATTAAGCAAAACAGTTAGACTTAATAAAATGAAGCAATTTATGTTAGTGATATCACCATGAGATATTTTTACAGCTACATGATTCCAAATACATTCATGCACTGCTTAACAATGGCAATACATACTGTGAAATGTGTTGTGATATGATTTCATCACATGTGAACATTATTTGGTGTACATACACAAATCTAGATAGTATAGCTTACTACCCATGAAGGCTATATGGTATAGCCTATGCTGTTAGGCTACAAACCTGTACAAAATGTTACTATACAGTCTATGCTATTAGGCTACAAACCTGTATGGCATGTTACTGTACCGAATCCCTAGGCAATTATAACACAATGGCAACTGTATATCTAAGCATATTTAAACATGGGCATGGTAATGTGTTGCACTCTCATGCTATTACAACTACAATGTCACTAGACAATAGGAATATTTCAGCTCCATTATAATCTTATGGGATCACTGTGTTTC
Organism: Rhinopithecus bieti; assembly: GCF_001698545.2. Taxonomy (NCBI): domain Eukaryota; kingdom Metazoa; phylum Chordata; class Mammalia; order Primates; family Cercopithecidae; genus Rhinopithecus; species Rhinopithecus bieti. The sequence goes on along the minus strand of NW_016803660.1, from coordinate 307,356 downwards.
TGTGTTCTGGCCCATCAACCAAAATGTCATTATGAAGCACAATATGTAACTTATTTGATTATATTTTTATTTTGGCTGGATATTTATTACTAAAATTGGTAAATTCATGAAAGAAAGCATTCATTAAGGTTACAAAATTATTTCACCTCTATTACAGTTTGATCTAAACCTTCCTTTGAGCACATCGTGGAACTTATTAACATTCTACCTTTGCAAGAACTTAAAATGTCCCTAAGATGACCTATAGCAAGCTTTATGGCAGGAACTGCACTAACACAAAATTATTTTCAGAGGGATTTTAACATACTTACAGCTCAAATATTATATTTTAAATGAGAGATTAATAAAATATTTATTTTCGATATATTTACTAGCTTCCTTTTATCTTTGTGTAGTAATGAAAATATATTATTTTAATATGTTTTTAATACTATTTCAAATTTCCAGGTTTTATGAATGCATTAGTCAGCTTGGGGTGCTATAACAGACTACAATAGGCAAGGTGGCTTAGAACACAGAAATTTATTTTCTCACAGTTCTGGAAGCTTAAGGTGCCAGCACAGTGTGTTTCTAATGAAGGCGCTTTTCCTGTCTCGCAGAGAGCTATCTTTTCACTGGGTTTTCACATGGCCTGTCTTCAGTGTGAGTGTGTCCTTGAGAGAGAGGGGGGGATCTCTGGTGTTTTCTCTTAGAAAGATACATGTTGTATTGCATCAGAGCCCTGTCATTATTTAACTTTAGTTTATTCTTATCCCAAAGAGAGCTACACTGAGAGTTAGGATTTGAACATTTGAATTTTGAGGGAACACATATATTCAATCCATAACATTGTAGAAAATTTTCAGTTATAACATTTTTTTCTCATCTTTTTAAAATGTAGCCATTAGAACTATTGTTCTGCAAAGGTTGTGTCTCTTGTGAAATAAGAAATATTTCAAAAGTCACTGAATTTAAATATCATGTTTGAAGAGAGTCCCAAATACGTAGACTGTGTTTTATGGATTAGAATTGGTTTGGTGATTTCTTCAGTTCCATCTGAAATTTGATAGCTACAAAAGCAAATGCAAAATATCAGGAAAGACATTTTTTTGTAGGAAATAGATACCACCTCATTGCCAGAAGTTACCAAAATTGTGATTAATTTCAAATTATTTAACGTGAGCATTTTTGTTCAGTATGCTATGTTATATGTACAATAATACTATTATTTCATATACATTACACACATATTTCTCATTTTATTAAAAAATATAACTATTGCTAACTTACTGGCTGAAATACAGCAATCTGGAACTCATTTCACATATTCAAAAGAAAATCTCCAAAAATAGTTTCATTCTTGGCTAAGTGACACAGGGAGCCTTTGTCATAGGCCCAGTACCATAAACACATCCTGTGAGAAAGAAGATGTATATATGTATGTATATATGTAACAGTATGGAAATACAGGTTTTAATGTTAAGAGCATACATTATTGAAGACATTTTCCAAGAAGAGTATTTTTAAAAGATGATGGGACAAAGCTATTGCAGGGGAAAGCCACTTGAAATTCTAAAGCTGTGATAACAAGCCCTGGAGGAATTTGTTTGTCCTAGAGTGAGCATATATGCAGAGACTTGGAGTTTATAATTTCAGCAGGCAGTCAGATAATACATACATCACTCTACATTTGAGATGCATGCAGCTACTTTCCCAGTCTCTTGTCTCAAACCTAAAACCTTCCTATTTATGCCTGGAGCTCATGGTATCCAATCTTGAATCCCATAAAACTACCCCAATGAAGGACCAAAACACCCAAAAGAATATATACACTCATCAGAGTAGAAATAGTTATAAAATTATTGTATTTTTGTTGCTGTTACCTGATTTATTTCAACATTTTTTTTTTCTGGTAGCAAGTATTTTAGAAAGGATATTATAAGAAAATATACCAGTTTTTACTATGTAGACCTTGAGAAATTTCATCTTCTCTTTCACTGTCTCCACTCATATCTCCTCCAAAAGTTTTGATTCACCAAATATTTCTGCTGTGTAGTTTAAACTCTTTTTTTCAAAATTAACTTAATTGTTTAATATAATTTTAGATTAACAGACAATTTAACATATAGTAGAGAGTGTTTCCATCTATTCCACACTCAGTTTCTCCTATTGTTAACATCTTATATTATTATGGTATATTTGTTTCAGTTATTGAAACAATATTGATGTATTCTTGACTAGAGTCTATTCTTTATTTAGACTTTCTGAATTTTTAACTTAATATTCTGATTCTGTTCCAGGATCCCATCCATAATATCACCTTATGTTTATTAATTATATCTCAAGTTAACCACTGTTGGCTGTGACAGTTCCTTAGACTTAACCTGGCTTTGATAATCTTGACAGTATTTAAGAGTACTGGTCAGATATTTTGTAGGATGATGGCATATTAGAATTTGTCTGATAGTTTTTCATGTTTAGACTGGAGTTATGGGTCTTTAAGAGAAGAAATAAATAGATAACATCACATTTTCATTATATAGCATCCAACATTAATGCTATCAACGTAATTTTTACTATTCATGTTGACCTGGACGACCAGGCTGAGGTGGTATTTAACACATTTCTCCACTGTGAAATTACCGTGGAATACAGTTACTCCACATTTGCCACAGGAAAGTTAATATTCCTGTTTATATGCTCTACGCATGGGGAGGAAGTCATTATGTGTAGCCCATATATAAGGGATGGAAATTTATGCTCTACCTCCTTAAAGGTGGGGTATCTGCATAAATACTCATAACTTTTCTTCATGGGAAATTTGTCTCTTCTCTTTGATGTACTTATTTATTCAATCATTTATTTATATCATTATAGACTCATGGATATTCATTGTATGGTTTAGGGAATAAACCAATACTAATTCATTTATTTAGTTCCTCCTACTGTTCCAACTTTGGCCATTAAGAACTCTTTCAGTTGTCTGTTTTATGATCCTTTGACACAACCCCATCAATGTAGAATAATTACGAGCTCTCAGTGATATAAAGAAATTATTAAATAAAAATAAGTAGGGGATAAGAGACAAATCTCTCGGTTAAAAGAATTCCAAGTAATTTATGTAGATTCCCTACTCTCAAGGAGATGGAGTAAAAGTTCCCAATTCTTAAGTATGAACTGTATGTAATAACTACCTTCCAAAGAGTAGACCTCAGAAAGGTTCTGGGTAGGAGGAGAATAAACGTACATGAGGAAACCTGAAAAACGCTACCTTAGCCAGATGATTTAGGTCAACATCAATAGTAATTAAGCATGTTGATAGTATATATTCTTGATATTATGTGTTGATAATCATACTTTATCTCTGAAATCATCCTCTCCCAAAAAATCTGTAACCCTCATGTCTAAACATGAGAAAAACCTCAGACAAATTCTAGTAGAGGGGCATTCTACAAAAAAAATACTTGATTAGTGCTCCTCAAACTGTGAAGATCATCAAATACAAGGCAAGGTTGAGAAACTATCACAGCCTAGAGTTGCTAGGTCAAGCAGATATGATGACTACATTAAATTCAGTATGGTATGTTGCATGAGGACTTGGAATATAAAAAGGACATTAAGGAAAAACTAAGTATAATTTTAGTTAATAATAATATAACAGTATTATTTTATTAATTATAACAAAGGGCTTTCTTAATGTAAGATGTTAATAACAGAAAAATCAGACAGGATATATGAGAACTTCACTCATCAAATTTTGTTTTCTATAAATCTAAAATGTTCTAAAATAAAGTTGTTGTGAAAACAATGTTATCTGATCATAATAGAATTAAATAGAAAGCAGCAACAGAAAGATATCTGAAAATTCCTCAAATATTTAAAATTTGACAACAAAATTCTAAATATCCTATGAATGAAAGAGAAAATCTCAAGGGAAATTAAAATATATGATAAATTGCAAAAATATAAAATTCAGTGTATAAAAAAATTGCAGAAAGCAGCTAAAGCGTTCCACAGAGGAGAATTTACAGTATCCAATGTTTATATTAGAGATTAAAAACTGAATCATATCAATAATCTAAGCTTTCAATGTAATATTTTTAAAGAGCAAAATAAATGCCAAACAAGCAGAATAGTAAGAATCTGTAATACTCAAGACAGAAAAATAATAGAGTAAAACAATAAAACAGAAAGCTAGGTTTTGAAAGAATCAATAGTGTTCATAAATCTACTGAGGCTGAAAAAGAAAAAAATAGAAGACACAAATTATCAAAGTCAGCAATAAAAAGTGAGGTGACTATGTTTTTTGTCTTGTTTTGAAAGTCTGTTTTGAACACCTAATTAAGCGAATGTACCAACCACTTCCTTTTGGGCTCTCATACTCTGTGACCACAGTCTACCTACACTAATCACCCTGGAGCCAGATGATTAGCCATGCTGCTTAATTCCCATGTATTTGTATTTTGTTGTCATTATTTTCTGGCTTTATTCTACTATAGACTGAGAAGATACTTGACATAATTTTAATTTTTAAAAATTCATGGCCCGGCGCAATGGCTCACGCTTGTAATCCCAGAACTTTAAGAGTCGGAGTCGGGCAGATCACGAGGTCAGGGAATCCAGACCATCCTGGCTAACACCGTGAAACCCCATCCCTACTAAAAGTACAAAAAGATTAGCCGGGCGTAGTGTTGGGCGCCTGTAGTCCCAGCTACTAGGGAGGCTGCGGCAGGAGAATGATGTGAACCGAGGAAGCCAAGCTTGCGGTGAGGTGAGATCGCGCCACTGCACTCCAGCCTGGGCGACAGAGTGACAGAGTGAGAGACTCTGTCTCAAAAAAAAAAAAAAAAAAAAAAAAAAAAAAAAAAAAAAAAAAATCATAAGACCATAAGACTTTTGTGTTTCCTAACACATGGCCTATATTGGAGAATGTTTCATGTGCTGATGAAAAGGATGTATATTCTGTAGTTGTTGGGTCGAATGTTCTCTAAATATCTGTTAAGTCTATTTGGTCTAAAGTCAAATTTAAATCCAATGTTTCCTTGTTAATTTTCTGTGTCAATCATCTATTTAGTGCTTTGAGTTGGAGTTTCCACTATTATAGTATTGCTGCCTATTTTTTTTTTTTTAAGTCTAGTAATATTTGTTGTAAATTTGGGTGCTCTGCTGTTGGCTGCATATGTATTTAGGATTGTTAATCTCTTACTGAGTTGATAGCTTTACCATTATAAAATGACCAACGTTTTGACTGTTTTGATTTAAAGTGAGTTTTATGTAAGTATAACTAATTCTGCTCACTTATGGTTCCCATTTACATGGAATATATGTTTCCGTTTCATTATTTTCAGTCTATATGTGTCTTTACAGCTAAGGTGAGTTTTTTGTACATAACATAGAGTTGAATCGAGTTTTAGAATCCATTATGCCAATCTATGTCTTTTAAGTGGAGCATTTAATTCATTTACATTCAAGGTTAATATTGATATGTGAGGCTTTGTTCCTGCCATCTTGTTGTTTTCAAGTTATTTCATAAATTATTTCTCTTTCCTTTTCTGTGTATGTCTTTGTAAAACAATGAAATTCTGTATTGGCATTTGATTTCTTATTCTTACTCCTTTGTGTGACTGTTTGATATAAACTGTGTGTTTATATACATCCATGTGTTTTCATGATGGTGATTATTAACCTTTCATTTCCTTGTTTCCACGTTTAGTATCCCGTGAGCATTTCCTGTAGGACTAATCCAGTAGTGACAAATTTCCTTAGTGTTTGTTTGTCTAGGAAGAATTTTATTTATACTTCATTTATGAAGCTTATACAAAATTTTTGACTCACAGTTATTTTCATTCAGAACTTTGAAAATGTCATCTAATTGTCTTTTGTCCTGTATGGTTTTTACTGAGAATTCTGCTATTAGTTTGATGGGGTTTCCTTCATAGGTGACTAAGTATTTTTCTCTAGTTAATTTTAAAATTTATTCTATGCAGTTTGACTTTAGATATCCTGAATATAAGACATTTCTGTGAGATAATTTTTGCAATTTTTTAACCTAGGGATCACTGGGACTTCTATGCCTGGATGTTTAATCTTTTTGATAAATTTAGGAAATTTTGATAAACTATTTTTTAAAATATGTTTTCTAAACTTACTAATTTATCTTTCCCCTCAGGAATACCAACAATTCGTGTTTGGTGACATGATTAGTCTCAGATCTGTTGAAGCTTTTGTTCATTCTTTCTTATTCTGTTTTCCTTATTTTTTGTCTGACTAATTTCAAAAGAGCTGTCTTCAATTTCTGAGATTAGTTTTTTTGTGCTTTGTCTACTTGGTCTAGTCTATTCTTGAAGCTTTAAAATGTATTTTGTATTTCCTTTAATACTTTTTATTGCCAGGATTTCTACTTTGTTTTTTAAGATGTCTATCTCCTTGGTAAATTTCTCGTGTTTAGGGTTAGATTAATTTTCTGATTTCTTTGAACTGGCTTTGAAGTTTCACTTGCATTAAGTTTTTTTTTTTTTTTTTTTGAGACAGAGTCTTACTCGGTTGCCCAGGCAGGCTGAAGTGCAGCAACATGATCCAGCTCACTGCAACCTCTGACTCCCGGGTTCAAGCAATTCTCCTACCTCAGCCTCCTAAGTAGAATAGCTGGAATTACAGGCATGTGCCAACACACCTGGTTAATCTTTATATCTTTAGTGGAGACAAGGTTTCACCACATTGGCCAGGCTGGTCTCAAACTCTTGACCTCAGGTGATCCACCCACTTTGGCCTCCAAAAGTGCTGGTATTACAGGTGTGAGCCACCATCTCCAGTCACATTGAGTTTCTTTATAATCAGTGTTTTGATATCTTTTTCTGGAATTTTGAGGAATTCTTTTAGATTAGGATCTGTTGCTTAACAATTGCTTTGGTACTTTGGTTGTGTCATAGTTTCCTGTTTCCTGGCCCTTACATTGTTTTTTGCATGTGTGTCAGTCCAAACTCAGGCCCAGGGTGGGACACAGCCCAGGTCCAAATGGAGCCTTGGACCTGGGACCAGAAAGAGCAGGGCACCCCGCAGGCAAGCAGGATGAGTATAAAGTTGTGGGGAATACAATCTGCTCATGAAAAGATACTTTTAAGAAAATGAAAATAAAAGGACTGAGTGAAATTATTTGCAAAATACTTATCTGATAAAGAAATTGTAACCATAATATAAAAGGACCCTCAAAACACAGATATAAGCAACTCAGTAAAAGAATAGGTGAAAGTTGTGAACAGGCATATCTATGAAAGACTATCTATGGATGGCAATTAAATATATTAACAGATGTTCAACATTATTACTTGTTGGGAAAATAAAAATTTGAATTCCCCTAAAATACTACTGTTAAGATGAAAGAAATATGTATACAATATATGTATATATGAGTGCATATGCACTAATCTTTAATAAACCCAATTGCTAGGTTTTTTGTTTATACAAAAACTGCATGTGCAATCTAATAGCATTGTTATTTACAGTTTCCTCAAACAGAAAACAAATTTCTTTCAATTTGTGAATAATTAAAAATCTGTGGTATATAATAGAATACAACTTAGCAATTAAAAGAAACCAACTTGATTCAAACAACATAAATAAATCTCAAATGTAGTAAACTAAGTAAATCTCACAAAATTACTTAGCATATAATTATATTTCCATGACATACTGGAAGGGGAAAAATTATATGTAAAGATAGGGTGGTGGTTACCACCAGTGGGGCATGAGCAGAGAGTTTTGATTACAGTCAGCATGTGAGAGTCTTTGGGAGTGATGAAGGTGGTCTTCACCATTTCCAAAATGATGGGAATAATAACATGAGTTGTTAAAATTTTAAGAAATATACATTTAAAAGACTGAACTCTATTGTATGTTTTCTTTTTGAAGTTTTATGCCATCGAAATGATGAACATTATAATAAATAGTGAGTGTAAAACTGCTACAAAGTACATTTTGCTGAGAGAAATATATTTCTTTGCGATATAGTGGAAAGATTTGCAGTGTTAGAGACCTTTAGCTTACATACATAGCAACTGGAAATGCTGGCTGTTACACTATTAACTAATGACCCAGGTATTCAATGCCTGACCTAAATCCTTTAATAAGCACCGACAATAATAATAGATAAATGACCTTTTCAATGCTGGACACTCTGGCAATATACAAAGAGTGAAAATATAACAAAATATATAAGTATCTGATTCAATTCATGATAATTTCATGAAACTCACCTTATTTATTCATGTGTGATAATGTAATCATAATCTAATATAAAAGGCTTATTTTGCTGAGATTTTAACAGCAAGTTTTAAATTATAAAATAATCTATTATTTTATCTGTGTTAAGTTTATCTTATATTAGCTCTTTTCACATTGTAAAACTTAATATATATAGTTTACATAATTCCTCTTTATGTGTATAATATACATTTTTATTTTCAAAGCCAACCTCACACCTTTTGCCAACAAATCAATGTTAAGAAACACTTCAAATTTATGAATTATTTTGGTTAATGTCTTTGTTTTACTCCAATATCATGATTCCAATGATAAAATTACTTAGCTGAAGTTATTTAATGACTCTATGTCCTTAAAAAAAATTTGACATTATAATTATAATATTATGAGTATGATGTATGAGTGCCAGAAAAAATAATTGAATTTTAAAAGGACTATTACTGATATGATAAAATATAAAAGAAAATCTACCTGAAATACACAGTTCTCCTGTGAAATTATTGCGCAATTATCTTATAATAAAAAGACATTTTGAGGTTAAACTATTAAATTTTATCTTTTTTTTCTCTTTATTGATCTTTCAAGCTTAAAAGCTTCTTTAACATTCATGGTGGCAAAATAAAATTATTTTGAAAGAAGCTCAATGTCATTTTTAGCTAAAATAATATTTATTTGAGTTTAATAAAGTTGCTTAGAATGCTCCAAAATTATAAAGGAATGCCATTTAATATTCAGATAATCTTTAAAGTGTAAGTTATATGAGATTTGCAAAAATTAACTTTGTAATTACTGTGTGCCACAAAGACAACATGATGGGCATTTTCCAACTGAATGAAGCACTTTTAGAAACGAACCACTGGCATAGGGGAGAATATCAGTAGATTTATATTATATATATAAAATAGATATACATTGTATATATGTAATTATATAATAGATATACATAATATAATTATATATTAATGTGTATATTATTATATATAATTTTTGTCATCTCCATCTTTTGCTTATAAATGCATCAGAAAATAAATATGCCAGACTTTTGTGAAAAGTTCATACCTTTTTTTCATTATCTGATTGGATATTCAACTGAAATATCTACATTAACTTTTAGAATAATGTTTGCTTTATTCTACAACTAGCTTAATTTCCCTTTTGAACTTTATTTTATTTTCAGTTGAATTGTGACGTTAAGAGATCTCTAAACACAATTTTTGTATTGATTAGTGTATTATTTATTAAGTCAATACAAATAACAATTGCAAATTGATAAGCTGTTGCTTATTATTGGAATAAACTTAAAGGAACAAAATATAATTTTAAAATGTACATTTAAGTTTTTGATTTTAATACATTTTTATATTTTACTACTTTTCCCAGACCACTATGCAATAATTATTTTCCAAGTGTCATAAGAGCTATTTTTTCCTTTAAGATCTTTATTTCTAACCTTATAACCTTGCATATTACAATGAGACCTCTAGTACTATAACAGAAAAATAATATATATTTCAAAAAATGATAACGGAAAGCAATTTAAATTTAGCTATGGAAGCAAAATAAACATGATATATCATCATTTTGGAGTATTCTAACTTATTTTTTTCATTTTACTTTACATGTTTTGAAACATCTGTAAAGAAAGAATTCACTATTACATAGTCTTATTATCCACTACCCCTAAACAACAAGTTGGCCTTTATATTTTAGTAATGGTTATTAATGTAGATAATACATTTAACCTTCAATTAAATATTTTGATATGAGCTTTGTGGGTGCTTTTAGTGATCCTCAAATTATGTAGCAAAGTGTCACAAGGATTCAGTTGAGATGCTGATATACATTTATCATAAGAATATCTCACTTAATGTTATTCTGTACCGGCTCACATCAGAAAAATCCAAGTGCACTAACATCCTCCACTAAATGCTCTGCTCATTTCTGGAACAGAATGACATCCCTAATTCAAGAGGATTACCAAATGAATCAAATTTTAATTCCTCAGACCTTTTCCCTTACTCCCTGCAATTTACAGACTTAAACTTCCTTAACTGGTATATTAATGTTTAAGGTGTGTGGTTCAAAATTGAGAAGGAATGGGGTTTAGAATAGGTACATAATATTATTTATCACCACCAAAACTGTCTTATTTCTTGTGCAAAAAGGACTGCTAACTCATCATTTTATTCTGAAGTCCACAGGATGCTGGAAAAAAAAAAATGCATTCAAAGTAAGAATTTTTTTTTTTCTTTTTTTTCTTTTTTTAGACAGTCTTGCTCTGTCGCCCAGGCTGGAGTGCAGTGGTGCGATCTCCGCTCACTGCAAGCTCCGCCTGCCGATTCACGCCATTCTCCTGCCTCAGCCTCCCGAGTAGCTGGGACTACAGGCACCCGCCACCACGCCTGGCTAATTTTTGTATTTTTAGTAGAGACGGGGTTTCACCGTGTTAGAAAGGATGATCCCAATCTCCTAATCTCGTGATCCACCCACCTAGGCCTCCCAAAATGCTGGGATTACCGGTGTGAGCCAACGCGCCTGGCCAAAGTAAGATTACATTTAAAAAGGGAGTTTAGGGGGAGATAGGTGATGTTTTCTATTTCATGTTTGTGATCATATGTATGTTCTCAGTGTGTGTTCTTTCTTCATTTTGTACAATAAAATTCATTTATCACTGAAGCAGGATTTCTTCCACCAGGCAATAATTACCTTTAGGGATGTTGTCTTTGGAAAACAGTTACATAATGCATAGAACAAACCGTAGAATTAACTAATGTAAAAACGTTTTCTCCTTTCTAAATTCCTCCATTTTTTGAATAAGGCCTAACAGATGCAAAGTTGCAATGAGATGTTCCTCAAATAGAAATATGCAAAACTCTGAAACTGAAACAAGAATTCATCTACTTAGAGGAACTCTTTTAATATTTAGGGTTTAAATTGTGTTGTTTGGGGTGGGTCCCTTCAGAGCTTCCATTAGTTGTACCAGGAGTCATCATCTGCAAAGTCAGAAAACACGAGTTAAGGAATGGGATTTACTGAGACATAAGAAAATTCAGGAGGACAGAATCAGCAAGACAAAGAATCATGTAGTTCCTAATTCTCCACATCTTCCAATGGAATGTTGTGTCAGTGCGAAGGGCCCAGCTGCAGTGGGCTATGGTTTGGTTCCACCGGAGGGAGCTGACATCATGCCCTGTGTCTCCCTTCTTAGAGTGTGAAAAAAATAGCCTGTGTTTCTGCTTGGTGCCAGTTAGTCTGAAGTATGTGCTATTTACAGGAGTTGCTTTGGAACTTTGGCTCCAATGCATCTAAGGAATTAGGACCTACCTGTGGTGCCTGTGGAGTGTCACAGTTCAATTTTACGCCCTTACTTGCTGGTGGTGGTGAGTCACAGATTGAAAGATTTAGTACTGTCCATACCACTTCAGGTCATTCTTAGACAATTCTGCTCCTAGCATAATTAATATTTTTTCTTATGCGATTATTTAATGCAAGGCACATATACCAAATTGGAATTTCCGGAGCCTTTTTCTATGACTGCCTAAATTTTAGTTAAAATATGATGATTCATGAGTAGCAGCATTGCAGTTTTATTCACACTGCAATTCAAAGGGGAAAATAAATTAGAAATTTTATTATTTTTAATACATCTGATCTGCCTGTTGAGCCATCTACTATCACGATTTGTGAAGGAAAAACAAGAACAAATTGAGTCCTAATCTGGGATTAAATATTATTTTGATATAATAATTCATTCTGTTTAGGTTTAAATAAGTGTATTTGAGATATATAACAATTTTTCAGGTATTCCCTCTCCTCTGACATGACATCTGGATATATGGGAAAGGGACATACATGAGCTCTCAACTTTTGAGGGAAGAGTAGAATCTGGCTTTATGAAGGTACACACTGCTGTCTGACAAACTGAGATGTGATTGTTGCAGTAATATACCCAGGTGTTAGGCCATTATCATATATCAATCTTTCGCCAAAGAAATCAGAGCTCTGTGGTTTCCTGTTTTAGTTAGACTTTAATCTGACTGTTAGGGTGCCGCTGCTGTTTCATACCTTAGGTATCACATCTTCCTTCTTTTGCATTTAGCTTATGATCTCACTCTGCTTCCTTGTTCTGCTTCCCCAGGACTGCAGGCCCACTGGGCAGTCCATGAACTGTATCTGCCACCAAGGAGCTAAGGCAGACTGAAGAAAACATGCTGGGCCCACTTTCTGCCTGTTCACATCAACTATGCTATAGCTACCTGGAACCCACCTGCCCAGAAGTCTCCCGGAAGACCCAGTTAAAAGTGACCCTGGAATTCCTCAGTCTTTGAGTTATGCATGGAATATAATTTCATTCCTTCTGTGGCATCAAATACCCTGGGTGGAGCCCCATGTTTTTCATGCTCTTTTCATTCTTAGTATAAACTAAAATCTCCTCTTCTCTTTTGCTGAGAAACACCTAAGCATCATATCTTTTGTGTGTGTGTGTGTGTGTGAGACAGTCTTACTCTGTTACCCAGGCTAGAATGCAGTGGTGTGATCTCGGCTCACTGCAACCTCCACCTCCCGGGTTCAAGTGATTCTCCTGCCTCAGTCTCCCAACTAGCTGGGACTACCTGTGTCTGCCACCACACCTTGCTAATTCTTGTATTTTTAGTAGAGACAGGGTTTCACCATATTGGCCAGGCTGGTCTCAAACTCCTGACCTCCTGATCCATCCACCTCGTCCACCCAAAGTGCTGGGATTACAGGCATGAGCCACTGTGCCCTGCCACATCGTGCCTTCTTTTCCCAACTCTTCCTCATGTTGCCTTTATATACCCATAACAATCTGGAGCATTCTTTTTTGAAAGACTATTCATGAAAAGTTAACTGTTGAAATGTCTTAAAACAAAAAGAAAAAAAATAATAATAAGGAATTGATATGCCTTGGCTCTGTGTCACCACCCAAATCTCATGTTGAATTGTATTCCTCAATGTTGGCAGAGGGACCTGGTGGAAGGTGGTTGGATTGTGGGGGTGGTATCCCCCTTGCTGTTCTCCTGATAATGACTGAATTCTCATAAGAATTGATTGTTTGAAAGTGTGTAGCGCTCCTCCTTTTGCTTGCTCTCTCTCTTCTGCCACCATATGAAGATGTGCTTGCTTCCCCTTCACCTGCTATCATGATTGTAAGTTTCCTGAGACCTCCTCCACCATGCCTCCCTTGGAACTGTAAGTCAATTAAAACCTCTTTTCTTATAAATTACCCAGTTTCCAGTAGTTCTTTATAGCAATGGGAGAACTAACTAATACAGAAGTAAATTTCAACTGTGAATTATTTTTTCCTCTGGCAGACTAGCTCAAGTCAAATATATTTTGTACATTAGCCCAGTAAGATAACTCAGAAAATTCAATCTAGTATAATCATTTTAAGTATAGAAGAAATTAAGACCTAAATACACCAACTTTCTCAAGGAAGTGAGAGAGAGTACTAGAACCCATTTCATCTTCTCTGGTCTTAATATTCTTTCCTGACTCTCAAAAAGCTATAGGATCCTGTATAATATGTAGAGCCCTATCATTATTAAAGCCATGTTGTTATCATCAGTAAACTATAATGGTCAACTTTTAGGAAACATTCCTATATGAAGTTTTAGTTAAATATGTGCACCAAAGGAGGAGCATACAATGTCTGAGCATAGAATTGTCAAATCCATATTTCAGAAAACAGTAACCAAAAAACCTATTCAACACTAGAGAACCAAGCCAATGCAAAAATGAACAGAAAATACATGAAAGAAAATCCATTTTCCCTCATTGAAAAATCAAAATTTTAGAGTCTTCTCTGGTGCAAAAGGCCTGAAAGTATTTCACCATATTAACAAAGTAGATAATGAAAAATATGTGTTTACCTGTAAAATATCAGAAACACAAATGTCAGCATTAGTGCAAAGTAATAAAATTCCAAAAAGATGATGCAGTTTATCAACAGTACATATTTTCTCAGGGTGTCTGTGAAATACAACATGCATTTAAATGTCTATATTTGAGGAATGACCTATCAAATATTTTTAAATCTGATGAAATAAAAGTAAGACATATAAATATTAGTGATAATCTGCATTTTCCTACTTAGACTTATTTTCATTGTTCAACATATTCGTAATTCTCTTATTACAACTAAGACCCATTTAAATCCATAATTGTCTCATTTGAGCTCAGCATGGTTACCATTTAAAAGCTTGTTTTAAAGGTGTCCATACTGCTCTGGTGCATAATAAGCTGTTTGCAATCTTGTGATAACATGATGAGACCCTCACTTGAGCCTAGAATGATTGCATCTTCGCTCAGTATGAATGCTGGATTGATGTTTTGTATTTCATGCTTTGGAAAAAAGAAACAATAAATTAAAATAGCAATTGAAACCCAATATATCATTTCAGATTTCAAACCACAGGTGTTCTATGTGTGTTAACTGTAAAGTGCTAATGAAAGTTTAATTCATGTGGATTAAAAATGATGTAATTAGAATATGTCTTTCATTAGGAAATTATCATTTATGATTGCATAAAATCAAATTGTTTATTTGGTTTTATCT
>NW_016803660.1:278720-289451 GCF_001698545.2 Rhinopithecus bieti | reverse complement strand
GTAACATATGTCATAACAACTTATTTTGAAAATGCTTTTGTTTAAGGATGTCTTCTTACATTAAATGGTTTTACATTTTGAAAATTTAGGTAAATGCCAATTTAAAATTAATTAAATATAAGAAAACTATTAAATGGAATCTGCTTCCTGGTAATTTAGAAAGAGTAAAATTAAAGTGAGCTGTCAGATTAAAATTAGTTCCTTGCAGATTTTACTACTATGTGTCTGACATAATCAAACTATAAAAACAACCTAAATTATTTTATTATTAGTATTAGGCACTTTCAACAGGTCAGATCAATTTACAGTTCTGATTACCATGTTACTTGATCTCTGTTTAGACTTTGGTATTGTCTAGATTTTTTAAATGAGAGATAGTGTGTGATGATCCCAGTGTGTGATGTTCCCCTTCCTGTATCCAAGTGTTCTCATTGTTCAATTCCCACCTATGAGTGAGAACATGCGGTGTTTGGTTTTCTGTTCTGTTATGGCTGCATAGTATTCCATAGTGTACATGTGTCACATTTTCGTTATCCAGTCTATCATTGATGGACATTGGGTTGGTTCCAAGTCTTTGCTATTGTAAATAGTGTCGCAATAAACATGTGTGCATGTGTCTTTATAGTAGAATAATTTATAATCTTTTGGGTATATACCCAGTAATGGGATTGCTGGGTGAAATGGTATTTCTGGTTCTAGATCCTGGAGAAATCGCCACATAGTCTTCCACAATGGTTGAACTAATTTACACTCCCACTAACAGTTTAAAAATGTTCCTATTTCTCCACATCCTCTCCAGCATGTGTTATTTTCTGACTTTTTAATGATTGTCGTTCTAACTGTTGTGAGATGGTATCTCATTGTGGTTTTGATTTGTATTTCTCTAATGATCAGTGATGATGAGCTTTGTTAAAATGTTTGTTGGCTGCATAAATGTCTTCTTTTGAAAATTGTTTGTTCATATCCTTTGCCTACTTTTTGATGAGATTTTTTTCCTTTTAAATTTGTTTAAGTTCCTTGTAGATTCTAAATATTAGCTCTTTGTCAGATGGATAGATTGCCAAAATTGTATCCCATTCTGCAGGTTGCCTGTTTACTCTGATGATAATTTCTTTTGCTGTGCAGAAGTTCTTTAGTTTAATTAGATTCCATTTGTCAATTTTAGCTTTTGTTGTCTTTGTTTCTTGTGTTTTATTCGTGAAGTTTTTGCCTATGCGTGTGTCCTGGATAGTATTGCCTAGGTTTTCTTCTAGCGTTTTTGTGGTTTTTGGTCTTACATTTAAGTCTTTAATCCATCTTGAGTTAATTTTTGTATAAAGTGTAACAAAGCGATCCAGTTTCAGTTTTCTGCATATGGCTAGTCAGGTTTCCTAACACCATTTATTAAATAGGGAATCCTTTCCTCATTGCTTGTTTTTGTCAGGTTTGTCAAATATCAGATGTTTGTAGATGTGTGGTATTATTTCTGAGGCCTCTGTTCTGTTCCATTGGTCTATATATCTGTTTTGGTACCAGTACCATGCTGTTTTTGTTTAGTGTAGCCTTGTAGTATAGTTTGAATTAATAGCCTACCAGCCAAAAAAAGCCCAGGATCAGACAGATTCACAGTCTAATTCCACCAGACCTACAAAGAGGAGCTTGTACCATTCCTTCTGAAACTGTTCCAAACAACAGTAAAAGAGGGACTCCTCCCTAACTCATTTTATGAGACCAGCATCAACCTGACACCAAAACCTGGCAGAGACACAACAACAACAAAAAATGAAATTTCAGGCCAATATCCCTGATGAACACTGATGAGAAAATCCTCAATAAAATACTGGCAAACTGAATCCAACAACATATCAAAAAGCTTATCCACCATGATCAAGTTGGCTTTATCCCTGGGATGCAAGGCTGGTTCAACATATGAAATCAATAAATGTAATCCATCACATAAACAGAACCAATGATAAAAACCACATGATTATCTCAATAGATGCAGAAAAGGCCTTCGATAAAATTCAATATCCCTTCATTCTAAAAATACTCAATAAACTAGGGATTGATGGAACGTATCTCAAAATAATAGCTATTTTGACAAACCCACAGCCAAATTATACTGAATTGTCAAAAGCTGGAAGCATTCCTCTTGAAAACTGGCACAAAACAAGAATGCCCTCTCTCGCCACTCCTATTCAAAATAATATTGGAAGTTCTGGCCAGGGCAATCAGGTAAGAGAAATAAATAAAGGGTATTCAAATAGGAAGAGAGTAAGTTAAAACATCTCTGTTTGCAGATGACATGATTGTACATATAGAAAATCCCATCGTCTCAGCCCAAAATCCCCTTAAGCTGATAAGCAACTTCAGCAGTCTTGGGATACAAAATCAATGTGCAAAATTCACGGGCATTCCTATACACCAATAATAGACAAAGAGCCAAATCATGAGTGAACTCTCATTCACAATTGCTACAAAGAGAATACAATACCCAGGAATACAACTTACAAGGGATGTGAAGGACCTCTTCAAGGACAACTACAAACCACTGCTCAAGGAAATAAGAGAGGGCACAAATAAATGGAAAAACATTTCATGCTCATGTAAAGAATAGATATCGTGAAATGACCTTACTGCCCAGAGTAATTTATAGATTCAATGCCATCCCCATCAAGCTACCATTGACTTTCTCATAGAATTAGAAAAAAAATTACTTTAAATTTCATGTGGACCCCAAAAAGAGCCTGTAAGCACAAAGAACAAAGCTGGAGACATCATGCTATCTTTGTATTCTTACAGATGATGGACATTTGATTATACATATATTTATTTATTTTAAGTTCCCGGATACATGTGCAATATGTGCAGGTTTGTTACATAGGTAAATATGTGCCATGGTGGTTTGCTGCACTTATCAACAACCCATCACCTAGATATTAGTCCAAGCTTGTATTAGTTATTCTTCCTGATGCTCTCCCAACCACCACTGAAAGCCCCAAGAGTGTGATATTCACTGCCATATGTCCACTTGTTCTCATTGTTCAGCTCTCACTTATAAGTGAGAACATGAGTTGTTCCATTTTGTGTTCCTGAATTAGTTTGCTGAGAATAATGGTTTCCAGTATCATCCATGTCCCTGCAAAGGACATAATCTTGTTCTATTTATGGCTGCATAGTATTCCATGGTGTACATGTACCACATTTTCTTTATCTAGTCTATCATTGATAGGTATTGTGATTCTATTATGAATAGAAGAGAAGAAAGGGTATCAGCTGCTCTTTGCACTTCTGGTAGAGTTCAGCTATAAATCCATCTGGTCCTGGGCTTTTTTTGGTTAGTAGTCTATTTATCGCTACCTCAATTTCAGAACTTGTTATTGGTCTATTCAGAGATTCAACTTCTTCCTGGTTCAGTCTTGGGAGAGTGTATGTTTCCAGAAATTTATCCATCTCTTCTAGATTTTCCATAAACACCTCTATGCAAATAAAGTAAACGATATTTTTAAAATGAGTTTCAGATTTCTCAATTATATGTTTCCCCCCTCTGGCAATACAATTGGCACTGTATTAGAATGGGTCTTCTTAGATTTACTGTAATTCTTAGTACTTTAGTCACATAATAATCTCAATTTATGTGGGCAAATTTATGTAGATAAAAAGATTGAGAAACAGTAAGCTGAGTGAACCTACCTACCCATGATACAATAAGAGAAATCTCTCATATAGCGCATTCTTTACTGTGCATTTTCATGTTCTACTTTATTGTCTTCACCAAAGGTCTGACATGACTTTATTTATTTTGATCCATAAAATGATTTATTCTCCCTGGTGATTACCAATTTGAACTGTACTTCCATCAGTTGATTTTCCAGGCTCTCATCTCTACAGTCAATAAACAAAGTCTGAATACAATTTCTTCAAAAATGCACATTCTCATTTAAAACACTATTTGAAGCAGTTGGCAGTTTTACATGCTAAATAGCTCAAGTTTTATGAAATCCTGAACTAGGAGTTAAGATCTCACCAGGAAATAAATGAATACATTATGAACAAATAAAAATAGAGATGCATGTGTTTACATATTAAACAGAAATCCAGCTTTTAATATTATAGCATAAAATTATTATAATACATTAATGTTTTCATCTTCTATCAAATCACATGTTAACATAATTAATATTGACTAGTTGGAAACTGTTTTATGTAAGATTATAAATAAATGTTAATGATAAATAATTAAACAAAGAGATTATTTGGATATTGTAGTTAAACTACTTACCCATGTCAGCTTGAGTTGCAGATCTGACTAAGCCAATTCATTGAATGTTCCCATTAAGTTTTTGGTTTGAATGTGGATTGTAAAAGTTATCAAATGAATTTTGCTTTGTTAATGTTTTGGTTACTAATTGCTACAGAATCAAGTACCCACAAAGTTTTTGAATTAAAATAACAGTCATGTTATATATTGCATAACTTTATGTGTCAGAAAATTGAGCAGAGCTCAGCTGGACAGTTCTATTCCAGGTGGCAAAAGTTAGGTTCACTCAGTGGTATTCATATGGTGTCTGTTTTGGTATGAAGGGTCAAAAACAAAGTAACTTCTATATCTTGATAGCTTGAAATGGATGGTCAAGACTGGATGGGACTCTCTCCTCTGGCTGTAGTCTTGGGGCCTCTCTATGTATTCTTCTTTCAAGGATATTGAGACTTCCTATCAAGTCTCCTGGGGATACAAGAGTGAGTGCTCAGATAGAAACTTCAAGATTCCTATGATCTAGTCTCAGAACATCTTACCTACTACGTTTAGCCATGTTTAGTCCCGATTTAGACCCTGATTCAAGATAAAGGAAGAAATAAACCCTATTTCTTATGAGGAAATTACCTACATGTTTGGGAAGAGAAAGAATTGACAGCAATTCCTTGAAAATATGTTGCTACAGTTATTTACAACAGTAAACTTTTAAGAATCATAACCCACTCAAGTATTTTCAGATTGCACCAAGATTGTCTCATAATATTAATTTTTTGTATGTGAAAGCATGGACATATTTTACCAATTTCATTATATATTCATATACATATTATATTCATCAATTCTGTCAATTAAAAAGTATCACCCCAGAACAGGCTATTAAAATTTACTTCTGAATAATATGCTTAAAATTTGGCCCACATCGCTGGGCGCGGTGGCTCACACCTATAATCCTAGCACTTTGGGAGGCCCAGTGGGGCAGATTGCCTGAGGTCAGGAGTTGGAGACCATCCTGGGCAACACAGTGAAACCTGGTCTCTACTAAAAACACACAAAAAAGTTAGCTGGGTGTGCGGGCAGGCACCTGTAATCCCAGCTACTCAGGAGGCTGAGGGAGGAGAATCACTTGAAACTTGGAGGCAGAGGTTGCAGTGAGCCGAGATCACACTATTGCACTCCAGCCTGGGCAACAAGAATGAAATTCTGTCTGGAAAAAAAAAAAATAAAAAAAAAAAAAAATTGGCCCACGTTAAAAAATAAATTAAATTCTGTATATAATAAATTTCTACTTGCAGCCAAATTTTAGTCTTTATTATCTGATATACTTCTCCATTTCTTGGGGACACAGATGGCTCAAGTTTCAGGAATAAAAATTTGTGATTTTTTTATTTGTCACAAACAAATGCAAGCACATTTGGAATTAAGTCTNATCATGTGATGTTTGGTTTTCTGTTCCTGTGTTTGCTAAGGATGATGGCTTCTAGCATCACCCATGTCCCTGCAAAGGACATAATCTCATTCTTTTTATGACTTCAAAGTATTCCATTCTGTATATGTACCATATTTCTTATCCAATCTATCATTGATGGGCATTTGGGTTGGTTGTAATCTATTGCATAATCAGAACCAATGATAAAACCACATGATTATCTCAATAGATGCAGAAAAGGCCTTCGATAAAATTCAATATCCCTTCATTCTAAAATACTCAATAAACTAGGGATTGATGGAACGTATCTCAAAATAATAGCTATTTTGACAAACCCACAGCCAAATTATACTGAATTGTCAAAAGCTGGAAGCATTCCTCTTGAAAACTGGCACAAAACAAGAATGCCCTCTCTCGCCACTCCTATTCAAAATAATATTGGAAGTTCTGGCCAGGGCAATCAGGTAAGAGAAATAAATAAAGGGTATTCAAATAGGAAGAGAGTAAGTTAAAACATCTCTGTTTGCAGATGACATGATTGTACATATAGAAAATCCCATCGTCTCAGCCCAAAATCCCCTTAAGCTGATAAGCAACTTCAGCAGTCTTGGGATACAAAATCAATGTGCAAAATTCACGGGCATTCCTATACACCAATAATAGACAAAGAGCCAAATCATGAGTGAACTCTCATTCACAATTGCTACAAAGAGAATACAATACCCAGGAATACAACTTACAAGGGATGTGAAGGACCTCTTCAAGGACAACTACAAACCACTGCTCAAGGAAATAAGAGAGGGCACAAATAAATGGAAAACATTTCATGCTCATGTAAAGAATAGATATCGTGAAATGACCTTACTGCCCAGAGTAATTTATAGATTCAATGCCATCCCCATCAAGCTACCATTGACTTTCTCATAGAATTAGAAAAAAAATTACTTTAAATTTCATGTGGACCCCAAAAGAGCCTGTAAGCACAAAGAACAAAGCTGGAGACATCATGCTATCTTTGTATTCTTACAGATGATGGACATTTGATTATACATATATTTATTTATTTTAAGTTCCCGGATACATGTGCAATATGTGCAGGTTTGTTACATAGGTAAATATGTGCCATGGTGGTTTGCTGCACTTATCAACAACCCATCACCTAGATATTAGTCCAAGCTTGTATTAGTTATTCTTCCTGATGCTCTCCCAACCACCACTGAAAGCCCCAAGAGTGTGATATTCACTGCCATATGTCCACTTGTTCTCATTGTTCAGCTCTCACTTATAAGTGAGAACATGAGTTGTTCCATTTTGTGTTCCTGAATTAGTTTGCTGAGAATAATGGTTTCCAGTATCATCCATGTCCCTGCAAAGGACATAATCTTGTTCTATTTATGGCTGCATAGTATTCCATGGTGTACATGTACCACATTTTCTTTATCTAGTCTATCATTGATAGGTATTGTGATTCTATTATGAATAGAAGAGAAGAAAGGGTATCAGCTGCTCTTTGCACTTCTGGTAGAGTTCAGCTATAAATCCATCTGGTCCTGGGCTTTTTTTGGTTAGTAGTCTATTTATCGCTACCTCAATTTCAGAACTTGTTATTGGTCTATTCAGAGATTCAACTTCTTCCTGGTTCAGTCTTGGGAGAGTGTATGTTTCCAGAAATTTATCCATCTCTTCTAGATTTTCCATAAACACCTCTATGCAAATAAAGTAAACGATATTTTAAAATGAGTTTCAGATTTCTCAATTATATGTTTCCCCCCTCTGGCAATACAATTGGCACTGTATTAGAATGGGTCTTCTTAGATTTACTGTAATTCTTAGTACTTTAGTCACATAATAATCTCAATTTATGTGGGCAAATTTATGTAGATAAAAGATTGAGAAACAGTAAGCTGAGTGAACCTACCTACCCATGATACAATAAGAGAAATCTCTCATATAGCGCATTCTTTACTGTGCATTTTCATGTTCTACTTTATTGTCTTCACCAAAGGTCTGACATGACTTTATTTATTTTGATCCATAAAATGATTTATTCTCCCTGGTGATTACCAATTTGAACTGTACTTCCATCAGTTGATTTTCCAGGCTCTCATCTCTACAGTCAATAAACAAAGTCTGAATACAATTTCTTCAAAATGCACATTCTCATTTAAAACACTATTTGAAGCAGTTGGCAGTTTTACATGCTAAATAGCTCAAGTTTTATGAAATCCTGAACTAGGAGTTAAGATCTCACCAGGAAATAAATGAATACATTATGAACAAATAAAATAGAGATGCATGTGTTTACATATTAAACAGAAATCCAGCTTTTAATATTATAGCATAAAATTATTATAATACATTAATGTTTTCATCTTCTATCAAATCACATGTTAACATAATTAATATTGACTAGTTGGAAACTGTTTTATGTAAGATTATAAATAAATGTTAATGATAAATAATTAAACAAAGAGATTATTTGGATATTGTAGTTAAACTACTTACCCATGTCAGCTTGAGTTGCAGATCTGACTAAGCCAATTCATTGAATGTTCCCATTAAGTTTTGGTTTGAATGTGGATTGTAAAAGTTATCAAATGAATTTTGCTTTGTTAATGTTTTGGTTACTAATTGCTACAGAATCAAGTACCCACAAAGTTTTGAATTAAAATAACAGTCATGTTATATATTGCATAACTTTATGTGTCAGAAAATTGAGCAGAGCTCAGCTGGACAGTTCTATTCCAGGTGGCAAAAGTTAGGTTCACTCAGTGGTATTCATATGGTGTCTGTTTTGGTATGAAGGGTCAAAACAAAGTAACTTCTATATCTTGATAGCTTGAAATGGATGGTCAAGACTGGATGGGACTCTCTCCTCTGGCTGTAGTCTTGGGGCCTCTCTATGTATTCTTCTTTCAAGGATATTGAGACTTCCTATCAAGTCTCCTGGGGATACAAGAGTGAGTGCTCAGATAGAAACTTCAAGATTCCTATGATCTAGTCTCAGAACATCTTACCTACTACGTTTAGCCATGTTTAGTCCCGATTTAGACCCTGATTCAAGATAAAGGAAGAAATAAACCCTATTTCTTATGAGGAAATTACCTACATGTTTGGGAAGAGAAAGAATTGACAGCAATTCCTTGAAAATATGTTGCTACAGTTATTTACAACAGTAAACTTTTAAGAATCATAACCCACTCAAGTATTTTCAGATTGCACCAAGATTGTCTCATAATATTAATTTTTTGTATGTGAAAGCATGGACATATTTTACCAATTTCATTATATATTCATATACATATTATATTCATCAATTCTGTCAATTAAAAGTATCACCCCAGAACAGGCTATTAAAATTTACTTCTGAATAATATGCTTAAAATTTGGCCCACATCGCTGGGCGCGGTGGCTCACACCTATAATCCTAGCACTTTGGGAGGCCCAGTGGGGCAGATTGCCTGAGGTCAGGAGTTGGAGACCATCCTGGGCAACACAGTGAAACCTGGTCTCTACTAAAACACACAAAAAAGTTAGCTGGGTGTGCGGGCAGGCACCTGTAATCCCAGCTACTCAGGAGGCTGAGGGAGGAGAATCACTTGAAACTTGGAGGCAGAGGTTGCAGTGAGCCGAGATCACACTATTGCACTCCAGCCTGGGCAACAAGAATGAAATTCTGTCTGGAAAAAAAAAAATAAAAAAAAAAAAAAATTGGCCCACGTTAAAAAATAAATTAAATTCTGTATATAATAAATTTCTACTTGCAGCCAAATTTTAGTCTTTATTATCTGATATACTTCTCCATTTCTTGGGGACACAGATGGCTCAAGTTTCAGGAATAAAATTTGTGATTTTTTTATTTGTCACAAACAAATGCAAGCACATTTGGAATTAAGTCTGGAACAGAAGATATGATTTTTTTTTTTTTTTCTTGCTTTCATCTACAAAATCTAAAATACTTTTGGCCACTGAGAATATGTTGAGGATGGGTATAACATGACTGAAGTGGCTTCTTAAAACTCCTCTTTCTCTATGTTTTTTAAAGAATATATTTTTCCATATTATTAGATTCCATTTGCTACTAAGCTCTTTGGTTCTTTGTTTTCTCCTTTGAGTCCTAGAATTTCTTTTGATTGATATTTTGGATAAACATCCTATTTGAAAGGCTGCTAAAAAGAAAAAAATGCAGGCACATGCCACTTTACATTTAACATAATTTTAATTTTTAGTCAATAAAGGAAAACAAAATATTATTGCACTAATTTGAGTATATTTTTTATCAATAAATTACGTGTGAGGGAAAATGGTGTGCCATGAATAGTTAGCATTGGCATACATTGATCTTGGACTCTAGTTTACGTCAGAGATATGCTGCTTAATAATTTTGAAAATTTACTCTAAATACTAGAATTTTCATATTGTAAAAATGTTAACATCAACAGGATTATTTTAATACAGTATAAATATTTACTCTGATAAATTTCATATGTATCATTACCTTCAGAAGCAATTCAACCTAATATGCTGCTTCTTTTTAAAAACAGTTTAAACAATGACGGACTCAATGTGCAAACATTTTGTATAAAAGTTTTGCATTTATGCTTCTGAGTAAGATTGTCCTTGTCTTATTTTGGCAGCAAGTTTATGTAAGTCTCATGTAAAAAGATGGGAGTTGATTTTTTTTTCCTTTTTGTATTCTCTTTACATATTTATGAAATACTAAATTATTCATATATATATTAGAAGTTTCTAGAATCCCTTCTTAGTCCTAAATTTGATTTGTGAGTCTGAATTATTGATCAATTTTTAAGAAGTGTCTTAATTTTGGGGTTTTATATATCTTCTAAATTTCATCTCAGTAAGATATATTATTAAGAAAATTATTTATTTTATTTATCTTTCCAAAGCATTGAGTTAAAAAAAGAAAATTACAATAATAATTTAAGGATTAATAATAATATATGCAGATAAGATCCCCATCATCGAGCCATCGAGTTGGTAATGTTAAAAGGAGCATTACCAACATTTAGAAAGCTGCTTTTCAGCCCTTCCTTATTCACACTCTTCT